>NC_084472.1:32141403-32451642 GCF_027409185.1 Cynocephalus volans | reverse complement strand
ATCAGTCATCAGCAAGATCCACTATAGTCTCTATCTCCTCACAGTATTCCTTTTACTACCTTGCTCTAACCCCAAACTTAAGAACACTGCTCCCTACAGCCTTCTCACATGGCATGGTGGGTTTTTCTCTCATATCCCACATACTCCTCTTTGCCAATTCCAGATCTCCCCCCCAATTCCCCTCAGGAAACCCAGCCCCTTAGAACAGCGGTTGGCAAAGCAAAGCCCGTGGGCCCAATCTGGCCCAGCACCTGTTTTCTATGGCCTGTGAGCTAAGAATGGTTTTCATATTTAATGGCTGAAAAAAATCAAAAGAATAATATTTCATGACATGTAAAATGGAAATCTCAGTGTCCATAAATAAAGTTTCACGGGAACGCAGCCACGCTCGTTCACTTACCTGTTGTTGGTGGCTGCTCGTGTGCTATGAAGGCAGAGTTCAGTGGAGTAGTTGCAACAGACCATCTGGCCCACAAGTCTTAACAAATGTACCACCTGGTCCTTGACAGAGAAGGCTTGCCGACCCCTGCCACTGAGGCACGTGGCACTAGCCTGTACCTTCCACTCCCCGACCTGCTGTCAACATTTACTACCCGCCAGGTCAGTCTTCCATATAAGTCAAAATATACACATGACTGAAAGCTGGATGGCACAACTGGTAATATTAATGACTGAATGAAAGTCAGAATTACCTCTACTGGTTGGAATTTTGTGTGGAAATCAACAGGATGAAATTAAAAGTTCACGTGTTAAGTCGCATGCAGTAATTAATATCAGAAAGTCTGATATACAGAGCAAGAAGGAGACCTGTTGTGTGTTGACAGAGGAAGAACCAGGATGAACAGGGAAACATCCGAGGGAGGCAAATTTAGATCAGAGATTTTCCTAAAAAGCAGAATAGTTCAAAGATAGAATGGGGCACCTCGGGAAAAAGAGAACGCAAGCTTGGAAGTGCACCCCGTTTCTTAGAAATCTGACAGGGAGGGCTCTTTCTTTGGTCTAGACAAACTTTTTTTGTTTTGGTTTGGTTTTTGGCAGCTGGCAAGTAGGGGGATCCGAACCCTTGACCTTGGTGTTACAAGGCAGCGCTCTAACCAGCTGAGCTAACCAGCCAGCCCTAGACAAACTTTAAGAACTATTTAGTCCTAAAATGGATTATATACTATTACAATTTAAACCAGAGACTCTGGTTTTTTTGCTAAATAGATGTCAAAAATAATTTTCTAGGTATTAAGTGAAAGCACCAAAATTTTTCTTCAATTAAATTTATAAATTTCAAGTACAAAGATAAAACTCATTATGGCACATACAGTCACGTAAAGATGCTTTTAGATGACAGATGACCAATAAACTTATTTGACAAATGCTCAGTGTGGAGTTCTATTTCTTAAGGAATCAAAGCCAAATGATCTGAGTTCAGAGACTTATTAGTTCTTGTTAGAATTAAAGCACATAGCCTAGCAGGGCTGTAGGGAGACTCAGATTTTTCTTTTTAATTTTTTGAATTTTTACATTTACCTCAACAAAAATAAACCTACATGGTATATCAATCAAGTTTACTCTCTAAAAAGTCAGAACTGAGAACCTCGTTCAATGAATATGTTTATGAGTGACTGGTTGGGAAGTGGTTTTATATGCACTGGGCACTGATAGTAAAGGGCCAAAGTCAAGGGCTTATCACACACTCAGCCCCTAGTCCTGCAATTCAGTGCAAGGCACCTACCCTGTCTGTTTTCTCACTTGTACAATGAGGATAATGATGCTTGTCCTACAGCGAATCATTATGAGAATTAAACTCAAATGATGTAAAAGGACCATCTGAGTGGAGAGTGCCATATATGTTTTAGAACATGAATTTCTTTCTAACCTCTAACATATTTCTATCTTCTTTTTGTAAGTGTTGGCATCACTTGGGTCACAGAGTTATAAAATCCAGCCTAAAATCTCTCATCCATGGTGTCTGCAGGCATGCTGCCACAAGCTGGCAGTAAGTCCAGCCAGGGTGTCCACGCAAATGAAGAGCAACCTGTGTCAGGAATGCTTGTGTGTCTTTCAAGGTCTGCAGGGGACAGAACACACAAGCTTCTTGAGTCTAAGGTGCAGTTGTGAGGTATAGATGTCAAGTACAGGTGACTAAGCTATGCAGGCAGGGATCATTTCCTATGTTGCTTCTCACCAGCCCATCCCTCCATCTCACTCCTGCCACTGCCAAACCTGTACTGTCACTTTGGGGCCACAGGGCAAAATTCTTCCAACAGGCCTCACAGATGAAATCACTTCATAATCATCAATCTGTAAGACGTTACCTATCTTTATAAACTGGAAAGTGTATTTTTCTCAAATGCCACTAAATTTACATTAAAACAGTAATTTCAGTACAATGAAAAATTAGGCCTATTTGCAAAGAATGAAATAAGAGCAGTGTCGCCAGCCTCTTGTTTCCGATCCCACGCAGCCCAGCACTTTGAAACTGACAATTGTGCCCAGAATGGTCTGAGCCTCTGTTGTCATCCTCACCAACCTACCACAAGGTGTTGTCACCTGAACCCACAACATAGGGAACTTTGAAAAACGCAACAGCAAGAAACAGACCAGGAACCAACACAACACAAGTCAGACAGAACAAGAGAACACCAAGTACTGCTGACAAGGTTCATGTCCTACCCTCAGGGTCTTTGGTGCTTTTAAATATAGATTTTTTTAGCCCATTGTGTACATTTTCCTCCACTCCCTCCATGTTAATTTCTCAATAAGTGGGGAGCAGGGCCCCTTTTTTGAGCACTAACTGAATTTCTTCAAGATCCTAGATCACAAAGTGCAATGCTCAGGTAAATGTTCTCATTCCTCCATCTGTTTAGAAGTCTTGGTCTTCCTTTCACTAAAATAGAGCTTCTTGTACACAGGTTCTCAGAAACAGAAAACCATGCAGACAGAGGCTCCTGGGGCCACATGGAAGAAAAAAGGCATCAACAGGGACAGAGGTGGCACATCCCTCTGAGACCGATGCCCTTCTCCTTCTGGGATAGCAGGCACCCAAAGGCAAGGCCTAGTTCATGATCAAGAGGTTCCATGAGTACCAGACTGCCTAGGGCACCCCTTGGTATTCTGAGTTATTTTTTTCTTTACCATGCAGCCTGGTGACTCAAATTTGGCTCGCCGGAGGATCTCCTTGATAGGGAAGAATGCTCCAGCCAATTGATCTGAGCACTGTTTCCACCCTGTGGGCAGCAGGACATGAATGTATCAGTCAGCCCCCGGGGACCTGGGCGGTGCGGACTGGTCCACAAAGCCCATTATCCCAGTGAACCAACAGTATCCACTTGGGAAGATACAACTTGGCCCTCACCCTGCAGCAGCACGGCCACCCTTCTGTTGCACCTCTGTTTTACAGAACCACTCTGGGTTTCCATATACTTTGTCAGATTTTATACTTCAAATATATATAATTTGTCACAAAACTACCAATCTTTCTATTTCTTCCTATCTACCTTTCTCATTCTTTCTCCCAGCCCAGACGTGAGGTTCATAAGAACGAAGATCATACCTTTTCCACTTCTATATCTTCATGGCTTTGAATAGTCCTGGCCTATGACAGACAGTCAATAAAAATGTTTGCTGAATGACTAAATGATAGAATTAGTATTTACTGAGATTGAGATAAAGAGATAAGATATATTAAAACTCATACAGGTTTGTTCTATTTAACTAAAAGCAACCTTGAGATACTCCTATACTGCCACAAGTAACGCAAGACTTTTACAATCTCACATTTCTAGGTGGCATATCATTTATTTCTAGGCCAAAGTTTTGTGTTTTGGATTCCTTTCCTTTTGAGAAAAAACAGCTTTCCTGAGCAGACGTTAACTGAGATATTAAATAATATTAAAAACAAAAACAGAAGAAGAGCTCATGGAGTTAGTACAACCAAGTCTGTGCACATCACTGGGCCACCTTGTATGGGAAGTTCCTTGGAATTTCAGGTGGTGGTTTAATGGTAGAGGAGAGGCAGGGACAAAGCCAGGGGGGCCTAACCAATCAGTGGGCAGGCGACAGTGGGGGGCCTCTGGGGGCTGTGGCCTCCCTCTCTCTTTCGGTGGTGTCCTCATGCCCTCACCACAGCCAGGGAAATGCTTACTTCTCACGGACATCCGGCACTTGACTGGGCTGGAGGCCAGGTGCTGACTGAGAGCTGGGACTGGTGGGAGCTGACAGGGGACTCCTGATGCTCTGTACAGAGTGCCTGCGGCTCCTCCTGCAATCGAGGCCACGGTGCTCAGCCCCGCCACTGCCACCGGAACACACGCTGGCTCTCCTGCGGTCCCGGCACCCACTGGGGGGCAGCTCCACCGTCTCGTCACCATCCTCATGCCTGAGCACCACCTGGAAAAGCAGAGCATGCCCAGAGCCAGGTCAGACTTGACACATCCTTTCATAGATCTTGGGTGTGACTTTACATTTCAGGCTCACCCTGATGGGGATTTAACACTGCCTATTCCCAAACCATGGGCCTTGGCTTCACTACAAGGTCTTCACAACCACCTGCATTTGGAAGTGAAGCAGTCTGCAGTCTAAAAGGTGCTTGCGCCACTGTGCTTTCCTCCAATCAAACAGATATGGAAAGAACAACCAATCCCAAGGGTAAGTCTGAGAAATACTCTGTTATGTAAAGAGACGGATCTAATTTACCGTGGAACCCAGTGTTTCCATCCCCCAGGCTGTCCTCTCCCCTTGCCCGCCCTCTTTCTCATCTGGTCCAGGAGGTGAGGCCCTGCTGAGCCTAGTGGTGGCTGATCATTCCTGAGCTTCCTTCCCCAAAGAAGGTGCTCAGAGGAGCATAGAAGAGATGACAGTCACAGATCCAGGTGAGGAGACACTGGCCTCACCCACAGGTCTTTCTGAGATGCCTCCTACAGCAGTGTGGACCACTTACTTTCAACTCCTGGCTGACAGCTGCTGCGGTTAGCAAGCTACCCTCAGCACCTGATCTCGGGAGGGGTGCGGCCTGTACTTACACAAGTCAGCTGCACATGCCAGTCACAAAGATATACAACAGAAACAGACTCCTGGAATAAAGATTTTGCTTAAACTTTCCTCTTAAAAGTGATGCATATTGTGCAGAAGAAGGACGGGCTTACACTTTGCAACTTGGGCTCCCACAGGGAAACTGAGCTAGCTGGCACCTACCCTTAAACCCCTGCCTTTTCCCAAGGGATATTTTGTTCCTGTGCCTAGTTGGTGCCACTGCAGAGTCCCAGCTTGTCCATCTCCTCATCTCACTGTCCTGGAACCTACTCCTCAGCTTTCTCACTGCACATTAAGATGGCCTGTCCTTTTGCATAACTCACCTTCAGTGACCCTGCTCCTTCTCCACATTCACTCTCCCTGGCCGTGGGCTGTACTCCTATCTCCAGCCTCTTTCATTTTTTGTGATTACATTCTCTAGACTGGACAGTAAAAAGAGCACAAGTTTTGGTGTTGACCAGACCTTTGTGTGCAAGCCGGCTGTGCCACTAATGAGCCAGGTGTCACCTGTTGCAAATTACTCACCTTTTCTTTAGCTTATGAAATGAGGATGACAGTATCGCACACACAGGTTTGGGATAAGAATCACTTGTGTAAAGATAGCTTGGGTAAAGCATCCAGGATAGGGCCTTCTCTGGGCTGGTACTCAATAAATAGGACTGCCCCTCTCCTACCCATGCTCTCAGATGAAGTGGCTTAGGACGCCCCTAAATTCCTCCATCACACAGAACTGGTGGGTGAGGCCACCTCAGCCCAGATGAGCCAGCTCAAACAAGTCCAGAAGTCTCTCTGACCTGGCACCTGTGGAGTCGCATCGTCCCAAGTGCAAGTTCTGTAGACTTGTGGGTGCTCTCGCTCACATTTTACAACCTAGTCCTGTCACGTGAGAGGATGAAGTCACATAAAGACCCAGTTAGCTAATCATACCACAAGGCTTTAACACTGCCTCTGTACAGAAAACCTGTCTACTGCAAACCAATTGCCTTATGTCCAAAGGTCTCACTCTAGTCTTCATCTGACCAAGGTGAGCGTGGCTGAGCCAGGGCCAGGGTGGCCACTCTCAGCTCAGTCCGCAGGGCCATGTCAGCACCTGAGACACATGGACGATTTAGCAGGAACATCTACGCTTTATCTGCACTACCCCCCATTTCCTCCAGCTCTAGCTTTTGGATAAGATGGATTTAGTGAAAACTCTTCTATCTACGTGCCAGATACATTTTATAACAAACTCTCAGATATACAAAGACAATTTAATGGTCTTTTGACTATTGTACGTTCTAGAATTTACTAGTCAAACGTAATTTTGAGAGATTTGATGCAAGAATTGATAAAAGTTCACCTAAAGCTCTGTCTTTACAAGATCTCATTGTAAATTCTGTTTCCTAGGAGTCCTCTTCTTCCCCATACTGTAAGAACTAAAGAAATTATGTATTTGGTTAATCACATTTGTCATTTCAACTTTAAAACTTTAAATGGCATTTTGTGGGGGAAGTTTGAGAATGATCACAGACCTACCAAAAGGACAGCATTTAAAAATATTTCTAGCCAATTAATTTTTTTCTTCATTTCTGATATAAAAATTCTACACCATTTGAACTTATTTTGACCTGACGTGTTGATTCTGCTTCTTATTAAGCACACATTTGGATGATAAGATTAGGGGCTAAAGTAGAGTTCAGATATTTCTAATTCCTTGTCTAACCTCAGAGATTCAAGGTTCAAATAATGTTCCACTCAGTTCCTTTGAGAGAGGCATACAGAGTGTGCGTGAAGTGAAATCCACTTTAACTGCCCTTTGTCAAGGAATACGGAGACAACCAGAAAATTTGAAAGAAAAGTCTGGAAAAATGATCAAGGCAACATCGTAGAATGGAATTCAACTAGGGCATTCTAAAGTTCAAATCCTTGACAAAATACCTCTCTCCTTAAAATAAGAAGAATGCATGGAAAGAGTGAATGGACCACAGAATCCCAGCAAATCCAAACAGCCTCAGGTTTGGAGGTCAGAGACAACATGAAATTTGGGGCTGGTGTTCAGTCATGTTTCACTTTCACAATGAGAATTCTAGAGTCACCAGCGCAGTGTCTGGTGGTGAGAGGAAGAGAGACTTCACTTGTACATACAGGGCTATGGTGGCATTTCCAAATTCTTCAGAATCGAGGGAGCATTACAGCTTAGAGTCAAGAACACTATGAGCTAGAAAACTCCCGGAGAAAACAGTTCTTAACACGAGGCTTATTCAGAATCTGTGGCCAGTGTCATGCCTAATTAACTACACTGCAATCAGTCTCGTCCACAGGAACACAAAGTGAGATCAAGCCTGTCCTGACAGAGCTAGTCTAATCTAATATCTCCCAAATGATGGAGTGACTCCTTTGCTGGACCCTCATCAAATACCTTCTAACTCTTTTAATTAAATGTAGAAACTGTAAACTAAAACCCAGGTGAGGAGCAAGTAGGATCCAGAATTCAGCATCAACTGCTTGTACAATCCCCTTAACTGAGAAAGCAGTTAGGAGCACCTTAAGGTGACATCTGTTACAACTTCTACCAGTCTTTGAAGCCACTGAATGACTGTACCATTCTTTTTAATTTAAAAAAATTTTTTTCTTTTTATTTTACTGAGGTAAGAACACTTACCACGAGATCTGTCCTCTTGTCAGATTTTAAGTGTATGATTCAATATTGTTAACTGTAGAAATGACATTGCACAGCACACCTCTAGAACTTATTCATCTTGCATTACTAAAACTTTAATTTGCTGATTAGTAACTCTCCATTTCTCCCCCCACCCCGCCCCAGCCCCTGGCAACCACCATTCTATTCACTCTCTGCTTCTACGAGTTTGATTATTTCAGATACCTCACATAAGTGGAATCACGCAGTATTTGCCTTTCCATGATTGGCCTATTTCACTTAGCAAATGTCCTCCAGGTTCATCCATGTTGTCCCAAATGATGGGTTTTCCTTCTTTTCTAAGGCAAAGAAATAATATCCCATTGCATGTATATATCACATTGCCTTTAGTCATTTATCCCTTGATGGACATTTAGGTTGTTTCCACATCTTGGCTATTGTGACTAGTGCTGCAATGAACACGGGAGTGCCAATCTCTCTTGGATTCTTATTTCAATGCTTTTGGATAAATACCCAGAAGTGGGATTGCTGGATCATATGATAGTTCTATTTATAATTTTTGAAGTCTTTTTAACTTTTTATTATGGAAATTCTCAAACATACACAAAATATGGAGAAGAGTAGAGACTGTGATGTGTTCATCACCTAGACGGTTCAGCGTTTATCAACTCATGGCCAGTCCTGTCTCATTTATACCCTGTTCCCTGAACCTAACCCCACAGCCAGGTTTTTTTTTTTTTAGGTAAATCTCAAATCATACATTCTGTAAATATTTCAGTATATATTCCTAAAACATAAGCGTTTCTAAAAAAAATAACAAACCATCACTCCACTTAAAACAATTTCTTGGTATCACCAAATATCCAATAATCAGGACATTCTTGATGGAGATGAAGAATTACCACCATTTCTTTGGATTTATATCATTACACTACTGCTAGCATCCATGGCTGGCAACCCTCTTCACATAGCAGAGGCCGTTGTTTTCTATATTGCTATCTTACACCTTCTTTGTAATTCATACCTATACAATTTGATTCAGCTTTTAGGTGAAAGGGACATCAGTGCTAGCAACATTTCAACAAGGAACTGTGCTGATGACAGGTTGTGGCTCACCTGTAACAGTGTTAGGCCCCAGCAAATTGTGCCTCCCTGTTTCCTCACTCTTATGTCACCCCTACCCATTGAGTCTCGGCTTGGCCATGTCACTTGCTTTGGCCATTGGACATCAGCAAACATGATGCAAGCAGAGGCTTGAAAAATGTGTGTGTGTGTCTGTGTGTCTGTGTGTCTGTGTGTCTGTGTTGAGACTTGCCTTTCTGAAATGCCGCTATCACGTGAAGAAGTGCAGGCTAGCCTGCTGAGGACACATGGCCCAGCCAATAGCCAGCACCAAATGCCAGACAAGTGGACTGAGGCCAGCTCAGACCATCCGGCCTTAGTCATGCCACCAGATAACTGCAGCCACATGAAAACCTCCTAGCTGAACCAGGCCTGAATTTCTGACCCATAGAATCATGAGCAGGGATTGTTGGTTTAGGGCACTAAGTTTTGGGGTATTCATTACACAGCAAGAAATAACTGATACATATTTTTTATCACCTTTGACAAGAAATAATCTTAAGAGATTGGACTTATTAGGTAATTACCCCTGAAATAACCATTATTCCTCACCAAAGTCTTCAGCCTTAAGATGACTTTCCTCTTTCAGGGACCACATTTTCAGAACCAAAAGTTAGAACAGAACACAATAATCTGAAAAAAGATTTTTTAATTTATGTATCTGAAAAATCATATAAAGCTATAAAAATTCAAATGATTTTAACTAAACATGGATTAAATCACCTTTCTGAAATAGAATTAAATTTTAGGGAACTGGGCCTATCTCCAGAAAGTCTGACATATACAGCCACCAGACATCCTCAACTTTTAGGAAGACTTCTAGAAGCCTGACCAAGTTCTCTGCAATTGCTTGAGAACATTTGAAGACTTGTGAGGAAAGTATCGGCTCTGCTTGTAGGCTTTCTTGATGTCCCTGCAAATACATAAGTTCGTTGTCTTGTGGCAGTAAAAAAAAAAAAAAAATTTAATACATTAACTTCCAGAAAGGAATAAAAACCCTGACTCTGCCATCTAAAGCATTCAGCTGTCACCTCGAGTTATTACTCAGGCATCCTCTCCTTCAGGTATCTGCTTTCTGATTAAATCACGCCTATCCTTCAACCCAGTGTCTGACAAACACTATCGTAAAGTGTGTCATCTCTGAAGGAGACCCTGGTTCAAGCAGTTGCTGAACTTCCACTCTGAGCAGTTCTATTACCGGGCTCTCACACTAGAAATAGGCATGAGACATATGACTTGCAGGAGTTCAAAGGGACAGCAGTAGGTCTGACCTGAGGACTGTTAATTCAGAGGTGCAGACCCAGGCAAAGTGCTCTTACATCAGTTATGAACAATGTGTGTGTGTGTGGGGGGGAGCAGCAAGCACTTTTTTTTTTTTGGACTGGTAAGGGGATCGCAACCCTCAGCATGCTGTGGTCTGCACCACACCGAGCCAGTGAGCGCACCGGCCATCCCTATATAGGATCTGAACCCACGGCCTCTGCACTCCCAGCGCCGTACTCTCCTGAGTGAGCCATGGGGCCGGCCCACAAGCACCTTTTTTATCTTGCAGAGGAGGCTTCCTGGAGAAGGTGACATCTGAGGTGACTCCTGAAGAAGGAGTAGGAGTTTGTCAACTTGAGAATCGAAAGGAAGAACGCTACAAGCAAAGAAAACAGAATGGATAAAGGAAAGCTTCCCAAAGGACCTGCCTTTCATGCTTGGCAAACAGGAGAAGTTGACTGTGGCTGAAACTTGAGAGGCACATTGTGAAAGGCAGAGACAAGGTCACAGAAGCACAAAGGCCACAGGCCATGTAGGGCCCTTATACCAACTACTCAAGGAATTTAGGCTTCATTTTGTTGGTGATGAAAAAGTCACTCATTCATTCATTCATTTTTATTTCCTTAAACAAGAACGGCATAGTCAAATTTGACTTTCAGAAGGACCACCTTGTTTTTAGATGGAGGGAGGTAGGGAGGGGGAGACCGGAGAAGATCCTGGTGGGACGTGGCCCCTGCAGGATGCCAACATCTCCAGGCACTGCAAAAGCTGATCCCCCAGGCCCCACCCCTCCTTTTGAACCTCTACACCTGCCAAGCCAGACCTCCTCCAGCGCTCTTCTTCCCTCCTTCAGTGTCTTTCTTTAGGCCATCACCCCAGATGGGCCTTCCTTGCCCCTGCCCCAGTTTCTCGCTCCCCTCCTCATCCTGTCTCTTTTCCTCACAGACATGCTCGCACTCTCAGATTATCCACTTACTCAGGCACTTGGTCACTGTCTGCACCCCACTGGAATATGCACTCCCTCAGGGCAGCGGTCTTGTCTGTCTTGTTCCCTGGAGCCTAGAATGGTGCCTGGCATACAGTAGGTTCTCAAAAGAGTTTTGTTGGATGAACAAATTAACGGACAAACAAATGAATAAGAAGATATTGCAACAGTCCAGGCAAGAAGCAATAAGGGCCAGAGCTAGGGGAATCATGATGAGAATGGAGAAAAAAGTAGTTTTCAGCAATGAAACTTCTAAAAGGGGGGACACACGTTGGAACACAGGAAAGAGAAAGGCGTCCAGGACAGCTCCAGGTTCATAACTTTGGAGACTCTGCTGTCTGTACAGGTGGAGAAATGAAGAGATTGTGCAGGATTGTTTGTCATGGGAGGAAAATAAAGGGTTCGTTTAGGGCTGGTTGCATGTTATACATGGCTTCCAGGTGGCCATGTCAGATACAGTTGGCAATCTCCTGGCACTTCCACATTTAGTTGCTGGAGAAATTGGCTACCTACTTGCCTTACACTACATCACAGAGGTTACTTGGGGGCAGGGACAGATTTGTATTTTTCAGCCCCAGCAGAGGATGTGATATATAGTCAAATCAAAGAATGAAATACAAGAAGACGAGCAGGCAGAGAGAAAGGGAAGCAGAGAGGCACGCAGCCATGGGCCTTAGAAGAAATCTCAGGGTCAAGATATCAGCCATCGGCCTCCAAGGCTGCTGACCTCACTAGGTGAACCACAGGCAGGTCACAAAGAGTGAGAAAGGAGATCTGATAAGGATACCTCAGTGCTAAAAGGGAGGGGATGGAGACAGCAGATCCAGAGGAGGACACCGAGGAGGAGCAATCAGAGAGGTAACCTAGAGACGTCCATACACACAGCCACCAGGAGCAGTGTGCAAGAGTGGCCAGGAATTCTTTTATGATGCTACTATAACAGTGATGCCCAAACAGATAAAGATGGCATATAACAAAGGAAGAGGAAGGGGGAAAGGGAGGAAGGGGCCAGGGGGAGCTGCTACAGATCAACTTACCTATGAACAAAAAATCCTGAATAAATTAGGATCAAACAGAATTCCAACAGCACATTTTTAAAAAGAATACATCATGACCAAGTGGATTATATTACAGGAATTCAAGGATGATTAAAGGATGAAAAGAAATGAATTAAATATCTAACTCAAAAAATCTAGAAAGAGGATGCAAGAGAGCAACACCAGGGTCCTAGGCAGGAGCTGAGGGCAGCTGCCCCTTCCACCTGGAAGCAGGCAAGAGAGCATGCCAAAAACACCACCTTCACCCGTGTGGCTCACCAAAGCCACTGCCACAGCCACAGCTGCCACAAAGCAGCTCGACACCATAGCAGTAGCCACAGCCACCATGCAAGGTGGCCCACCAGACACTCGACTGCACTGACACAAGGAGAGTCACCAGTGGAGATTGGAAAAAGAAGAGGATGTCATTTGGACCTTCTACAGCGTGCCCTTTTTCTCTGTGTTCCTTTTTCCTTCAGCCTTTCCTTACTCATCAGTGTGGCTGAAGGCAGAGTGTTGGTAGAATATACACATATGAAGAAGCAAAATAAAAGTAGTTGGATTAGTTTTGTACAGTGCTTCTGCTGTTCTGGTCAGAACAAAACACATGTGCATGTAGGAACTACAAAAATGAATTGGGTAATTTTGCTATTACTGCATAAAAGTTAAATGCCCTTACATTTGCATTTTAAACTGACATTGTACAATATAAAGATGAACAGTAAAATTCATGGTAATAATTTAAAATTCTAATTTTTCTTTCCTAACTACATTAAATAGCAAATAAAAACACCATAACAAAGTGAGAGAGACTACAGAAGACTGTAAAAACTCGTTTAGTATCTTTAACAGCATTTTTACCTGCTTTTTCCACAAACGGTCCCCCATTTCCACATTGCACTGGGCCCTATAAGCTATGTAGCTGGCCCTGCCCAAAGTTCTACCTCCATTAGGTAAAAGAAGTGTGATCTCTGTCTTCCCTGCTCCCCTTGAGTAAAGGTGCTGCTGACAGAATGCATGTTTTTTAAAATAAAAATGGCTTCCAAGTTTCCCCTACACCAGGGGTTTGCAAACTTGAATATGCATCAGAATAGCCTGGAAGCCTTGTCAGAACTGATTGCTAGGCCCCACCCTCAGAGTTTCTGAATCAGCAGGTCTGGGGCAGGCCTGAGAACCTGCATTTCTAACAAGTCTGGACTGCATATCATTTCAGTGCCATGGGCCGATGTGTCCCCCAAAAGTTCATATAATAGAAACTTGATCACTGCTGTAATAGTGTTAAGAGGGTGGGAAATCCATTTATGGTATTTGAAAGGTGGGGCCTTTAAGAGGTGATTAGTTTGTGAGGGCTGTGCCCTCATGAATGGATTGATCCATCCATGAAGTAATAGGTGTGGTTTTGATGGCTTTATAAGGACAAGGGATGAGAAAGTTAGCCTCTCTCACTCTTGCTCAGTCCATTCTTGCCATGTGACACGCTGGTCACCACAGGACCCTGTAGAAATATCATGTTAGGCAATTATGTTTTAGCCAATGTCTAAGATGGCGGCAGGCAGACGGGAGGAACACCCAAAATGGCCGCAGAAAGTTTCAGGTCCCTAGAACAGCACGTTTTCCGAGAATCACAAAAAAACCCTCCCCCTTCTTCCTCACCACCACATCCCCTTCCCGCGCGTCCGAATTTCTCCACCTATAGAAAAATCCCAGCTCAGCTTAAAACCCCGCTCGCTTCCCTCCCCTTCCTTCTTAGCCAATAGGAACAGTCCAGCTCAGCCTAACTGGATATAAAAGGCTCAGCCTAACTGGATGTAAAAGGCCCACCCGACTCTCCCTGCTGCTGCTCCCACTCTCGAGAGGGCAGCCTGCTTGTTCATTTTGCCTGCCTAACACACTTTGGTTGAGTCCCTGTCTCCTGGTGTGTTTTATTTTCGTGCTCAGGCCGGGGCTTTTCCTTTCAGTTCCCACCCAGAAGAAGGCCCTCACCAGATGTATCCCCTGGACCTTGGGCTGCTTAAGCCTCCAAAACTGTAAGAAATAAATTTTTGTTTCTTTATAATTCCCCAGTTTCAGGTATTCTGCTATAAGCAGACACAGACTAATACACTCAGCCTTTGACATTTGCTGAAGCTGTATGACACCTTACAAAAGGCATGTTCTGTTACCTCATAAATGTTCAGTTGCTCCACTAAGTCCAGGTCAGTTCCTTTCTTGCTCAAGTGCCTCTGGGACACAGCTGCGATGCCTAGCTCCTCCAGGCAGTCCACCACATCATAGAAGGTGTCTTGGTCTGGCAATCCTGACAATGTCTGGAAGAAGAGAAGAACCAGATATAGACATATCTTAGTGGACGGTGGCAAGGCTCTCAAGGCATTTTTTGTTTGTTTTTGCATGGTAGCCAGTGACTATAACAATATGGGACAAAGCAAGACACAGTACAAATTTACTTGAGAAAAAACCTCTGTAGTATGCTAGGCAGAATGAACCGTAAGATCCTCGCACCCAGTGTACAACTGCTGTATATCCCCCCCTCGAGCGTGGCCTAGGCACTCCCATGTGAAATGTCCTATGATTAGGTTACGTTACGTGGCAAAGGTGAAAGGATTCTGCAGATATAATGAACGTCTCAAATCACTTGATTTTGAGCTAATCAAAGGGGAAATGGTTTTGGGTGATAATCAGGTAAGCCCTTTAAAAGGGGGCTAGGTCTTCCCTGAGCTCAGAAACTGGAAAGAGATTATCCTGCTGGCCTCAAAGCAGCAGCAAGCCACCGTGAGTTCTACATCTGCAAGGAAGTGAATTCTATCAATGACCACCATAAGCCTAGAAGAGCACCTCAGGCCTCAGATGGCACTCACGCCCAGCTGACAACTTGATGGCAGTCTTGTGGACCCTGAGCAAGGACCCAGCTGAACTGTGCCTGTACTCCTGCCCCCTGGAAACCGGGAGATGATAAATGTGTGCTGCTTTAAGCTGCTAAGTTTGTGGTAATTCGCTACATGGCAATAGAAAATAATATACTTCATGATTAGAAATTCCTGTTATGATCAATATACCAACAACTAGAATTACAACAATTTAATGATTCCCTTTTATTAAATTCAGTAGGGCTTCCCCCCTAGGTCTATGAAATTTAGAAAGCCATGAGAAATTTCAAAGCAGCAAGCAAGAGACAAAAAGATAACCCAAGAAAGAAAAAGCTGACTTCTCTTTGAATTCTGCCTCTCTTAAAAGAAGAGACTATGTCAGGCCAGGGCCCTGCTCAGAACTGGAAAGAGCCTGAGATTTACTATGAGCACCTTATAAGTGAGGGAGGGGAAGGCCTGAGGGGGAAGGGATTTGTCTCAGTCAACAGGAAGTTACGGAAGACATTGGGTTAAAACTCTGGGCTCAGAGCTGCCATTCCAGTCTCCACAAACACTCCTGCATTCTACACAATTATTCTGGCCTGTAACTTCAGGAATTTCAGACACTGATCTTTAGTCTCTACCTTTGCATTTCTAAGAACACTACATACATTTCTAAATTTTCTAAACATGGTAACTTACCTCAGAAGAAATAAGGCCAACACTTTCCTAAGGATCATTTCACAGCACCAGCTTCTCTGACACCTCTGTTTTGGGGTTATCAATATTGGAAAGAATGTTTCTATTCATAACCCAAATAATGGCTTTGTCTGCAGTGAAGGCTGCAGCAAAGAGGACACAACACACTGCTACTGAGATCAGAAACTGGTGAGAAACAACTGTGATGGGAACACTTAATTGCTCAGGAGCCCCAATAAGGAAACAAAACAGGACGTTTTAGATCAGAAGCTGCAATAAACACGAGGTGCTCACACTGAGCGGTCAAGTGTGAAAGCACATGCCAGCGCCTGCCCACGCCAGGCAAGGCAGTTGGCTCTGCATGCAGTGGTCAGTGGGGCTGCCCCCTGCTCCCAACACTAGCAGAAAAATTACACGCTCATACAAGTCCTGTCAACACAACAATTTCATCCTTTGGTTTCAGTGAAAACTCCAGAACTTTCTAAAAGATGAAGAGAAGGCAATACTAGGTCTGAGCAGGACAGACCACCGGAGAAGCCCTAACTGCCTGCTAAATCTGCAGAATGCACAATTTGGGGAACACGAGCAAGATGTCTTTTAATATCAGAATTAAAACTTTCTACACAACAGCGTGAGGCACAGAGAGAGGCCTCTGGTAATCACCTCACCTCTCCGTTCCCCTCTCTTCTTCCCCTTTTTCCCTGCTGGGAGTCAACTGAGGTTTTCACTCCAAAGTAGATTAAGTTCCTAGACCTAATCCCCATTGCCTTAGCAAGTCCAACCATAGAGAGGAAAGGTGATCACTATTAAATAAACAGATCTATGGAACTAAACAGACTCAGGGAGCCCTTGCTCAGGAAAAGCCCCAGGGCTGAGGTTTGGAGAGGTCATATGTCACTCCCCTGCGGGAATGTGGCCTTGAGCCAAGCCTGTGTGCCACCACTCTCCAAGCTGGCTGCAGGAGACGGCTTCTTTCTCCATCTGTGCAGGAGAGGCCACACTCCTAAAGACATGCATTCATCTATTTTTAACGGGTTCTCTAATATGCTCAAAAAATTCCACGTTCTCCCACCTATCCCATCTCCTCCCAGTTCCGCCCTGTCACCCCTTCCACTGAACTGCCTACTTCTGGAAGAGGTGGAGTCTACCTCAGAAAAGTCTGCAAGGCCAATGCTTCTGAGACCTTCACTGCAGACACTGGAGGTGCACAGCTGTCCGACCCCTGGTGCTCTTCCCTCGAGTTTTCCCTCAGACTTCATCTTGCCCGGGCGGGTGATGAATAAATCTTCACAGGCATCTCTCAGAGGGGAAACTCTGTCCTAAAGGACATTTGATTTTTCTCTCCCTGGATTTTAACTGATTCCATCACCTCTTTCTTGTAGGATAAAAGCAGTGTGGCACAGCCTGTACACAAATGTTCCCAGCAGTGTTCTTTGTAGAAGCCAAGAGTTATAAACACCCAAATCTCCGTGGCCACTGGATAAACAGACTGTGGTATGTTGTACAATGGAATACTACACGGCAGCAGAAAGGAGAGGACTATTACTACACAACACAGAGGAATCTCAAAGGCATTATGCCCAGCTTGAGAAGCCAGCCTCAAAGGGTTACGTACTGTATGATCACATCTGACATTCTTGAAATGACAGAACTGTAGTGATAGAGAATAACTCAGTGGTTGCCAGGGGTTGTAGATGGGGGGGGGGGGGGTCAGACTGTCACTATAAAAGGGGGAGGTTTGGGGAGAAATAGAACTTTTCTACACCCCATTCATGAAGGTTATCCACATCTATGTATGTGTTAAAACTCACACAGCTATATACCAAAGGAAAAAGTCAATTTTACTGTGTGATAATTAAAAAACTATAAATGCAAATACTCTCCATGAATCCCATCCAGGTTAATTACCCCCTACTCCTATGAAGCAGCTCCTTTCCCCAGGGCTCCCTGGGGTCCTGCCTTCTCTGAATGCTCTAGGCCAGCCCCACAGCAACCCCTCTTGTTACTCACCCTCCCACCCCATCTGCCTCATCCTATACTATAAGGTGACAACTGAGAGATTTCAGCTGGATCAAGACAGGGCATATACAACTTCAGCTTGCAGGGTGAGAAGTGGTTAATTTCTGATGCTCCCTCAGATCATCTGACTACATGGGGCAGGGGTGGGGGTGGGGGAGGTAATGAGCCTGAATCTTGAAAACCACACTGTTAATGTCCATGTTTCACAAAGAGAGTTCAGTCTCAGAACCACGGACAGGCTAGCATTTAGTACCTTGTTTTGTTTGTCATGAAAAAGTCAATTTTTTAAATTCCATGTTATTAGGCCATCTTTTATTTTGTTGAAATCAGTAGTTAGAAACCACCCAACTTGCAATATAATTTCCCAGATTTCAGAGTCTGAATTTTTTTCCAGACCCATATTAACATTTCGGTTTGTTCTTTTGTTTGGTATCTCAGAGGACTGTACTCACTGGGGCAATAAACACTATGATAACTTAACAAAGCAAAAGAAACCCAGCATGGTGCCAGTAGTCTGTTGACCTTTTAAAGGAAAGGATTACTTTTGGAAGAATGTCCTCAAGGACCTCCTGGACTTCTCCTGGGCCAGAACTAACAAAGGATGAGACAGAACTGCCAGAAGTGAAAGAGTAAGCGAGGAATTCCTGGACGTTAAATGCCACTCGATGCCAAGCAGAAGGTGACACACACTGGGTCCTCGCCAGTGATTGGCAACAGAGTGCCCACACTGTGCAGAGCTGCTGTGATCTTAGAAACAGCCAGACATGGCCTCTACCAACAAAATAGATAATGCTATGACGGCTAACACTGTGCAAAAGGAAAAATTCCATTTTTGCTGAATTCACCATTTTCCAAAACAATGTCAGTGACTAAAAAGGAGAGGCAATAGATGATGTTAATCTTAAAAAAAAAAAAAAAAAAAAAAAGCTTCAAATTAAATGGTAAAATAAGCTCACAAAGAGATTTAAAAATAAAAGCAGAGTTCTTAGGATTATCCTTCAGAAAAGTCATATCCATTTTCCATCAGGGCTGTAGGACAGTTTCCTGTATGCTCACCAACAAATGATATTTCATTAAAAGTAATCATTGCCAACGTGACCTGGGAAACATGTATTGTTTTACTATGTATTTCTTTTATTCTTGTTTTACTGTCTTTCATTTTTCTACTGGGTTCTTAATATATTTAGGACAGTATCATTTTCTGCCCTGTTTTTTTGCAATTTCACAGTTTGTCATTTGCCGTTAGCTATACTTGTGATTTTCATTTTACAAATAAGAACTTTTACAATTTTATGCAGTGAAATATTTAAATCCTTTGCTTTGGAATCTTTTTCACTGGTTTTATTATTGAAAGAAACGTTACCAACCAGAGACCAATTAACTTCACCTCTTTCTACGTTTTTTCTTCCTATAGTTTGATGTGTTCCATTGAACTCTTTAATCTATCTGGGATTTACTGTGGTATATGGTCAAAGTATGCTTTTGTTTATTTCCATTTAGCCACACCTCCCCCAATCACAGACGAAGCTAACGCAGCCCTGCTGATATGGACCGTATACTGGGATCTGTTTCAGAGCTCCTCTGGGCCAGTCATCTGACTACTGAGGAGAGACACATTGTCTTAATCCACAGTTTGCACAATATTTTGCTATCTAGAAGTCGCTCCTCACAATCAATGCTTTCTACAAATTTGTCCCGAGTTCCTCAGGGGAAATGCTTCTCCAATTACATTTCAGGAAGGTCTATATATTTCTGGATCTTTCAGAAGCCAGAACCATCACTGCAATTGGTGCCGTAGGGTCACGCCCAGCAGCCTGGGGAGCACAAGGAAGGTCTGTGGAGTGACTGACATACTGCCTGCACTCTAGGGCATGGAAATCCAAATGAATGAATTCCAGTTCTGAGACTGGGCCTACTCCAGGTCAGCATGAGACCCTTTGCCTCAGAGCAGCACCTCTGGGATGGGCACTGAGGATGGCTGCTGCTCTACAAGGTGATGACCAGGGAGGGATGTGATGGGGGGAAGGGAGCACAAAGATGTGCTAACATCACATAAAGAGCGTGGGACCTGCCCCCAGGACTCCTTATCTCAGCCAGTAGTCAGAATTCACCATGCAGTGGAGCAAGAGAGCACCTCATGTCTTTCTGACTTGTGAACTATTTCCTTACAGTAAAACTTGCTCATTTCTTAGGGAAAAATTGTTTTAAAGGGACATCTCAACAGGAAAAGCAGTAATAAGATTCTTGCTGTCACCCTTCTGGTTTTCCAAGAAAAATCCAAAGCATAAAAGCATGCAGACACCCTCCCACGTGTGCGCCCGCACATTACACGTGGTGTAAAGGGTTTCCTCCTTTGAAGAAGCTCCCTGTGGCTGTGGTCCCAGCCACCGTGATGAGGGTCCACAAGGTGCAGCTCTTATTCAGAAGGAAAATTTTAGGTTTTCACATTGTATTGGTTCCCTAGATTTGCTGTAATAAAGTACCACAAATTAGGTGGCTTAAAATGACAAATTTATTCTCTCAGTTTGAGAGACTAGAAGTCTGATATTAAGGTGTCAGCAGGGCCATGCTCTCTCTCAAGGCCCGTCAGGAAGATCCTTCTTTACCTCATCCTAGATCAGCTGCTGTTAATCCTTGGCATTCCTTGACTTGCAGACACAGCTTTCTAATCTCTGCCTCTGTCTTCACGGGGCTGTCTTCCTTGTGTGCATTTTTTCTTCTTCTTATAAGGACACAGTCATACTGGATTAGAGCCCACCCTATTGACCTCATCTTAGCTGGATTACATCTACAAAGACCCTATTTCCAAATAAGGTCACATCCACAAGTACCAGGGCTTAAGATTTCAATGAATCTTTCAGGGTGACACAATTCATCCACAACACACATCAACCAACCTTGTTGACTAAAGTCATTGCATAAACCAGCAGCTCTGTGTCAACCCCATCTTTTTCCTCCAGGATTTCCATGATATTTGACCAGGGTTTGACACCTACGAATAAAGCAAAAATCATTAGAAATAGCAATTCAACAATACACCTTATCCAACTTACATCACAGTTTATCCAAGGACCTATTACCAAGTGATGGCAGTGTCTTTCAGTCACCAAATTTCAGAGTGTGACACTATCCTTAAGGTGAACTTGAGCATGCTTCCAATTAAGAATATTTCATAGTAGGCAACACCATACCCCATCATCTTTGTCCTTTTGACGATAGTACTGTATACCCTTCAGTGTCAGGATGTCTATCTACTTGTGTGAAAAATTCCCTTTAAATTAAATACATAATTTTTAAAAATCCATTCATGTGCAACGTTTAGGCACAGATTTCACTTAGAGCCGAAAACTTTTGATAAGTATTCTCTGAATGTCCATCAGCACACATGGAGATGGATGTAGCATTTCTTTACACTCAATCAGTGACTCCAAGAAATAACAGTGACACGCCTGTCTGGAAAACATCTCAAGAACAGGAGTATTTTACCTCTATTCCGACAAGGCACAAACACTGTTGAAGCATCGGCTAGGTACAAGATAGGTACAAGGCCTAGCAGGCAGCTGCCCTCAGTAGGTTTATAACCTAAGGGAGCAGTTAGGCATAGGCAGAAGAACAGACATCAGCACAGAGCAAATGGCTGAGAAGTGACGAAGCATTTAGCTAAGCCTTCACTCAAAAAGAGAGGACTCTTGCAGGGGGGATGGCTTTGGAGGGCTCAGTGCAAGAGGTGGCTCCTGAGCGGGCTCTGCAGGAAAGGCTTATCAGTGGTTATCCCCAGCCTCCAGGAGGTGGCAAGAACTGAGAGCAAGATCGAAAAGGGGGGCACAACCCCTTGACACAGTTTCCTATGTCTGAGACGAATGTTTGAAGTGAAGTAAGCACTTCCTTGCCCTTAGCTTGGTGGTCTGAAACATGAAGCTCTTTCCTGCATTCTCTAGAAAGATCTCAATGGGATATTGCTTATTTTTGCTTGATAAAAGCAAATTTGGAAATAACCTAAATACAGTCGTTTCCAAATGCTGGTCCTTGGATGGGTTATATTAGAGCTGATCCTGGCCTTGAGAACAAAAGGTCAGCGACAGTGTCTGTCTTGTTTATCTCTGTGCTTGTAGCACAGTGCCTGGCATAAAGTATGTGCTCAACAAAATGTCTGCTGAATAATGAATGGAGATCTCCAAGAAAGCATGAAGTGGAGTTTTAAAAGAACCAGAGGGCAGATGCTCACAGTAAAAAAAAAGATAGAAGACAAGAGTATCAAACAAAGAATAGACACCTACTATAAGTTGTGAAAGACACAGATGTAGTTTGATGTAGAGATCCATGGGCTCTCCCAACAAGTGAATTGAAAGTCTTTTCCTTTGGCTAAGTTGCCCCAGCCAGTCAGCACTGGGCAATCTTCCATGACCCTTTCTAACTCTGACCACAAAGGCATGATCCTTCGCCTGCTAACTGCCGAATTACCACCTTGCTGATACTTATCATCAAACTACTTTTAAGTCCACAACACAGTGCGATTGTTCTTCAAATCCCAGCAAAGTAACCATTTCAGTCCTCAAGACAGCCAGTCAATGTGGTCTGTAGGCCTTGGGCCTCACCGTCCAGGTGCAGTTCCAGAGCTCTGGGTGTCTCTGCTTGTGTCTGTAACAGGGGTTGCTTCTAGCATTCACATACAACACCAAACCTCAGCATGTAACACGTGTTCTAGTGAGTTCCCCACACATGGGTAAAAGGAAGGCTGTGGAGGAGAAAAAGCATTGAAGCTAAGAATTTCCAGTGGTGCTAGAGGGCCCAGAACTGCTTTCTGGTGGATTACTCTGGAGCCAAAGATGCCAAAAAGGATCTGGGGAAGGAAAGGCCAAGAAGGAAAGGCAGGCATCCCAGAGAGAGCGAAGAAGCCAGACTGCATCCCACCCCCAGCCACCTCTCTCATACAGACACATACACATGTGCACCAGCTAATCCTTTATTATAAAAACACTCAAACACTGGCTTAATTTAATTGAAAAATGTGTTCTTCAGCTGTGATATCTGACTCTTTTATTACCGTTTAAGGATTTTGAGTCTGGAAACATGCATATGTTCATACACTGCGGAGACGAATGCTCACTCTCCTTTGTTTTGGGACCAGAAAATGGGAAATATTTAGAAGAACGAAGATGAAGGGGAGGAAATATTTGGTTCAACACAAATAGCCTTGGAGGGGCTCAAGCTAGGCCTGTGTTACACACCAGCACTTGCCACTTTCCTAGGAGCTGCCTCCTGTCAGAATGAAGTGTCCAGCTCACTGTCCCCTCACCGCCTTTGCTAGCTCCCTACGGTGTGTCTGGGTGCGTGGGTTTGGGGGTGTTGGGGGAAGGGCGTTCCTGTATTAGAATCATCAACTGTATGATCCCACTCCTTCTCATAACAGAGGAAAAGACGGGGCCCCAAAGTAGTAGAATAAAGGGAGGCTCAAGAGACTCTCCAGGATTACTGTGAGGTGTCACTGAGATAAAGCCCTTCACCTTTTTCCATAGCACTGAGGAAGTAATTAGAACACAGTACTTTATTTACTCATTACCATCTGTCTGTCTCCACTTCCACCCACGCCCAACACTGGAGAACAGGCTCTATGAAAACCTATTTTTTTCCTGACATTGCAAGCACATAGTTGATATTCAAATACTTGCCGAATAACTGAGTTACACATGAAAAATTCTTAGTGTTGTGCTTGTTACATGGGAGGCACTCAAATATCAGTAGCTGTAATGATGGTGGTGGTGACTGGCGGCGACACCCACGCTTAACCCACAGGCCGCCTTCTACATAGGCTCCTGGGCCAGTTCTCTCTTCCCACCAAACCCCAGTGCCTCTCCTTTGACCCAGAAAAAATAAATACACACAGAAGAAGAATAAATTGCTTGATACTGTTTCCCTCTGACTCTCCTCCTAGGTTTCTGCACTAAACCCAAAGGAAAATAAGATATATAGCCTACTGCCTTATACATGAGTTGGTCTCATACACAGAAATTCCTCGCACATGTTCCATGTCTTTCCACATAAAGGACAAAAACACGCAACAGACAGTGCTGCTATAAGTAAGAGTGGACACAGAGCTTGAATTCTGTCGATCTCTAACTTCCACCACACTTGGTGAGTTCTTCACAGATTCATATATTCTCAGGCTCAAGTCAAACAGGATCACTTGAAAGGATGGCTGGATTTTTTTCCCCTGTTAATCATGTGTGGTACACATGTTTAAGAATTATGTCATATCTCATCACCTTACATTCAAATGAAAAATGGAACTTCTTCAAAAGCTGTGCTAAACCAAATTAGTGGGACTCAAGATTTATGACTGAAATTTCAAAATGAGTTACTCTGGCTGGTCACATGTCCCACCCTCTGTGGGAGAGGCACACTCTTACAGCCAGAGGAAAGGTCCCCCCTCCAGGGAGCAGGGGGGCTCTCAATTAGTTTCCTGTTGACCACCACAGGGAAGACCTCAAGGAAAGGGAGTCTCTGGTATAGCACAGTTATAAAGCAAGATTCTCTCAAGGGCTTCCATGAGCACTACTGCCTTTCTCTCTTCCGCCAGGCCCTGTCCACTGGAAAGGGAAAGTGACTTGAAGATGCCAGCAAAAGAGAAGAAGATCCAGAAGTCTGAGCAGCAGTGTGACACCGTGCCATGCTCCAGAGACTAACTTGAATCCACCTTTCCATTCCAGCCCTGAGCAAAAGTGCAATTGCTGGATCAAATGAGGCGTTTTAAAGTTTCATTGGTTCATAAATATTGATTACTCCCTAAGATGGATTTGACCCCGTTGCCTTTTACAAAAACTCTGCTCCCTAACTGGCCCACTTCTGGCTGCAGAGCAAATTAACTGCCCACATTGCAGAACGAACATTTCTGGTTAAGCCATGTGCAGCATGCATGATGTTTATAAAGCAACCAGAGGAATCTGTGCTGGGACAACTGCATTTGCTTTAGGTGGCAGTGATTTTTGAGGATTTGTAGTTTATTTGTTACTTTTATTTGCTGATTCCTTAAATCTGACAGTTTTCATGATCCAAAAGAATTCCTCTCTCTCAAAAGAAGCAAACTGTCTGTCCTTGAACATGCCCATTCACTCCCTCTGAGGAATGAGTCTCGAACCACTCTGAGGAGTAAAATTTATGGTTTATTTATAAACTTATGCACAAATGGACATGCTTCATTCACCCTCAGTCCCCTCTGGCACCTCCGTCTGCTCTCTCACCCAGCTGAGAGGGAATTAGGGAACTGCTTCTAAACCCAGGAGATGGAAACACACCTGGAAGCCACGATCGTCTCTGCAGAACACCATGACATATTTATATGTTTAATTCCATTATAGGATTCAGGAACAATTTTACTAGCAGTAAAATGGGATGATGTTATATGTATACATTATAAAATCACAGCCAAGACCACACATGTCCATAGAGAAACTGCTATTGAACCACATGCGATAAGCTTTCTGACTTTTTCCATTAGTGCTATTCTTTTTTTTTTTTTTCTCTCTCAGCTGCTAGTGCTCAGTAGCGGACAGATGATAGCAGTTGCCAAAAATTTAAGAAATTTTATAGGCAAAAACCATGAAGCTGAGAAAACAATCCATTATCTGTTTTATTTTGTTTTTTTAATTTTCACTAATTGGGAAAAGATGGCTATAGTTTTGTCTTGGTGGAGAGACTAGGTATAGCAAAGAGCCTCTGGCTGGGCCTGTGCATGGGATCTTGGATGTGGGTACAAAGCCCTGGGCTCATCTCAGGATCACTCCTCCACCCCCATGGCATACCCTTTAAGAAATGTGAAATCCAAGGAAGGAAACACTGCACTCCCAGCTAAACGAAGCCAAAAAAGAACCCCAAGGTCATGAGAAGGCTTCCACCTCCAACATGGCCCCCATGGCAAGAGCCCTTGGGTTACCTGAAATTTAGGACAGGAAGACAAAGAGCCTGTTAGGTGTCCTAAAGTAACCCCCCGAGTTGGGGGATGGAATATGAAGTCCTCCAAGGATGAATGAAAGAGCTTCTGTACTATCTTTTACACAACTTTGGCCCTAAACCTAATTAATTGGCCTTGGGAAAGCTAGACCTGGTTTCTGAGCCATTGGCAGTCCTTATTAAGAATTCTCAGCCTGACAGAAAGAGAAATACCACATGTTCTCACTTATTGGTGGGAGCTAAAAATTAATATATAAATTCACACACACACACACACACACACAAAAAAAAAAAAAAAAAAAAAACGGGGGGGGAGAAGATATAACAACCACAATTACTTGAAGTTGATACGACAAGCAAACAGAAAGGACATTGTTGGGGGGGAGGGAGGGAGGGAGGAGGGAGGGAGGTTTTGGTGATGGGGAGCAATAATCAGCCACAATGTATATCGACAAAATAAAATTTAAAAAATTTAAAAAATTTTTTTAAAAATAAATAAATAAAAATAAAAATAAATTAAAAAAAGAATTCTCAGCCTGCCCTATGATCTGCTCTTGGCTAGAAGGGTCTCCACATCTGGCACCAGATGGCAAAACACCGAAGTCGAAAAAAACTTCCTGGTCTGGGACCCCCCCTTCCACACTCACATCCCTGACAGTGCACTGGGTTCGTCTCCTGCCCATACACCACATGGAGGCCTGGAGTTGCCTCTGGCCAATGACCGACCATGCCTGTGTGTTCACGGGAAAGGCATGGCAGCCCTAGCTTACGGGCCTGGATGGCTTTCATTAACTTATATTAAATGTTCAAAGTAACTTGTGAGCTACTTTCTTTCGTATTTGTATTCACATTGGGAGGTGATCTCTGAGTACTGCTGAGTCAGACACAAGTGGTTTGAATCAAAGAGTGCTATTTAGGCCCTAATTTCTTCCTGACAGTTATATCTCAGCGCATACACACACAAACTACTGTAAGGAAACATACCAACATGTGAACTGTGATTATCTTTTGTCTGCTGAGATTACAGGCGATTTTTTACTGCCTTCTTTACACTGGCTTTTGTTTTTGTTTTTCAAATTTTCTACAGTAGTATTACTGTTATAATCACAAAAAGAAAAAAATGTTATCAAAATCTTTGTGGGATGATGATGATAATAATTGGGTGATGCACAAAACAAACAACAAAAAAACCCCAGCATTTTAGCTTCAGGCTTCACAATATTACAGGGGCCTCAGTATGTTACACACTAACCCAGATCCAAAGCTCATTCTTCACCAAGTATGGCATGCCTGCCTGCTCCGGACCAGCTGGGTGCATAGTAGAACATCCCCTCATGGAGATACAGAGGTGGACAATAACAACATCAGAGCTGAGAAGAGGGACAGATGGGGGCTTTGAAAACACATGACCACGGTAGGCAGGAGGCAGTACCAGCTGGGAGATGGGGGTGGCCGGTGGGTGGACAGGGGCTGGATGGCAAAGGATCAGGTAAAGGGTTTGGACTTTATGCTGTAGGCACCGGGAAGCCACTGGCAGGTTTTAGATGCAGAGCGATGTGACCAAACTCGTGTTGTGGAAGAATCTTCCAATAGCACTTTGGGGTGGCAAGGGACACCAGGTGAGAGGCAGTGAAGGCCGTAAGCAAAGCAGGGGCATGGGATGAAAGGAAGGAAGGGAAAAGCTTCAAGGAACATCAGGGGTCAGAATCAAGGAAGCGTTGCAGAGGTGAGGGGAGAAAGGAGCCAGGGCAACCCCAGACAAGATGGGGAAATGGGGAAGAAGCCAGTCTTCTGTGGTTTCTGTGGTGGGGACTGGACAGAAAATAAGACAAGCTCAGTGTCTGGCCTGTCCTGGGTAAGTCCACCCATGCTTTTCCTTCATTGCCAAACTACATGCCAGGCCTAATCGTCATATACTTACCATCCTAAAAACATGATTCTTGCAGTAGGAAGTGCACACGTAGGGAATTCTGTACATTCTTCATTCTGTTTCAAACACGTAATGCAGAAGCCTCCCTACATCAGACATTCTCACCTTGAAGACATATAGGGGTGGGCACTACTCACCTCTTTTTGTGTCAACAGCAGCGACAGCCTGAATTAGAAGAGGAGCATTGGACTCCGAGTACTCCACAAAGACAAGCAGCAGCTTCAGGGCTGTCTTCACCACCAGGCGGAACTGGGCAGAAAAGATAAAACCATCACATAGCTGCAGACGTGGCCTTGTGCACCTGAGAGCACCATCCCCCTGCCGCAGCTAGCACCCACCTCACTCAGCCAAGGTGTTTCCTCCATTGGATCCTCACTGATCCCTCACTGCATACCTCAGAAGGCAGGCATTGGTATTGCCCCCATTGTGCAGATCAGTAAACTGAGACACAAAGTACCCTGCCCACGATCATACAGCTAGTAAGAAATGAAAGCAGAATTTGAACCCGGGGCACTCGATCTCAGAGCTCACAGCTGGCATCTCTCAACAAACAAGGTAGTGTTTGCCAAGTCGTTATTCATTTTATCCCAACTACAACACTGTGAGGCAGGCACAATCACAATTCTTATTTTTCTAGTGAGGAAGCAGGCACAGCAGGTTAAATGTTTTGCCCCAAATTACAATAGCTGGTGTCGGTAAGCAGGAACCTGAACCAAGTCCCCTGTTCTTAAAAACCAAATACAGAGGGCTGCCTCAGGCCTGAGGACCCTCACTCTCTGGGCCCAGGGCTCAGCCTCTGTGAGGGGCCACACATGGCCCAGAGGCCCGCCTGCACACAGGTGGAACCCTTCTTTGCCATGTTCCCTCAGGGAGGTGACAGGTCACTCACCCAGAGAAAAGCCCAAACTTCCCAGCTGAAGCTGCAACTTCCAGGTCAGGTCAGCTCCCTCCACCCCCTATATTTCCAGGTGCTGCTGCAATCTCCTTGCCACAGTCTCCCTTCCCAAGAACCTCCTCCCGGAAATGGGATCAAATCGTGCATCTTAGAAGCCACGAGCCACCTTGGACTGCAGTCCTGACAAAGCTGTGTGCTTGGCAGTGCCCCTCCCCCATGAGCAGTAAGCTCTTTTGAGGGGAAAGGGGGCTTATTTGCATCGTGTCTGCAGGGCCTGGAACTGCTCTTGGCCACAAAGTGGGCTTGGAGATGGCTGCTCACAGAATGAATAATTAATGACCAGGGCAACCAATCCATGGCCCCTCACCCACCCCCTGTGCCTCCATCACATGGTTGTGGCAAATCTGCTCCAGCTTCTTCACTTGCTCTGCAGCCCAAAGGAGACCGCTCACATCAAAGTGTGCAAAATGCATAAAGACGCATGCAGACTTTACAGGTAACTTGGGGAAGCACAAGGAGGGAGCAGCTTAAAAACACCACCCACCCTAGTCATTTCTCCAAAATCATGCAACACCTCTACCCCTGCTGGGAAAATAGAGGAAAATAGTCAGGGCCCCTCAGATATTCAGAATCTTGTTGAGCATTTGATGTAAACATGCACGTGTGCCCAGGTCTTCCTTGGTTATTGTCTAATGTAATTGCGCATGTGCGCAGGTGTCCTGGGTTATGGACTTAAGTATAAAGGATGAGTGGCTCTGATCCACAGCACCCTCCACCCCCGGGGGGGCATGGGGAGGCTGCTACTGCTGCTGGAGGCTGTTGCTGCCAGTGCCCCCTGGGGATGCCCTGAAAGGCCGCCACCACCGCTGCTGAGGACTGAGCTCATATCGTCTGCCAACGGCTCCCAGGATCTTTCCCAATTACCTAGCATGGACCTGCGTGTGAAGGGTCTGGTGACCCAGTCTCTACAATGGTTTTGAAGGGTCTGAGCCCTAGCCCTGACAATATAAATGGAAACTTAATATAACTAAAATAATGAAACATTTTGGCTTGAGTTACAATTTGCCTTACTCGACAAATGGCATAGTCGTGTAGCTTTACAACCCCCTTGCCCTTTTCTTTGCTGTCATTCTTACCTAGCAAACCAAACCGTCTGTCTTTTCCTTGATTCCACAACTCTCTCTGGCCAGAGCCCATCGTCAGCTCCCCTTTCCAATGAGTTGCTACAGCCCCCAGCTTCACAACCCAATCTAACAGGATTTCTATCACCAGCACTCAAATCACTCCTGTCAAGGCTGCCAATGGCCTCCATGTCGTCCAATCCAATGGTTACTTCTCTGTGCCATTTTACCTCAACTCACAGCAGCAGGTGCCACAACTGACTGCTCTCTTCTGCTGCTACCGTCTCCTCTCCGAGTGGCCACTCCTTACTGACTCCTAGGGTGTTCAGTCTCTAGGTATGGGAAGGCCTCAGAGGTCACTCCTGCACACTCTCTCTCCTTCCACACATCCTCTCCACGTGAGTTCATCCAGTCCCTTGGTTTTCAGGTCTAAGACCAGGTGCTACATGTTCTATTGCTTGCTAGTCCTGATCAAATGCCTGAGCCAGGTGGGCGTAGAACCTCCTGACGCTTGATTTCCATGCAGATGCCAACAGGAACCTCAAGTTCATTGTGGCCAGAATTGAACTATCAATTTTCACTCCATTCCACCTACGACTTCCAGCCCAATCCCTCCACAACCCCCACCTGAGTACAAGGCACCACACCCACTGCGCAGTAAGCAGGAGTCCCCTGCTCTTCTCACAGCCCATCCCCACAGCAGATCCACCCGCCAGTGCTGTCAGAACCTCCATCAAAATGTGTCCTGAACCCATCTCCCTGTCCACCCCTAAGTGCCTTGGCCTTGTCCCCCTGAAGTCCATTCTCCAAACTGCATCCTGAGTGACCACCACACCCTCCTGCCCTCAGTCTTCCAATCGCCCCCATCCCACCCGTGTAAACTCCACTCCTGCAGGCTTTGTGTCCTGGCCCCTGCCAGGCTCTCTGACCCCCTCTCAGGTCACTCCCCCTCCCGCCCAGTGTGCTCCAGCCACCTACTCTGGATTCAGGGCCTTCTCACCAGCTATTCCTTCTGCCTGGAACCCACCTTCAGGTCTGCAAAGTTCCCTGTGGAAAATGCCTTCCTGACTACTGCATCTGAAGGAGCCCCTTGATTCCAATCTCCTCACTGTTTTACTCCTTCACATCCTTTAGCACGACCTGAATGGCGACACACACATTTGTTTGCCTGCTAATCCTCTGCTGCCCCAACACACAAGGGGCTGCTCAGTCAGTGCTGCGTGTGGGGGGCAAGGCCAGCGTGGCCTCACGGAGGCTTGTCCTCAAATCCATCCCCCTTCCGCCATGTGCAGCAAGTGGCCTGGTCCCCACCACACAGGGGACCAAGGACTGGAGAGGGCGCCGGATCCTTCAGAGGGTTTCCACCCTCCTAACATGAGTCCCACAATTGCTCCTCCACTTCCTGACTAGGAACAGACAAAGCTCCAGAGTACTTTTCTCAACAGAGGGTAGAAGAGAAAGTGTGGCATAATCAACTGTGCCTCGTACATTTACAGCTGAAGAAATTTCTTCAAGAAAAACCTAGCAAGTCCAGGCCTGGCGGCTTCCTCAGTGGGTGGACTATTATTATGTGGTTTAAGCCTTCTAAATGCCTTCCTGGGAAAGAACCTGGCCACTGCCCAACCCCATCCCCCTATTAGCTGGTCTCAGCAGGGGCCGCTCATGACCATCTCACAAAGGTTCCTCGTTCCTGCGGTCACGAGGCCTTGAACAATATGGTCCCAGGCACCCAGGATCTCGAAGCCGCCCTCCCTTATGATCCTCTCTAATTAAGAAACCACTGTTTTCTAGCAAAGTCTTCCTTTTCTATCAGTCTCAACATGCCTTTTCATGTCTTCCTCTCCTCTGTTGTAAAGGCTCTGTTTGGAGCTCTTTGGCACTCTAATTTTATTTTTTAAAAAACCTCAAACTCTTCTGATTCATGATTTTAGGTTTCTACGAATTTGGCTTCTATTGAGTCTACGTTCATACATTTTTGGAAGCCATACCATATATATTAATAATAAACATATTAGTTAAACTACTCTAGAAAAACGAGCATCAGAACATTAATTTTGTGAAAATGCATGGCACTAATTACAAGCATGTCCTAACTAATCATCAAAATACGTCCAGCAGGATCCTCCTCAGAAATGCATTATTAGCATTACTGCACAGACTTGAAAGTAATAAAGGTACATTACTTCCAAAGAATTCTATATCAAACCCTCATTTATCCAGAAATCGCTTAGTTTGATTCCCTCAAGTATCTGGAACACAGTCAAAATGCCTCAAAGTTTGGAAGAACCACAACGGAGACCACACACCCATTCCTCCAAATCCAAACACAGTGCCCATCCCAAAGCTCTTAAAAATCTGCCCTTGGTGCTCCTTACACTTATCTTAAACATATTTTAACAGGAGTGGCTATTGGGATTCCCAGCCCACACCCCCCAGGAAGAGGCAGACAAGAGAGGACAGGGATGGAGCAGGAGAGGCAGGCCCAGAGTGGCAGCAACAGTGGCATCAGGGGTGAGGAGGGGTGGGGACAAGCTGCATGGATGCCAGAGCACACACCACATGCAGCTCAGATGCAGACGCCTTCTCTAGCAGACATATCAGTGAAGTGCTGCTCCAGTCAGAACTGCCTGATTTCCAGCCTGCCTGGCAGTCCTTCCTGTTGTAATGAAGTTTCACTATAATGACTTATAGGCCCAAGCACTTGCCCATCTGTCAAGCAGAGAGAAAAATCAATAAAGGTTCATCCCATGCCACAGGAAGACATAGCAGTCATAAAACAGTTAAGCCAGGGGTACAGGGCAACCAGGAGTTGGCATCAGCCCAAAGACAAACAAGCTGGCAGGGAGGCGAGATTCCTCATCCCTGCAGGTTCTGCATGTCCAGCTGCTAAGGCTTTTGTAGAAGAAATTCAAAACCTGGATGGGGTGGACTGGTCATTCTTGACCCAAGATTCTGGTGCTACTTTCAACAATGTTTTGAGCACCTTCCGGGTGCTCAGCACCCACTGAAGTTCTATGATGGAGGAACAAAGCCGCAGCCCTGCCTTCAGGGAGATGACACCCAGCAGCTCAGAGAGGACCCAGACCACCACCATGCCACATGGACTGAGAGCGTTGCCTGTACTAGAGGCCCTCAAAGCCGGGTCACTGAGGACAGACACCAATAGAGCACATTCCCAGAGGACAGCTCCTACAATGTGGATGAGAGGCAGGAAGGCTCAGAACTGGAGCCAGCCAGCCCTTCTCACCTTCCACAGAGCAGAAGAGCCAGGTGATGGCCTTTGGGTTCCCGTTCACATAAATAATCCCACTTCCTTTGTGCCAGAGGAAACACTGGGGCTAGGGAATACTAGTATTCCATTTTAACTGTCTGTTATAATAAAGAAAATTATGCTTTATGTTGTCTTAAAACACAGCTAAATCACAGTATATAACAGGAATCTGTGACAATCCCCTTGTACCAGGGGAGTGCATTGGACAGGAACATGCAGCTAGCACATTTAGCACATTTTGGGGACAACCTCGGTGAGCTTTACTTTTTGCTGAAGCTATCATTTTGCACTCCCTGTTTCTGACCAGCATAAAATAAAGGCCATGAGCATTCAGAGGACCAGAGATGCCTGTTGACCTAGAGAAGTAACATTTGTCAAGTCAAGCCTCAGTCTAGGACTGAGTCTCCATATTCCATAAATAACTTGGAGCTCAGTGTCAGTTCCATGCCAAGGAGGCTGGGCCAGAGGCAGGGTATTAGGATGGTGTCAACACAGTGCTTAGCTCTTGTTAGTTTTTATTTTCCAGACCAACTCACAGGGAGAATATGAATTTAGCCTGTACAGGACTTGGGTATCTAGGTTTTAGATAAAAAGTAACCACCAGATGTATGAGTAAGGAATAAAAGATAGTTTCTTGATAATTTTACACTTAAAAACAAACTGGAACTCCTGTCACGATTTATTGTACTTAGGAAAACACAATAACTAAACTTAGCAGGTCAAATATGCTGCTCATGAAGTAGAAAAAAAAAGTATTCCAAAGAAATCTCCAAATTCCTAATTCCTCTTCTAAAAATTCAACAACCATAAAAAGAAAACAATTTCCAAACCTCAGGATTTAAATTACAAAGAGGGTTAGAAAAATATGCTTCATTTTATTTGTGTCATTTTCCACTAAAACCACATAAATATATGTTATATAAGTGGATGCTGGTTATTAAAACCGAATTAATTAGAAATTGGTAAGATAACTTGATCTATAAAGCTTTGCCACATTGTTTACAAGCTTACCAGTACTTTAGAATATATTGGGAATTATTAAAAAAAAAAAAAAAAAAGATTTCAAGTGACTTAGGCACATATCTTTAAGAACTCCTTATTTAATCTTTTTATTCCAATGCCACGTACTTAAGCTCTAAATTTCTGAGCAAGCAGCTCAGAATGGGCTCTAAAGTCTTTGCAGTTGGTTACCAAGCCGTCCAACAGACATCTCATCTCAGACTCCAAATCTCTCCCCTCCTAACCTCTGATAGGTTGTCTGCAACAGGAGGTGGGTCTTATGAGAAATAAAGCACAGGTCCATGTATATCACCTAAGTAAGGAACTCTGGGCCTTGGCTCACAGGTGTCCATGACAGAGGAGTGTAGAAGACCAGAGGTTGGCACATCTGCCAGGACAGGAAGTTACCTGCACCATATCCATGTGCTCTGGCCTCAGGGCCTTATGGCAACCCTGCTTATGACCCAATACAACTGCAGAAAGGGAACCAACTTTATAATTAGTGTGGTAGCCAAGTGAGAGGCTGGGAAGCTCTTAAGATTTTACTACTTAGTGAGTAGGAAATCTTGCAGAATGTAAAATATAGCAGACTATCCTAAACCATTGAGATGAAGAAGAATATAATAAACAATGCTACAAATTAACGTTTTCTTCTGTTGAGATGAAATTCTAGGGCTTAGTTGGAGGTTTTCTTAACAAACAAATCAATAAAAGTGGACAAGAAACAGAAAATATCCACCTTGCTAACTTTCCCTTAGGATACACGAGGTAATTATAGAGTGTTAGTAGATAAAATGTAACATGAACCCACTCTTTTATTGTTAAGTAAGGAATACTGAAATTCCTGCACAAAAATATTACCTTCATAGTATTTGCAGAATGGAATACTTGTTGAGGAAATCAACAGGTTGGGTACTTTTCCAGTTAGTGGCATCCCCATTTTCAGATGCAAAAGCTCACATTCTAGGAGACTATGTAACTTGTCACAGAGCTACCTTCTGGAAGAAGTCAAATAAAAACACAAACCATTCTGATTCTTTCCACTATACTATGGAGAGCCCCATCTTTCCCTCTGGTGCAAAAACTTTAGCCTTGAGGTAATGTGACAAATATTACTTTCCGAGTATTAACCAAGGTCAAAGAACTTTAAGTAAAAAACCAGCCTGGAAACATGACAGTGGGCAAGAGCCAAAGCTCAGGGGTGACTGTGCTGTTAAACAGTTCGGCAGCCAGCTCCTGTTTCTATGGAGTGTGTTAAGAAGGGTTGGCCGGTGAGTGTTGGCAGGGGAAGGGAGGCAGAACCCTGCGGGAAAGGGGGTTATCAGCACTGGCAAAGGGAACCAGAGCCTGAGGGCAACTCGTGGTCCGGCTCCCAGAGGCCTGGGTTTCTTCCCTTCCTCCTCCCCACCTGACTCACCTAGAAGAGGGTGGAACTTGCCTACCTGAGTGACAACACACTGGCTACTTTGCGGTTCCTATGCACCCCAGATGTTCTTCTAGATTAGAACCACCCAGTTCTACTCTTTCTCCAGGGCCCAAAATGCAGCAGGTAGCCCTTGGCCACGTGGGCGGATGAGTCACTGTCCAACTCCCCACTTCTTGCACACATGGGGATAATGTCTGTGTGAACTGGTAAGCTGCCCGTCTGGCTTATCAACAAGGCTCCTGAGAGCTGAGGAAATGCACATCAGCTCCCTGAACCTGCACCTCAGGGGCAGCTAAAGAAGCTGCTGTTCTGGCCCCACAGCTGGAAACCCAGGCCAGGCAGTGAGGTCTTCTCAGCACACTGCCTCCTTGAAGGCCTGGCCTGAATCTCTGGCCTCTCACTCTGAGGTCTTCCTAAAACAATGACTAGACAAACCTGCTTTATTCCCCTTTTTCTCCCACTGAGATTAGCCTTACATGGAGGCATCTAAGATGCTGAACAAGTTACAATAATGCTCTATGTACCCACAGCCAAGTAGCCAGTGGAAGCAAAACAGCCCTGAAGAGGAAACTGGCTCTTGTTACCCACAATGTCTCCAGCACAAATGTTACGTGAATGTGCAATTAAAACCCACGGAACTTTAGAAATCTTACCTAATGAAATGTTGATAAACATACAAAAAATCCGAACACAACCTCATTTACTAAATACGTTTTCATGACATTAGAAACAAAGCTCTTTCAGCATAGCATAGAATCAGAAATAACTGATTATTTAACAATACAAAAAAAGTCAAGTAAATTATAGTACAATTACGTGACTGACTATGTAAGCATTAAATATTATGATTTAAAAATATTGTAATAACACAGGAAAATGCTTATATTTAGTGTTAACTACATAAGAAAAATTCAAAGAAAAATCAGAAGAAAAGGTACCAAAAATTAACAATTTTTATGTGGGAGCATTTCCAGGTAATTATTCTACTTTTTTAGTATTTCTAAAGTTTTATACAAAAAGCATATATTATTCTTGTAATCAGAAGAAACTCAGTAAAAGTTTTAAAAGGTTATTTTTTAAAATAGGTTAAGTATTCCTTAACTGAAATGGTTAGGACCAGAAGTGTTTTGAATTTCAGATTTTTCCTGATTTTGGAACATTTGCAGAACATACTGGTGGAGGACCCCTAAATTAAAAATCGAAAATCCAAAATGCTCCAATGAGCATTTCCTTTGAGCATCATGTGGGCACTCAAAAAGTTTCAGATTTTGGAGCATTTCAGATTTCAGATTAGGGATGCTCAACCTGTATCAAGATTTCCATATTACACTTCAGTTACATTTTTCCTTCCGTTATCATTAACTGCACTATGAAAATTAGTTTTCACCCAATTTCTATTAATGAAATACATATTAATTCAGGTAATTTGGAAGTCATAAACACAAAATCCAGTAATCAGGATTGATTGAAGACAATAGCGCAATTCAAAGAACTACATAACATTCTAGCAACTTCCTTTAGCTGGACGACATAGAATTTAGTGGCTGAGCATATCTCATAGAATTGAACATATTTACAGTGTTTTTTTTCTTTTTAATAACATTCAGAATTGAATTTCTGGTTTCTCCTTAGAAAGCTGCAAAGAATATCACTCCCAACCTAACAATAAGAAAAAGCCAAATAATCATTAACATCATAACTTTTCTTGAGCCAATTATTGAGCTCGGGTTGCAGGGCAATTGACTAGCCTGAAACCTAAGGAGGGACGGCTTTCCTTCCACCAAGAAAAGGTGTGATGCCAGCAATGGCCCATCTGAAGCAGAGTAGCGGAAGAAGATGGAGCAGCCATAAAAAGCAGTAAGAATGACTCAGATAATAGTTTTAACAAATTGTTATGGGCTAAGTGTGGGCTACCATGAGGGTATAAGCCCCTGGGAGCTATAGACACAAAGGGATTTGGTGCCCACTCACAGGCTGTTCGTCAAGGACCTCCAGGGCACTCACAGGGAAGTTGGGGTCAGGGCTCTCTGCAGGGTACAGGTCTGGGGCTGCACAGCCAAAGTAACAGGCAGAACAGCAACAACCCTAAAGGAGGAGGGGAATAGCCACCACTGCAGAAAGGCAGGAACCAAACCAGAGCCTTCTCCCCATTGAGACGAAAGCCTTAAGCCAAGGGGAAGGGCAGCAAAGGGTGGGGAAGAAGGGAAAAGAACAAAACTCTGTACTCCTGAGGCAGGGGCAGGAAACCATCCTAGGCATCTCCTACTGCTGAGGGAGGTGCAGGATCATGGAGACAGCCCCACCTCCAAGACTCAGGGCACAGAAGCAGGACAAAGATAACATAGGGAGCCCCATCTGGTAAACTCCAAACACCAAGCAATCACTAGGGAAGGGAGAGAGACCTTCACTAAGGCTCAGGAACACAGCAAAGGTCTAAAGCTGAAGGTGAAACAGGAACATTGAGGAAAATGCCCTCTGGGAAACCAGCCCCCACCCTAAGCATAAGACAATGTTTAAGGAACTTGAAAACTGGTGGTGCACTGAGTATAACCACAGCAAAAACAAAATCCAGATCAACCATGAAGTAGACTTCCAACCTCTCCACTCTAATGGCCTAGCCTTAGAGACCTGCCTATTTATAGGCATAAATACTATTTACCTCAGTCTATACTGTCCTATACATGATACCAAGCTTTCAAATGAAAATTACAAGATGTACAAAAAAGGAAAAGAGCCCCCGCTTCCATTTCCACAGTCAAGAAACAAAGTAATCAACAGAAGAACCAGATGCAGACTTGACTTGCTGTTGGAACTATATAATTCACTATGATTAATGTTAAAGACTTTGGTGGAAAAAGTGGACAACATGCATGAACAGATGAGAAATTTCAGAGGGAAATATAAGAAAGAGTCACATAGAAATGCTTGAAATAAAAAAGCGAGTAAATGAGATGAAGAATGTTTTTCTTAAGTTCATCAGAAAGACTCAACATAGCTTTGCAAAGAATCAGTAACTTGAAGGTAAGTCAACAGAAATTACCCAAAATGAAATGCAAAGAGGAAAAGAGTGAAGAAAAGTAAAACCACTTTACCTATGTAAAACACATTTTTTATGTCAGTCACTAGAAAAATTCTACAGTGTAAACTTTCCTTTGCTGAATGGAAGCCAGGTACAAGAACATCCTAACCGTAGGGAAGGTAAAATGGTTCTAACAAGGGCACACAATCTCTGTTCCCTAATGTTAAGATCCAAAGAGGCACAGATTTAAAACCTTGGGAAATCACATACCTAAAAACAATAGTGCCACTGATACGCAAATTAGAGTCGGTACAGGAGTTCAGGTGATTGCACTCATCAAGACAGAAATTACATTTCAGTTTTTACATTTGGATATACTAATTAAAATTATCCTTTACCATACTATTAAAAATAATTGAACATAATCTTTGATGTTTTGAGATTTTACAGTGTTGGCACCTCAAACAATACAAAGTGAAAATTAGTCATTCTCAAGACAACAGAGAGAGAACAGAAGAATTATCTAAAGTCTATAAACAGTAAATTGTCCTGATTTTCCAAAAAGGATTAAAGACGAAGTCCAAAAATTATATCCTACACCTTATTAACCCACCATTGATCTCTGGAAAAATGCTCCAGACGTTTTTGGATGAATGCCTCATGAGCGCCAGAAAAGAGAAGAAAACACCTGGAACCAGCAGTTTCAAGGTGAGCAGGTCATGGCAAACTGAGCTCACCTCTTTTTTTTTTTTTTTAAAAAAAAAAAACAGGATTCATGAGAAAAGGGGTATCAGTTAACAATACCGGGCACTTATGTGCCAGATACAACGTTCATTCAGTGTTTTACATATTCTTCACTATTACTATCCCCATTCTATAGATTTTATCTCCATTTTGTAGATGAAAAATAATCCATCCAAAGGATCACACAGGTATATTTGACCCCAAACCTCCAGCACTTACTGCCAGATGCAGCATATTTTGATTTTAGGAAGACTTTGGGAACCCAGTGAAGAAACGCAGCTGGATGGAGTTAAGCAGCTTCCCACTAACCGTGCAGTGGCCCTAAAATGCCCTAACTGATCAGTGTCAACCTGCAGACTGCGTTGGTCTATGCATTCCTTGTCTCTGTCTCACCTGACATTTTGGTCAATGACACAGAAGCTTTACTTATTAAATTAATAATTATCTTGAGACCAGAACTCTGGCCTACATTCAATGGGAAAAAATGCAAGGCTCTGAAATTAGATTTAAATCAATCAATCACAGACTTGCAGAATGGAAGAAACTGGTGGACACGGATCTGTGAAAAAAAAATATGGGATGGTTTAGTGGATTACCAGCTCAAACTGAGCCAGCACCCAGGGCTACTGCCAAAAGGCACAATGAATCAGAGGTGTTGTATCCCAGGAGGCTACCGTATTACTATTCTTTGTACTGGATGGACAGAAAAGCTAGTAATCAGAATGATGAGGAACTGGAAATGATGTCCCCAAGGACTATCAAGTTTAGCTTGGACAGGATTGTATGATAACTTCCTTTAAATACTCAGAGTTTCCACAGGGAAGTCAGAGTGTGTTGCTCAAGGAAGCAGTGCACCAGCATTTGGTTAAGGAGAGGCGATGTGAATCACAGTAAGGAAGGCTGTCCATCAATTTCAGTGTCCAACAATGGCCAAGATTCTATTGTTTTATATTATGTAACTCAAAAAGCTTTTCAGCTCTCACCTCATGTGGATCAGCTGAGTGGATCACTGGGCAGTGACACACCAGTGACTCCCAGACCAAAGGGCTCACTCAGCCTCCTCGCCTCCTTAATCAGCCAGCATCTCCTGGAGTACATGGAATACAAGGCTCCATGGAGCTTTGCTTTCCTTGGGGACATTTTTTTCATCTCAAAACCAGTGTGTCCAACGCCAATGAACCCCAATTTCCAACTTCTCTACTCCTGCCAGAGGCACTGTATATTCCTATAGTCAAAACTGTGACCTTTGATTCCTACTTTTATTTTTCTACATCCAGAAACCCAATCCTAGGGATCTATTCATTATTCTGCTTCTGCTGCAACTCTTAACCAGGCCCACCTCCTCAGAGCTGTGACATTGCACTATCACGTCCCGCAACCACCTCCCTGTCCCTGTCAACTTCTCCTCCTCTACCGCTCCATTCTACACACCCTGTTACTTCTCTCCATCTCACTGTCCTAGTGAGAAATGTTCAGCAATGTCCCATGTGTGTGTGTGCATGTGTGCATGTCTGTTCATGTGTGAGGAGGGTCGTGGCCAGGACCCCACAGGTTAAGGCTTAGTAGCTAGAACTACATAGGAGCAAGGAAGAAGCATGCCTATCCTCACACAAGTACACAGGAAGTCTAGAGACTGTGATCAGCAGCCCAGGGCACAGCTGGAAGGATTAGATTCAGTGGGGCTCACAGAGAGAGAGTAGGGCACGCAAACATGGACAGCAATACAGAGAGGGCAGCTTCCAAACAGCACCCAGAGGCATCCTAGTAGAGCCAGCAAGGAGTGAGGGTTGGCTAGTCCCAGGGACCCTGGAACCTCCCCCAGGGGCCAGAAGGGGATCCACAGAGAGAGACAGACTTTCTGTGATAGGGTGATGAAGGCCATGATGTACAAACTGAATCATCCCACTCCAATTAATGAGAATCCCAGATGTATGAAGAGAGAAAACCTACATCCTGCGATAAGTCATTGGATGGGTGTCTGCCTCTTCCCTCAGACTGGGGAGTTTAAGGACGGGCTCTTGTAAACAGAAAGAAACACTTCATGGAAAACACTTTTTCATTCTTTTAAAAACTCATTATTTGGCTGCAAATGCACCATTTTCTCCTCTGGCTATGAGTCTCGAATATCTGCAAATATGCACTGCATAATGACCCTCTGGCAGGCTGCACAATCACATCTTGTTGCCTTTCATGGAAGGAAAATGAAGAATTACGAAACAGAATGACAAGATTTTTCTAGCCCAGTATTTCCTTTATCAGCTCTGTGCCTGTTTAAAGCAAAGACAACAGGATGGCAGGGCGAGCCTTTCAGGTTAAGAGAAATTGGACTCTTTTGTCGAAAAGAAAATGCTGGGATCCCTGCCTTTCTTGATTTCTTCATTTAATTTGAACTGGGAAAATGTATTGAGGCTGCATTGCCTAGTGTGTGTGTTTAAGGAGGAATGAAGATTCTCAAAACCTAAAGGTCTTATGTTGGTGCATCCATTCTCCTTCTAGATGCTTCACTATCCAGACAGGGGTTTGAGGAAGGAGAGTGAGCAGACACAGTATTCATTTGTAAATAAGAGACTTCAGCCACTGGCCTGGGACTGAGAACACACTGCAGGCTGGGGGACACCTTCATGTGACATCACAGTGAGAGAGTTGAGGGCTGTGGGTGTCACCAGCATTCTCCTGTGAGAATGCTGACAACACTGTGAGCTCTGAGGCACAGGCTGACTCTTAGCTCTCTTCTTGTCCTCACCGTGCCCAGCGCAGTGTTAAACCCAGGAGTCAGAATATTATGGACCTTCCTCCGGGGAAATGACAGATGGAGGCAGAAATCCACACTGATCCAGTGCTGATGACCCATGTGGCTGGGGAAGAGGCAAATCTGATGGAGACAGAGGCACGGGGTGAGGCCCAGAGTTCTGAAAAACCGCAGGGCCAGCACACGTGGTCCAGGCCACGTACGGAAGGCAGAAGTTCTGCAAACTCATCTTTCAAGCTCTCACTTCTATGATTTGTCCATGTTATTTAGACATGCAATGAAGATTTCCTCATGTGTTGCTTTTTTGGTTGTTTATTTTCCTTACAGAATGATTCCAAAGAGAAATGGACATGATGCTGTTGCAGCACCGAGGGCTCTGAGCTGGGAGATCCTTTGTTACCCTGTTTTCTTTCTCTCATCTCCTCATCTTCCTTTCCTCCCTCATATCTCTGCCCTTTCTTCTTCTCACCTTTGTGCCTTTCTTCTCTGTCTTAGTCCGTCTGTGCTGCTATAATGAAACACCAAGACTGAGTAATTTATAAAGAATACAAATTTATTTCTCACTGTTGTGGAATCTGGGGAGTCCAAGATCAAAGCACCAGCTGGTGAGGGCCCAGTGTCTCTGCTTCCAAGATGGTGGCACCTTGTCACTGCATCCTCTGGAGGGGAGGAACACGGTGTCCTCACGCAGCACAGGGGAAGAAAACAGCGAATCCACTCCCGCAAGCACTTTTGTTAACAACTCTGCCCTTGTGAACTAAATACCTCCCTAAGGGCCCCCCTGCCAACACTGCTGCGTTGGGGATTACATTTCCAACACATGAATTTTGGGGGCCGCATTCAGACCACAGCACTCCCTGTATCTTGTCTCCCTGCTCACAGTGACCCTCTTCCCCGTTCCCTTCCCACTCCCTACACTGGCTCTCAGCCCACTCCCTTCCTGGTGATGAGCTAAACAACTGTCAACTTTTCCTATCATAAGCATGCTAGGTTTTATTTTCTTTTAGAAACAGGGCTGGTTGTTGGTGTTTTATTGTGGCCATAATAAAACTACAAAGATTTGTTAATTCAGCTGCGACATGTACCAAAAGTCAATTTTATTGCAAAATCTCCTCCCATTTCCCTAGCCTTTGGGGTCCTCAAGACCATTCAGAAAGCCTTGGAGGGAGCAGCTTCCAGAAAAGTTTAGGGAGTGCTCCCAGCAGAAAGAAAAAAAACAGAAAACGTTGAAACAGGATATGAGATATAAATCTTCCCTCAGCCTGGCTAAGTCAACCTAGTAGGCCCAGCATTCCACTCAGCTTCTAAGGTCACCTACATCAGTTTCAAAATAGAGTCACTTCCATTTTCCATAGAAAAAAAAGCCAAAAAAAAAAAAAAAAAGCTATTTCTATTATGAAATGAGGAAAAAATTCTCTCCTCTAACACTGGGAAAAGGAAAATTGAAGGGACGATGTAAGGGTCACCAAAGGAGCTAGACCCAATGGGTATTGACATATTGGTGCCATCCACAGGGAAGAGGCCCTCCCACCCATGCAAGGGCACAATCACCAGGATTCTGGGAAGTCTGAAAGGAAGATACAGCCTAAAACGAGGACCACTCTCACCACAAGTCAATCAGGGCCAAGTGCTCCCAAAGGACAGCAGAGTCCTTGGGAAGCAGGTGATGTAAGAGGCAAGGCCAGGGGACGTGACTCCCCAGCAGAGCACGATGCTGGTGGGTACCAGCTCAACAGGCTCGCCCAAAGTGGGCTGGGCAGTGAACACAGAGACAGGGGATAGTGTGGGCTGACCACATGCTCGGCTAGGACCCCAGAAAGCTATGTTGATTCGGTGGCCTGTTTAATTCAGGTTCAAATTCCGTATCTGGGCCCCCAAGATCCTCCCTGCCTGCCCTTGTTGCCCACGACAGCCTCTCTGATCTCCACAACACCACATTCCCACCCTCACCACACTCCAACCTTGATGCATTTGTTCCTTTTCCCAATACCCCTTTCCAGCCAGGTCCCCAGCGGCCTCCCCTCAGAACCCAGAGAGGACCGTGCCAGAGCCTCACCCAGCTCCTGCACACACCGAGTGACAGGGTGGACCTGCTTCCTTGGCAGCACTTCCAGAGAGTACAGGGGCCTCAACAGCCAAGGCGTGGCTGGGCAGATGTGTGCCAAGGTCCATGGGAAATTAGCTAGGTTCTCATAATCAAGCACTATTTCCTCAACTACAAAATGAGGATAACATCATTTACCCAACAGCGGTCTCATGAGGATTAAACGACATAATGCTTGTATAACACCTAGTATGATGCCTAGTGCATCTCACATTCTTTCATCTATTTATAGGAATATGCACATACATATGTACAACACAAATATGTACGAAGGTAACTGAACATATAAGAACAAGAAATACAAGAGGTACTTAGATATTATATCTATGGTATAATGTTTTAACTAAACATCAAAAACCAAAGGTGACAAAGGCATTTGATTAAAGCTTAAGAAAAAATAAAAATGCATTAAAATTTCATAAGCTTTTTCCAATTTAAGTATATTTAAATAATCTATGAAGTAGTAGTCCTCCTTTATACTGTGACAGGGCTTGAGCAAAACTGCACACGATTTGTTTCTGCAAAACTGTCTCAGAGAGGATAATAGAAAACAAAGGCATATGACATAGAAACTGAAAAAAGTGTTCAGCTATGACCGCCCTTACCTTTGACCCAGTGAGAGTGTACAGCCACTGAACGGTCTCATCGTGCTTAATCACTCCGTTCATCCCGTCCACATACAACATAATTTGTCCCAAAGCTACAGAAGAGAAAAAAAAGCAAGGAGACATTATAGATTTATATATAAAATAACCTTCAATAATCGTAATGTCAACTGAGATTTTCATACTTGAAGTACACAGTACGTGAAGAACCAAATTTGAAGAGATCTCCTGAGCTCTGAAATTAGCTAACTCACATTTCAGAGAGAAAGTGTTGACCACACCAACAGAAACAAGGTCTATTCCTGGTGTCTGGAAGACGCAATTAAGGCACTAAATCCAGTGACTGTTGTTTCTGTGTGCCTAGATGTATAAATGCATGTTTTCGCGTTTCTATATTTGTGTGTAGTCCCAGACAGAGCAAAGATGTCCATGAGTTGGTGTCTGGCTTGTAGCCTCTCACTGGGGCCAAGAGGACACGTGAAGTTTCCAAAAGTGACCTGTTCAGTGTCCCAGCCTGTGGTCAGCAGGTCCCAGACTCTACGGGACCATCCTGAGCTAATACAATTTTATTTCTTTAGATAAACAATAAACATGTACTTAAATATTATTTGTATTTCCTTTTAAAGTTTTTCAGAAAAAAAAAGTCAAATATCATGAAAAAAATAACTTCTCACACACCAAGTCCTAAATTCTTAGTTTAGGAAAATATAGTCACCACATATGGTCACTATTCTCTAAAAAGAAAATACAAACCATGTTTTTGTTTAAACAAATGAATTTTTTTCAGTTCCATTAGCATCAAAATAATTTGGACTCTAGATAATGAACAGACAGAAGTTACATACGCTAAATAAGTAGGCTTCCTTAAATCACCTCTAACCTCCTAAATCATATTTCAGCCATAATTAATTGGCATGGCACTGACATTTTTTTAGGCAACTCTTTTTCCTGGTAACAGTAGAACACCTCATTTTAGAAAACTGCAAAAATGTAGAAGAGTAAAATGAAAATAATTCATAATCCCATAATTCAAGAATAATCATTCTTAATATATTGATATATTTTCTTACATTCTTTTAATGCATTACACACAAGCACAAAGTTTATATGTAGGTTGCAGGAAACAGTCTACTGGAAATGGTATTGATTTGAAAAGAGCAAAACAAAATTAGTGTATATCGAGTATACACTAATTCTAAATATACAAATATATGTGTGATATTAGAAACTCATGATTATCCTATCAAAAGATCAAATAACAAAACTACATGATCATTCTGAGAAAAACCACCCTAACTACGTAAAAACTCAAAATTTTAAAAAATTATATGGACATATTCTTTACACAACAAACAGTATATTTTTCAAAATAACAGATTCACATTCTATTTGATGGTGAAATACTAAAGATATTCCTAATAAAATCAGGAATAATTTTTAAATGATGCCCACTAAGCTCATAATTATTTAATACTGTTATAGAATTTCAGGCAAACATAATAAAACATTAAAAATAATAAGAGGCAGAACAGTTGGAAACAAATACATAATACTGTCATTATTTGCAAGTAATATTATGGACAAAAAAATTCACAGAATTTATAATGAAGAGATCACACTTATAATATTTCTCATCTTAATAATACATATATAACATACAAAGAAAAAGTTTCATATTAAAATATAATACCAGATAAATGGACATATGACAACAAATATGACTAATATTTATTGTGTAAATTAAATATTTATTGTGTAAATAGTTCATATAAACTGATAAGAAAATACTAAATACCAATAGGAAAAAAGGCAAAAGCATAAAAAAGACAAGCTAGTTTACAATAACATACAAAATTGTCCATTCTCACTATAACAAATGCAAATTAAAACACTAAATACTGAGGTAGTATTTTCACCTAAATAGGCAATGATATTTTAAAAAGAATTAGGTATCAAATACTAGAGTAGCTAAGTAAGTTCATACATTCCTGGTGGCAGGGCAAATTGGTAGAAACCTGGTAATAAGGCTATTCAGTGCTGTAACTGTTTAAAAAACAGTAACCATGTGTTTAGTGCTCACTGTGTGCCAGGCTCTAAGGAGGGACTTCATATGGTTATTAATACAACAGCCCTGAGCAGTGGTTACTATTATCCCATTTGACAGAGGAAAAAACTAAGGCTCTGGGAAATGGGGGAATGTGCCCCAAATCTCCATTGCTACTAAGAGGAGAAACCCATCTCGGGATAGGATGGGTGGGTTCCTATGTGTCTGTAGTAAAAGCCTGACAGTCCTCTTTAAGTGTTTCCCCAGTTGTTGTAATTTGGGAAATGTATCCTAAGGAAATAACTCTAAGTTTAAAAAAAGAAAAAAAAAAGGAAGCAAAGATGTTTACTGAAGTGTCATTTATAATATCAAAATAATAACTAAAACCTAAATAACTATCAGGGTCCTAGAACTCTATCCACAGTAATTTACCAAAGCTACGTCCTAACCTATAAAATGTTTCTGATAAAATAATTAAGATGAAAGTATAGAAGTGTAAACATCACATAATTGAATAAAATGCTCAAATTTTTATACATAGAAAGAAAGAAAAACCCATAAAATACTAAGCAATATTATTAACTGTATATTCTTTGAATGTATTTTTTCCTACTTTTTCTATTTTCCCATTTTCCAGTATGAGCATCTACTACTTCTGTAATAGAAAAGTAAACAAATATGTAAAAAGGAACAAAAATAAGACTGAATATTGTAAGGTGTTAGATGTTTGTTTTTAGAATGTTTTACTAGTACACCCCTTTCAGTACACCCCTTCCTCCTTCAGAAAGATGCAGCCCCCACCTTCATGGAAAAGCTCTGAGAATTTAGGACATTCTGCCCCAGTTTTTCGCTTTTGTTTTCTCCTCCCCCTCTCAAGACAAATTGGCAAGTCTCCAGGGAAGAGTTCACTCCGCAATCCTTTTCCTGCTGAGTTTCACTGTGGAAGATGACAATCCCGAGGCGCATGTTAGCATCTGCCTCTAAACCAGCCTAATGGTACAGATGGAGAGAAGGTAAACTCTTCAGCCTTCTGGAAGGTGTATCTTGTGGGGAGGACTCTTCCCGAAAGTCTAAGAAGCCAGGAATGAGGGTCTCCACCCTAATGGGTCAGGGGCTCTGCTACTGCACAGATGCCCAGGAAGCCAGGACACTGCTGCAAAAGGGGGAGGCAAATTAAAATCTAACAGACTTGATCTGTTTCCCTCCAAGATTCTATTAACTGATCACATCGGAGGAGATATGTTACCAGAAAGTTCGTATCTAACGGAATTCGAGTTTCTGATCACAATGATTTATCACAATATTTTGGTAGTCGAAAGCTTTTGTACCTGCGGTAGCCCTAATTCAAAAGCAATCCCTCCTGTAAGACCCACTCCGGACACAAGATGGCGCTAAAGAGATTCAAGTGGGTTAATACCGCGGGGTGATTCAACAGCAAAACCCATCAACCTACATGTGGGCCGGGGAATAAAAGCCACACAGGGAAAAAACAAACAAACAGTAGATGTCCTGAAAACACACGTGTTTGGGTCACAGGAGCCATAGAAGTTAGTGGTTTGTGTTTTTTAAAAGGATGAGGGGGCCGAGACTGTGGGAATCGAGTGGTAGGTAGCTCCACGGGTCTAAAAAGAGACTGCTCGGGGCGTTTCTTGTGCAGCCACTCCCAGAACTTACTCTAGGCACATTCATTCATTTTTCTGTGCCTCGGTTTCTTCATCTCAAAAATGAGATGGTAGTACTGTAGTACCTATTTTGCAGGGCCTTTGGGGGGTTGAGTTAGAAAAGTGTCTGACCCACCGGAAGTGCTCAATAAATGCTAGTCACATAAACCACCTCATTGACGTCAAACGTTAGTTACCCACTGCACAGAAGCACGTGTTGAGCTTCTCTCAAAGACACACAACGTGAAGGAGCGAGCCTCTGGGCTGACCCTACTCAGCTGTGGTCAGGAGACGCGATGGAAGAACTCCTTGCTTAACCTGCAGTCACAAAGATTTTCCCCTACATTTTCTTCTTAGATTTTTATAGTTTAACTTTTTCTATTTACCTATATGATCCAATTTGAGATTTTTGTACAAAGTGTGAGGTTTAGATTGAGGTTTCCTTTTTTTTCACATAAACGTCCAGTTGATCTGACATCATCTGTTGAAGAGACTATCCTTTCCATTTCACTGTTTTTTGCAAATGTGCCAACAATCAATTGGCTGTGCCTGTGTAGGTCTATTTCTGTTCCATTGGCTGGCCTATCCCTTTGCCAGTACCAAACCACCCTGACAGTAAGTCTTAAAATCAGGCAGTGTGATTCCTATTTCATTCTTCTTTTTCAAAGTTGTTTTCGCTATTCTTGTTCTTTTTGCCTTTTCATATAAATTCTAGAAACAGTTTGTCTAAAACAACAAAAAACGTTTTTGGAAATAGTGTTAATCTATAGATAAATTTTTGGAGAACTGACATCTTCACTATGTTCTAAATACTATCTTCTAATCCATAAACCCATTATGTGTGTTTACATTGTGTGTTTTCTCTGATTGCTTTCGTGAGTATTTTGGAGTTTTCAACTATAGATCTGGTACATGTTTGTTTGTTGCTCAATTTATAAGTAGTTCACATTCTTTGGAGCAATTTCAAATGGTATTTTAAAAACTTTTCCATTCCCAGTTGTTTATTATTAGCATGCAGAAATAAAATTGATTTTTGTGTACTGGTCTTGTATCCTATCTATAACTTTGTTAAACTTATTAATTCTAGGAGTCTTTTGTGTTTGTAGATTCCTTAGGATTTTCTACAAAGACAATAATGCTGTCTGTGAGCAAGAAAAATTTTATTTCTCCCTTTCCAATCTTTATCCTCCTTCACCCACCACCCCACCTCCATGCTGTATTGCACTGGTCAGGACTTTCAATATAGTATTTGATAGAAGCAATGACAGTGAAAACTTGCCATGTTCCCAGTACAAGAGGGAGGCATTTGGGGTCATTCACTATTAATTATGATGTTAGATATAGGTTTTTGTAAACTGCCTTTTATCAAGGTGAGGAAGTTTCCTCCAATTTCTAGTTTGCTAAGGGTTGTTTAATCATGATTGGATGATGAATTTTGTCAAATGCTTTTTCTACATCAACTGACAAGATGATGTGGGGTTTTTTTCCTTCAGACTGCTAACATCATGGATTACACTGAGTTTCAAATACTGAATGAGATTTGCATCTCCTTTAGCCTTGGTGTGTTACTCTTTTTATATGATTTGATCTGTTAATATTTTGTTGAGAATTTTTGCATCTCTGTTCATGATTGATATTGGTCTGTAGTATCCTGTCTTTATCTGGTTTTCCTATCATGGTAATGCTGGCCTCATAGAATAAGTTGAGAAGTTGTTCCCTCCTTATCTATTTTTGGGAAGAGTGTGTGTAAAACTGGTTTTGTCTTTAAATGTTTGGTAGGATTTGCCAAGAAACCACCTGGGCCTAGACATTCCTTTTTCAGAAGGTTGTAAACGGCAAGTTAAATTTCTCTAATAGTTACAGTTAATAATACTTATAGAAATAGGGCTACGTTATCAATTTCATCTGGGGTGAGTTTTAGTAGTTTGTGGTTTTTAAGGCACTGATTCATTTAAGGAATTGGTCCATTTCATCTAAGGTGTCAATTTCATGTGCTTAGAGTCGTTCATAGTATTCTGTTGTCATTCATTTAATGTCTGTGGGGTATTATCCACTTTCATTCCTAGTGTTGACAACTAGCATCTTCTCTCTTTTTTTCTTTGTCATTTTTGTCATTCAATTTTACTTTCCTTTCCAAAGCTTTTTGTTCCATTGATTCTTCTCTATTGTTTCTGTTTTCGACTTCATCAACTTCTACTCTTCTTTCCTTCCTTCTACTTATTTGGGTTTTTCTTTTCTTACTCTAGTTTCTAAAGTATGTGTTTATATTATTGATCAGAATATTTTCTTCTTTTCTAATATAAGCATGCAATGCTATAAACATTCCTCCTGCATTGCTTCAACCACATCCACGCATTTCGATGTGTTGCATTTCCATTTCCATTTAGTACAAAATATTTTCTAATTTCCATTGAGAATCCCTCTTCAACACACGGATTATTTGGAAGTGTGTTAATTTCCAAGTGTTGGGACATATTCCCTATTCCGGTTATCCGTCTGTTCTTGATTTATAGTTTAATTCCATTATAGTCAGAAACATATCATATGATTTCATTTCTTCTAAATTTGTTAGAGTTTGTTTTATGACCCAGGATATGATCTGTCTTAGTGAATGTTTAATGTGTACTTGAAAAAAATATGTATTCTGCTGTAGTTGGGTGGCGTGCTCTAAAAATGTCAATTAGAACTAGCTGCTTCATGGTGCCGTTCTGTTCCTTGGTAGCCTTGCTGATTTTCAGTCTATCAGTTCCATCGATTACCAAAAGAGAAGGGTTAAAGTCTCCAAAGAGAACAGAATTTTTCTATTTCTTATTTCAGTTCTTTCAGTTTTGGGGAGAAATGTTTTCTAGGAGAGCTCTTTTGTCATTATAATGTCTTCTTTATCCCTGATTATTCTCTTTGCTCTGAAGTCTCCTTTCTCTACCATTAATATGGACACTTCAGCCTTCTTTCAGTTAGTGTTTGCATGGTTTTTATTTCTGCATCCTTTTGCTTTTAAACTACCTACAGCACTATAATTAAAGTGGATTGCTTGTAGGCAACATTTCGTTGGTTCTTCTTTTGTTTATCCATTCTGATAATCTGTCTTTTAGTTATTGTGATTAGACCAGTCGTATTTAATAATTATTAATGTGCTTGAATTTAGGATTATCACTTCCAATCTGCTACTGAGCCCATCTGGTGTGCTTTTTATTTTGGTTATTGTATTTTTCATTTCTAAATTTTCCACTGGGTTCTTCTGTATATTTTCTATTTCTTTACGGAGACTTTCTATCTTTCTCATCATTTCAATAGTGTTCACTTTTTCTTCCTGAAGTACTTTTATAAGAGCTGATTTAAAGACTTTGACAAATCCAATATCTGTATCACCTTGGCACTGGGGTCTATTGATTTGTCTTGTCCCATGCGAGTTAAGATTTTCATAGTTTATTGTATGCCAAGTAATTTAAGCTTATATCCTGGATATTTTGAAAATTATGCTATGAAACTCTGGGTTTTGTTTAAATATTACAGAAAATGTTGACATTTTTGTTTAAGCAGGCAATTAACCTGGTTCAGTTTGAGCCACAAGTTCTGATCTGCCTTTCATGGGCTGTGGTTTCAACACCAGTTCAGTCTGCAAAGCCCTTGCTGCGCAGTCTGGATTGGTCCTGTATGGGTACCACAAAGTGGCTGGTGCAGCACCTGAGCAGTGGTCTGTCTTGTTCAGTTCTCAAAGTCTTCCGTATACTGCTTAGGGTCAGACTCATGCATACACAATCTGTGGCAAGCCCAGGGGTTTATGCAAAACTCTATGGATCATGCTCCTGAGCTCCTTCTCCATTATCTCCCTGATGCTTTTAGGTTCCCTGGGGATCCCCCTTTTTAGTCCTTTAGCCAGAGATCCAGGGTATTATTTAACCTACTCAGCCACTTACTTTCTGTGACTGTATCTACATCTGGGGCCAAGCAGTAGGAGAACAGAGAGAGGGAAAATAGATCACAGTTCCTCCCGATTTGAGTCACAGTTTACACCCCACTCCCTCAGCGTGGTGCCTGCAGGCCCCTGAAGGCCACATTTTACCACAACTGTTCTCACCACGGGATTACCTGGGGGCAGGAACTCAAGATAATAGAGAAAGGGAAGAGTAAGAAACATGGGGGACTCTTGCACTCTGAGTGTTTATAGAGTCCTTTTTCCTCCTACTCAAACCAAAAGTAGAAGGATTCTTCTGGAACTGAAGATATGAGTCCAAACCCGGGAAGACCAGAGAAAAATGTTAAAAGCACCACCCGTTCAATGACATTTCAAATTCTAGTTTTCTGCCCCAATCTGCCTGCTGTCATCTACTCTTCAGACTCCTGAAGCAGGTGCTCTACATACTTTTTCCCCAGGTTCTATAGTTGCATGCAGTGGGAGAGACAGGGTGGTGTGTGTTCACCACATCTCACCCAGAACTTCAACTCCTCCCTGCTCTGCCTTGAGAGAGAGAATTCTAGCAGCAGTGTGCAGGCTGCTGGAGTGAGCACATGCTCTGGCTGTGGTCCATGCAGAACCAGGCCTCATCAGTCCAAGCCCATGCTTTCCAATCCTTTCCCCTCTTTTGTCCTTCCATTTCTCCCTTCCTTCCTTCTTTGCTTCTTCTATATTTTCCCTTCTTTTTCAAAGCTGGAGGCTCTTTCCTCAAACCAACTCTTCAAAGGAAGCCTAACAGACAACAGATAACTCCCAGAGGCTTCGCTGGAAGCAGGGCTGGAGGGTTTTGACCGCCTCCGTCCCCAGCCTGCCTACATCAGCAGGTCCTCAGGGCCCTGTGAACACCACATGGCACCCAGTCACCAGGCTGGATGCTGGAGCCCACTGTACAAACACCACAAGTGAGTTAGGAAATCAATGTGGTGAGTCCAGATGAGCAATGTTTTCTTTTTTTTCCCCCCAGTAAATAAAATAGACTACACTGTGTTTATTAAGGAAAGGATTATTATTTTTGTTTTATTTTATATAAATGTAAATGTTTTCCTGTAGCTCTAACTACAAAAGCGTAAGAAGTTTGGAATCTACGATTGCAGATTCCTTCCCTTTCCTCATCCTCTGCCTCCTCTGAGTCATCTAATTCCCTCAATTTTTCCTCTGAGACAGGCCTTGAGCTCACCTTCTCTTCCCTCCACAACTGCCTCCGGTCCAACTCCCATGTCTCTCCTGGATTATAGCAACTGCTGGTCCTGGCTGGCCTCCTACCCTTGACTCCCTTCTTTTTTCTATCATAATAGATGTTGTTACCACTGAATTTTTCAAAGCATTAAACATGTCAGATGAAGCTAGAAAAACTGGCTCCCTCTTGCCTTGGGATAAGGCCCAGGTCCCCTCACACCCCGGACGAACTTGCTGGCCCTTCCAGCTTGCCCAGACCACCTGGGCTCCTGTGTCTCAGGTAATTTTGCTACCATCTCAGGGCTTCAATTCTATGCCTGTCAACTTTAAATTAGTTAAGCATACCTTGAATTTAAGAGAAGTTCTCACATATGAAATATCTATTCATTCTACAAACCAGAGCTGGACTTGTTTTTAAAACAAAGAATTTCTTACACATCGGAGACATATAAGAAACCAGTCCCAATCAGTGCTTTGCCTACTTGCTCATATCTTTTCCTTCAGCCAAAGACACCAAAAAGGCCATAGAAGAAGCTGAAAGGTAACCCCATGCTGGCAGTCATCGGACTCATTAAACAAAGAGCTTTTAAATATGAGGGCACTTCAGAAAGTTCATGGAAAAACTGAAGTAAAAGACAGTAGGAATCCTTCCATGAACTTTCTGAAGACCCCTCCTATTGCTGCCCTGTGTAATCTTTTAATCAACCCCTTATCAATGCTTTCCTATCACTCTATGAGGGTACTTGAAAAAATTCATGGAAAGTTTTGTATCATCATTTAATTCTATTTTTCCATGAACTTTTTGAAGTGCCCTTTCATGTGACTGAAAGGAAGGTCACGTGTATTCTGTAAATGGGCACAGAGATTCAAGAGCTACACTTTCTCAAGGGGGTTACATAGTTTAGACCTAAGTATTTTAATGCAGTGGTTTTTTTTTTTTTAAAGCATTATTGTACCTTTAGACATATCACAAGTTTTACTACAAACTTGCCCTTATTATGTATTAGAAAAGGCTTTTGTTTTTAAACTATCCCCTTGCATATCTGAGCCTACGGTTTCACCATGAAACTCAAGATTCCTTTCTCGGAAACCTTTCTACATGGACTTCCCACTCCTGACTTGATGTTCTCTTACAAAAGCAGTATGAAGGAAAGACTGTTCGATAGCCATTCCATAAGATCAGATATTTTACCATCTGAAAATGAGACCAGAAATGACTCCTATTTATTTCTACCAAAAGTATAGAAAAAAAAATCAAACCAATGGTACGAAAAATTTTTTAAAAATCCCTCCCCCTGAGGGCAATAGTCTGCTACAAGTACATTATCAGTGGTCACTAGGGTTTTGTTTTAGGGGTATTTGGGCTGGGGGGTGTGACCTGTGTTTGCCCTTGAGAATGAAGACAGGGCTGTTGTGCTGTTGGATACAGCCGGTTCTTCCTGGAGGCCAACGCTAAGCCCCAGATTGGCACAGCTAGAATAGAGTGGGACTCTGACAGTGTGCCGTGAGAGTTTTAAAATCAAAGTTATCTCCGAAAAGGAAAAAAACAGAACAAAATCATTATGACCACTCAAACCCTCTTCTGGGAAGGGATAATTCATCTTAAAGAAGGGATTTCAATTTATTTTAATCAGACCATTAAAACTCACTCTTCTTAAACTCTGAAATGGATTTGTCCATCCTTACTTTCCATTATTCACCAAAGCCCACAGTACGTATTGAAAAGAGGCTGCCAATGTTGACATTCTTGGAACTAAATGAAGACCTTGGAGTCTCATTCTCTTCCACTTAATTGTCTGCCCTAAACAAGCTCAGGTCCAGTTTTCCCCAAGGGCAACTGCCAAAGAAATACTCTTTCAACACCGATTACTGCATGAAAATTAGGGAGAATGAGCTGCCAATTCTAGGCTGGAGACAAGAATTTAATCAGCACAAAGAGCTCCAACAAGGTGTCAAAGTTTTGAGTCCCCGGCTGTCACTTAACAGTATTTGCAATGCAAATTTTCTAAGCATTCTTAGAAAAATTACTAATCTCTCTCCATCCCAGAATACACATTACCTAAAAAAGGTCCTCAAGATAAATTTTACAATAAAACCAAGTCTAAGGTCCTCTTTAACACTTTCAAGCTTAATCACTAACTCTCAGAGGAGGGAAGACCCTCCACCCAGGGCCCTCAAAACAGGATCATGGACGTGGTTCTTTCTGATTGACTTTCCTTCCCACCAGGACACTATGCAGCTAAGCTCTCTGCACCCTCTCCTCCCACCTAGTGCACACAGAGGACTGATATGTTTCTGGCCTACTCATTCACCTTCCCACCAGCAGCAAAGTGTAAATTCCAGATTCCCATACCGGAGGTTTAAAAGAAGGCCCTTGCCAGCCACTAGGTCAGAAACAGCCTCATCACCTCAGGGCTGCAGTGGCCACAGTCACACTCCGCTCCCCAGCCTCTCTCAATCTTTCCCATTCTGCATTCCTCCATTTTCGAGATAAGGAGAAAACAAAGCAATGAAGAAACCTTTAATAGATTAGCAGGTTTTGAGACTCTAAAAATTTTTGGCAGACTTCTAGTTTCTCTATAGTAAGAACAATAGTCATTTAATGATTTGTTCTATAATGACCTTCCAAGACCTAGGTCCAGTGAAATGCCAGTGGAAGCACACAGCCTCCCCAAGACGTCTCAGAGGCAGACATGGAATGAACCAGAGTAGACCCTTCAGGGTCAGCAGCAGCTGGGAGCTGTCTTACTCTCCTGTGCTCAAGCTCACCCTGGCTCTTCCCATGGGGACCTGGGGTGGCACCCTGAGGCAATGACAAGGGTTTGACCCATGACCTTGACAGAAGCAGCTCCTCCTGGACTAGGGAGGGTCCACACAGGAGGCATACGTATGGGGCATCCGCCTCTGATGGCGTCCCTGCTTACTGGGGTGACAGAAGCCATAGACATGAGACTTGGAGAGAATAATGAAGCCCAGGCGGGGTGGAATGGAGCTCATAAACACCCAAATTCAGAGAAGGGCGGGATTGGTATGAGCCTGAGTCACTAGAGAAGATTCATGGAAGAGGATGGCAAGAGACATACCTTAAAGGACGGGGCACAGTAACCCGGGAGAAGACAGATGAGCTTCAGGGACATGAGAAGAGAAAAGGCTCGGGAACAGTTCCCCTGAGATCTGCCTTTCTGACAGTACAGCACCAAGGAAAACTCACAGGACTTGGACCCAGGGAGAAGCTGGTTTGCATGTAGCCTCCACCGTTTCCTACTTCTACACTGTACACGTTACCCAGCCTCTGGAGCCTCAGCTTACACATTTGTGAAATGGAAGACAAGTTCAAGCTGGATCCCATGTTGCTAGGATAAAATGAGATCACAGATTAACACAGCACATGGCTGATGGTCAGGCAGCTTTTGTTGATGCTGTTATGCTAATTAACCTCTCCAAACTTTAGCTATATCATCTGAGAGACACAGGGGTTTAAACTAAAGACCTTCAAACCTACTCAGATCCAAAATTCTACATTTTGGCAACATTGCTCCAAAGCCCCTGCGGGGATAAAATACAGAGTGTCTTGCACTAGAGGGCGCACTTCTACTAGGCGTTTATATCTGCAATCCGAGGCTTCAGAGAGGTGATTCCACAAGTGCACCTTATTAATACACAACTCTTTATAAATCAGGCCTCTATGTAAATCAGAAATACACTTTTGGGTGTTATGTAAAACAATGAAAGTACATTCCAGTATATTAATTCTGTATTTCCAGTAGGATTTCAACACCTTTACAATTTTAACTCTGAAAATGCCCAATCTACTAAATTCCATAACTTACCAAAATTCCACCAACTCCTGTGACTTCTGCATACCTGGGGGGACACATACTTGGGGGGACTTGGAGACAGCCTCTGACAAGGCTGCAGAACCTGTGTCCTGTGATTACCTCATGATGGGCAACCCAGGCACTGGCCTGGCTCAGGGTTCCCTGGCCTGGTCACAGAGGAAAATCACTGTGCTGAAAGCTTTGAACCACTGCCCCTCCTCCCCCCGCCCCTTGGGCCTAATCTCTAACACCCCCATTCGTGAGTGTGGACCTGGCATGGGTGTTTGTCCACGCTTCAAAGGTGGTTCTCCTGCACAGCCAGGGGTACGAACCAAACCACAACACGAGGGCTGTGCTTGGGTTAGGGCTCTCCCAGCCAGGCTCTTCACAGCTGGGCTCAGCATCAGCGCTTTCCACTAACTAAATGTAAAGCCAAGGCAAACCCAGGAAAAACCTGTGTCCCCACGTCCTGATGATTATCTCTCACCTTCTCTAAGGAGGCAGAGAAATATGGATGGGGACGAGGTAGGTGGTGCTGGTCCCCCTCAACCCTGCTTGCTTCCCCCCAAAAACTCCAAATTGCTGGAAATGGCATCTCTGTTTACCAAGCTGCACAGAGTTCCATGTTTTGACAGACACAGTTTCAAAATTTCAACTGTTAACATGATTTTAAAATTGTAACATCATGGAACACAGTAAATAATGTTTTTAAACAAGACAATCTCTTAGTTTCTTTTCAGAAGACTTTATTACTTTATTGTAGACCTTTACAATGCAACTTTTAGAAAATTGAAGATCCAGTGTAATAGTTGCTTGCCCACTTCTTAAACCTAAATATTTTGGAAGTGTTATAAGCTTGCCTGATGTATTTTTAATAATATTAATTTATGAATATTTTATAAACAACAACAATACAAAGACATGCATAATGGCCAAAGAACCAGAAACCTTCCTATTGTAACCATACTCGATCATCCCCATTAGCTCTAAATTGATGTTCAAAGAAGGAAGACGAAGAAAAATAATGTCTCCTTTAAAGGAGAAAAATAATGATCAAATCTCTTTTGATTAAGCATGTCTACTCTATTATCTGCTTTCCAATAAATTGAAATATATACAAATATATTAAAATGTATGGATGCATTTAATATATGGATATAATTGAAAATCATTCCAGATACATGACACAACATGGATAAAGCATGAAAAAAAACCATCATGCTAAGTGGAGTAAACCAGACACAAAATGGCAAATATTATATGATTGTACTTATATGAAATATCTAAAACAGGCAAAGTCATAGAGACAGAAAAGGGGTTGGGGGTAAAGGAGATTAGGGAGTTATTGTTTAACATGGACAGAATTTCTGTTTGGAGCGATGAAAAACTCTTGGAAATAGTGGTGATGGTGGTACAACACTGAAGGTAATTAAGTCACTAAGCCGTACAACTAAAAATGGTTAAAATGGTTTTATGATATAGATACACACATACATATATATGAATATATATAGTACCACAGTTAAAAAAGTCAAAATAAAACCCTATCGAAAACACTATGTGGCTAAAAACTAAAGGCCTAATGTCCACAGCAGAAAATCATAAAAGCAATTAAGACAATGTTTCTGGAGTCAGGTGGCCCGGCCTCCTGGGTGGATATGTCCTCTAACAGGTCTGGGGGTGTTTCCTTGTGCATAAATAGCTATAAGACCAGCACTGCCCTTGCAGAGCTGACCAAGGCAACAAAGCTGTGAGTCCACGGACTTCACCACCACCCATCCCGTCCCCTGAGCCAACGCATGAGACTCCATTTATTTAATAGCTACTTCCTGGCTTCCTTAATTACATGTTCATTAGAAATGAATTGTTTTGCCATCCTAATAGTGGTTACCGGCTGTCAGTGACTAGTATTTTGTTTTCATTTCTATAAATACATAAGTATTTCTTATGTCATCAGCTGCTGAGACTGAATAAATATTCAGACCAAGCGTTCTCAACAAGAGCAAGAAACAAGAAAATTGGTTCTTGGGAGCAAAAGCACCTTAGATACTACAACGGTTTATTGTCCTCTACAGGGGCACAGCACATAAACAGGTATACAGCATGTCTTCAGCATTAAAATTTCATGGGTTGGCTAAGAAAAAAATGTATTGAAAGGACTCCTTATGGGAATAATAATGAAAAAAGTGTTGACAAACACTGTTTTATACCCTATATTTTTTTTAAAAAACAAAAAAACAGCTCCTTCACACACACACACACACACACACACACACACACACGCACACACACACAATGAAAAGTTTTCATTGAAAACCATTGTTAAGGCTTTGCAGCAGGCCTCTCTCCAGTCTTTCCAGCACAGTGTGCAGCTAACTCTGAGGGGTACCCACAATGTGGGCCAAACCCTTTTGGGTTTTCTTAAGACCGACATAGGCACTCATTAATGCAAGGAGTCACAAGCATCTGTTCAGCACCAGGGACTCTGCTAGGCCCATTTGGCAGGAACCACCTTGGCCAAATGGACAGGAATGGAGAATGATCAGACCCCTCACTCCACAACAGCCTGGAAGGGAAGCAGCAGGAGGTAGACCAGGGAAGCGGCTGTCAGCCTGGGCTCTAAGCCAAAGAAACGTGGGCTTCAGGCCACACACCATTGCCTCTTACCAAACAAGCCACTTTGTGCAAGTAATTTGACCTCTGGCCCTTCAAATTCCTCCCCTGACAAAAAAGAGATGGCAATGTTTCTTATGAGCTGCAGTGAGAATCAGGTGAGAGATGACAATATGCATTTGCCTCTTGCAAGCTCAGGCACTCATGCCTGACCATATGAATCAACATGACGATCACAAAGTACACAGTTACCTGTCAAAAAGAGGCTCTTCCCTCACCTGGTTGCCATCAATGGATATTGTGTACCAACATCCTCAACAGTCCTCATTCTAGGCCCTGCAACTATCTTTCTGGCAAGCCCTGGCTTCAAAGCAAGCTTACACAGGAATGGGCTCCAGCAGGCCAGATGCAAAGTCCAGCTTTAAACACCCTTGGATAGAAGGGAGCATCAGAAAGCAGAGTTTCTAAATCAAGTGAAGAATTTAAGCACTGAGTATCCCTCTTTCTTTATGCAATTTATCTAGCCAAGACAAGGTACACTCACTCTGGGTGCCCAACAACACACTGGGTTTTTGAGTCACTTGCCAAAACTTGGATTAGCAAGCAAGTGAAGTCTGCTGCATGTGCAGTATGATTTCAGGTGCTCTAGAAGGAAAAGGCCTTCAAAAAATGCCTCTCCCCAGCTTGCTAAAACTTTCTTTTCCAACGGATACATGCCATAAAGAAAGATAAGGTTCAAGTGTACATCCCCTGGGCGGTTAACATAACTCATGCTGTGGGACAGGGGTACTAACAAAGCTTACACTTCAGAGTCTCCCATTCCCACAGGCCCCTTCCCAGACCTTGGGAAAGCCCCTAGCAATGAGTTCTCATGGCCCTGTATTTTTATACAATTTGCAAGAGGAAAGTATTTTAACAGCAATCACTTAAGGCCATGGTCTCTATCTGTGCTGATTCCCCTCCATTACACGTTCTCAAGTCAGGGTAAGACAGTGATGATAACCAAAACAGACACAGCCTCAGGGAGCACAAACTTTACACAAGGAGGAGAAATATCATTGTGCAGCTCTGTTTAAAACGTTTGCATGTTCTATCCAAGCAAGGTACTAAAAGGTAGCGCAGAGGGGTGTGGAGGAGGTAGAGGCACTGGGAGGGGCTGCAGGTGAGTGGGACGCAGTAAGTGAACAATGAGCACGTGCACATGGCAGCCTATCAGTCAGACAGGAGGAAAGGCCCAAGTCAGCACGTCCTGTTGTAACAGCTCCCTGCTGAGTGGAAAAGGGGTGGCTGTCGCAGCAGGTGCTGCTGCTCATCTCTCTCTCGGTCCTCTTTCTGCTGACCCAGGAGAAGGGGCAGCAGAGAGAGGGGCTCTGGAGGACAAACAGCACCACGGGTAGTCAGTGGGTAGGTGGTCTTTCAACAGTGAGGTCAGAGGCTACAGGGTTTTGAAACCTTTTGTGCTTTTTGACATCATCTTGCCCTAAAAACCTTCAACTCGAAGGAACTGTCAAGGAACAGAAGCGATGACTGACTGTGGTCCAAGGAGGTCAGCAGAGAGAAGACAGTACTTTACAAGAGGTAAGGATGACTGAGTTGGATGTGGCCAGGTGATTCTTCCCATCAGTGAAAACAGTGGTGGCAACAGCACAGCTTGCCAGAGGAGGCAGGACTGAAGGCTGCATGGGAGCATGAGTGTAGGCAGGACACTCTGCAGCTCAACAGCGGTGCAGCTGAGATGAAGTCAGCCCAGGGTGTCTCCCACAGGCAAATCCCAAGAGCCTTGTTATGCAGAAGGAATCACTTCTTAATGGTGCCAAAATAGATAATGAAATTCCAAGAGACTCTCCCCTAATGCTAGATAACTAGGCATAGCTATGTGGACAAACCATGAAGGGTCCAGATTATCATGTAAGTTTCAGTTCATCAGATTAATAACGCAATTTATTGATGCTTTTTAAGATTCACATGCAAAAAATTTTTTTAATAAATACCTAGAGATATAAAGCACTCCTTCCAGAGAACAAGTAAAACTAGAGAGGTTGTAAAACCTAGTTCCATAAAACATAATTATTGACCTCACAGCCTGCAACTTTTCTCATACCTATATATACTAGCCTAAAGAAATTCACACACATGCACAAGGACACAGGCACAAGATTTTTATAATATCAGTGTTCGTAACAGTGAAAAACTGAGGCAATCTAACTGTCCATCAGCAAGAGAGTGGACCATGAAACTATATGCTCCCATATTCAGAAATGCCACACTACGACAAAAATAAAACTACACAGATAAGTCTTTCAGACATAATAGTAAGTGAAAATATCAAGTCACAGAAATATATACTACACTTACCTAAAGTTTGCAAGCATAAATCAGTACTATACGAGGTTTAGTGATTAATATATGCGGCAGTCTAAATAGGAGTTACTTCTGGAGGGAGGGGAAAGATAAAATTGCAGAGCACTACACCAGAGACCTTCAACTACACTGTTAGTTCTGATTTCTTAAGATCAATGGTACATCCACAGGTATTTATCTTATTCTTTATACTTCTTTATACCTACAAAATACATTTAGTATTTTGTAATAAATGAGAATGAATAGTTATCAAATTAATTCTAAATCGATAGGTTCTAATGCAACAATGAATACGTTCTTTAAAGCTGAGGAAAAATACTCAATTCTATCTCCCTAAAATTTTATAACATTTTATGTACTCTGAGTCTTTATCCATATGAATGTATATTTTTAGGATGTTGCAATGATGATATACCATGAAATATTTTAACATATCTTTAATGAATTTAATATTAAATATTAAGCATTTTTAATGTTGAAAATCTTAGACATCCTCATTTTTTAAAACCCCTAATATTTCCCTATTTAGATATGCTTTAATTTTAACCACTCTCCTTTTGTTAAACAAATTCCTTCTAATTTCTCATTACAAATAATGCTGTACAGAATACTTTTGTGTATGTAACATCATTTTCCTTTTTAGAATTATTTAAGGTATGTTCTCAGAGATAGAATTATTAAATCAAAACTTTTGATCATTTTTTGTGAATCATTGCACACCGTCAATACATGATAAATATAAATGGTTGCAAGATTTCTCCTGGCCAAGAGAGAGGAAGAGGGATCAAACTTCCCATTCTGCCTGAAACATACAAAAAGCTAGACTAAATATAATGACTGCTTTTAAGACAATGGACATCAACAACAGATTGTATTCCAAAGTTGAAAAAAAAAGGAAGTAAGCCTTTGACTGGCTCAGCTTACTGCCTTAAGAAGATTCCCATACCTTGACACAGGGAAAGGGAACCTTGGCAGAGCTCATCAGATTCCCCAAGTTGGGAGATATGGAAGAGCAAGGTAGACAGAGCTCACTGAACAGAATACAAGACAGTTGCCCAGAAAAAGAACTTGAAAATCTACAAAGGGTCCCCTTTGAGTATTCAGCAGAGTGCTAATCAATGCAGGCATGTACCTGAGTCCAGGGAAAAAACTGCCCAAAAGGACTGGAAAGACAATTACCCAACACTCAGATAGGGCTAGTCCCACCAGCCAGGCTAGAAAATCTCATAATTCCCGGGGCACTGCATAGACCTCTCAGAAGGATCTCATTTTAGTCATGGGGAATAATTAGCCTTAGACTAAGTACTTCTCTGGTTTCACCTAACAAATCTTAAAAGCAATGTGTAAAAGGACCAAACTGTTCCCGAGTAACTGTGTCCAAGAGCAAACTTAACCAGTAGTTACAAGAATTCAAAAACAGCAGCATGCAACAAGGTACAAATCGCAATGTGTGGAAGCCCATAAAAAACTATCAAGTATGCAAAAAAGCAGGAAAGCATGACCCTAGTTTAATCAATTAAAACTCTTAGAATTATCAGACAAGAACATCAAAATAATTATTATAACAATATTTCATATACTCCAAAAGTAGGGACATGAACTATATTAAAAACACCCAAATTCAACTTCTAGATGAAAACCACATTTTCCAAAATGAAAATTACACTGGATTGGATTAATGACAGATTAAACATGGAAGAAAGGATTCATGAAATTCAAGGCACAGCAACTGAAACTATCCAAAATGAAACACAGAGGGAAAAAAAATAATTTAAAAATAAACAGAGCATCAGTGAGCTGTGACACATATTTGCTACTGGAGTCCCTGAAGAAGAGAAGATGGAGGAGGTAACCAGAAAAATGTCTGGAGAAGCTATCCCACTGCTGGGAATAGACCCAGAGGAATGGAAACCATCAAGTCGAAGGTATACCTGTTCCCCAATGTTCATCGCAGCACTCTTTACAATAGCCAAGAGTTGGAACCAGCCCAAACGTCTATCATCAGATGAGTGGATACGGAAAATGTGGTACATCTACACAATGGAATACTACTCAGCTATAAAAACAAATGAAATACTGCCATTTGCAACAACATGGATGGACCTTGAGAGAATTACATTAAGTGAAACGAGTCAGGCACAGAAAGAGAAATACCACATGTTCTCACTTATTGGTGGGAGCTAAAAATTAATATATAAATTCACACACACACACACACACACAACCGGGGGGGGGGGGGGAGAAGATATAACAACCACAATTACTTGAAGTTGATACGACAAGCAAACAGAAAGGACATTGTTGCAGGGGGGAGGGAGGAGAGGGAGGAGGGAGGGAGGTTTTGGTGATGGGGAGCAATAATCAGCCACAATGTATATCGACAAAATAAAATAAAATAAATAAATAAACTTAAAAACAAAAAACAAAAAAAAAAATGTCTGGAGAAATAACGGCTGAATATTTTACAAATTTAATAAAAACTGTAAACAAATAGATATAGGAAGCTCAACAAATCATAAGGATAAGAAACATGAAGAAAACCACACCAATTCAGATCATAATTAAATTGATCAAAACTACTCACAAAGAAAAATAAAAAGAGGAAATAGACACATAAACAGAAAAACAAAGAATGGCAGATTTCTTGTCCAAAACAATGCGAGAGAAAAATGGTACAACATATCTAAAGCACTGAAAGAAAAAACTGTCAACCTAGAATTTTATACCTAGTGAAAATGTTTGAAAAACAAAGGTAAAATAGAGACTTTTTCAGACATGCAAAGATGAAATAATTCATCAACAGTACACCTGCACTTTAGGCATATGGAAAATGGTACCAGATGAAAATATGAATCTACAAAAAAGGGGAAAAAAAAACACTAGAAAAGGTAACTATGTGAGGAAAAACATAAGTTCTTTTTATTATTATTTAAATGTCTTTAGGGCTGACCCCATGGCGCACTCGGGAGAGTGCGGCGCTAGGAGTGCAGCAGCGCTCCCACCGCGGGTTCAGATCCTATATAGGGATGGCCAGTGCGCTCACTGGCTGAGAGTGGTGTGGGCGACACCACACCAAGGGTTGCGATCCCCTTACCGGTCACAAAAAACATAAAAATTTAAAATTAAAAAAAAAAATCTCTTTAGAAGAAACTGGCTGCTTAGGGCCGGCCCCACGGCTCACATGGGAGAGTGTGGTGCTGATAACACCAGGGCTGTGGGTTGGGGTCCCTATATATAGGGATGGCCAGTTGGCTCACTTGGGGGAGCATGGTGCTGACAACACCAAGTCAAGGGTTGGGATCCCCTTACCGGTCATCTATAAAAAGAAAAAAAGAAAAAAAGAAAAAAAGAAACTGGCTGCTTAAGCAGAAAAATAACAATGTAGTTGGGTTTATAACCTATGTAAAAAGGTATGGCAACAGCACAAAGACTAGGAGGGTAGAAATGGCACTGTTATTGCTTCTTATACTGTACATGAAGTGATATAAAGGTAGTCTGTGATGAGTTAAAATAATATACTATGGGGCTGAGCCCGTGGCGCACTCGGGAGAGTGCGGCACTGGGAGCACAGCGACACTCCCGCTGCGGGTTCAGATCCTATATAGGAATGGCCGGTGCACTCACTGGCTGAGTGCTGGTCATGAAAAAGACAAAAAAAAAAATAATAATAATAATAATAATATACTATGAATCCTAAAAATAACAGAGTTATATATTTTTATATAAAATTTTTATATTTTTATACAAAAATAACAGTTATAGCTAAAAAGAGATAAAAAGAAATCCTAAAAAATATCCAAATAATCCAAAACCGTATAAAAAAAAAATTGTGAGAAAGTACAGATGGGACAAATAGGAAAAAAATTAGCAAAATGATAGGCTTAAACCTAACCATATCACTAGTCACATTAAATATAAATGATTTAAACGTGCCAGTTTAAAGTTAAACTGGATAAAAAAGCAAGACTCAACTACATGGATTCCTTTAAAAAGCAAACTTTTCATATAAAGACAAAAATAAGCTAAAATTAAAAGGATGAAAAAAGAATAAACCATACAAATGTTAATCCAAAGAAAGTTGGAATGACTATATTAATATCAGAAAAAATAGATTTCAGAGAAATGAATATTGCCAGAGATGAAGAACGTCATTTCATAACAATAAAGGAGTCAACCTGTCAAGAGAAAATAACAATTCAAAATATTTATAACAACAGAGCGTCAAAGTACCTGAAGCAAAAATTGGTAGAAAAACCTACAATTATGGTGGAAACTTCAACTACTCTCACAGTAATCTATAGAACAAGTAGACAGAAAATCAGTAAGTATACAGAAGAGTGGAACAAAACTATCCATCAACTTGACCTAATTGACATTTATAGGCTATTCCACATGGCAATAGAACATACGTTCTACTCAAGCTCCCACAAACAGTCCAGATTCTGATGCATAAAAATAGTCTTAAATTTAAAGGATTCAAGTCACATAAAGCATGTCCCTGACCACAATGGAATTAACTTATAAACAAATAATAGAAAGATCTCTGACAAATCTCCAAATATTTCTATAATAAGTACCACACTTCTAAATAACCCAAGGGTCATAGAATAAACTGAAAGGAAAATCAGAAAGTATTTTAAAATGAATAAAATGAAAACATAACATATCAAAACATATGGGATGCTGCTTAAGAGCAGTACTTAGAGGGAAATTGACAGCACTAAAAGTCTGTATTATAAACGGGAAAGGTCTCAAATCAGTGACTGCTGTTTCCACCTTATGAAACTAGAAAAAGAAAAGTTAAACTCATAGTAAACAGAAGAAAGGTAATAATAAAAATCAGAGAAGAAAAAAAAGTCAATTTGGTTCTTTGAAGAGATTTATAAAATTGATAAGTCTCTAGCTGGGATGATCAGGGAAAAAAAAGAGAGAGAGAATACACAAATTGCCAGTACCAAAAATGAAATAAATAGCAAGACTATAGATTCTGAAGATATTAAAATAATAAAATATGAACTTATGCCAAAAATATTCAACAAGTTATATGACATCAACAAATTCCTTAGAAAAACATAAGCTAACAAACTCTCACCCAAGAACAAATAGATAATCTGAACGGTCCAACATCCATTAAAGAAACAGAATTTGTTGTTAAATTTTTTTTCCAGAAAGTGATATCAGACCCAGACGTCTGTATTGGTAAATTCTATTAAATATTTAAGTATGAAATAATACAAATTCTACACAAACTCTTCCAGAAAATTGAACAAGAACAAATATTTCCCAACTTATCCAATGAGACCAGCATTACCGTGATAACAAAACCAAAGACAGAGAAAAAGAAAACTATAGACCAATATCTCTCATGAACATAGATGCAACAATAAAAAAATAGCAGATCAAAAATACATCACGACCAAGCAGAGTTTATCCCAGTTTAACAATTTTAAAATGAATCAATGTAGTTTACACTATCAAACAAAAATCATCTCGATATATGCAGAAAAATCATTTAATAAAATCTAGCATGCATTTCTGAGATAACCTCTCAGCAAACAAGAAACAAGGAAACTTCACTCGACTTCATAAAGGACACCACCACCAACAAAAACCCTACAGATAACATCACACTTAATGGTCAAAGACTGAATGCTCTTCTCTTAAGAAGGCAAACAAGACAAGAATGTCTACTCTTATCACATCTATTCAACATTATTCAACATTACAGCCAATGCAATAAGTAAAGAAGAAATAAAAAGGCATCAGGTTGGAAAGAAAAAGCAGAACTGGCTTTATTCACAGATGACATGATCATATCAGAAAATCCTATGGAATCTACAGGAAAAGCTAGTAGAACTAATAAGTTAGTTTATCAAGATTTCAGAACACACAAAATTCAGTTGTATGTCCAAGCAATGAGCAATTAGAAATTGGAATTTTAATAAATGTATCAAAAATATATCCTATCATTTGCAACAACATGAACTGGAAACTGTCATATTAAGTGAAATAAGTTGAGCACAAAAAGATAAATACCACATGATCTCACTCATATGTGGAATCTAAAAAGAAAAAAAAGTAGTGCTCACAGAAGTAGAGAGTAGAATAATGGTTACCAGAGGCTAGGGGGTGGTAGGGGACAGGAGGAAAAGTGGTGGACTAATGGGTTCAAAACTATGCTATCTACCCTAAGTGAATCATTGTGCAGTATATGCATGTATTGAAACAACATACTGTACCCCACAAATACAAGTAAATGTTAAAATATTTTGAATTAAAAACTATGAAATGCTTAGGGATAAATTTCACAAAAGATATACAGTACCTGTGCACTGAAAACTAAAATATTGCTAAGAGAAATAAATGGATAAACTATGTTCATGTATTAAAAGACTCAATAATTTGAAGATGTCAATTCTCTCTAAATAGGGAATGCGCTGAATCTATAAATCAATAAAAATTCCAAATCCTAGAAGGCTTTTTTTCCCCCAGAAATTGATAGACCAAATCTAAAATTTATATGGAAATGCAAAGAACCTAAAATAGGTCCTTTGAGAAAGAAGAACAGAACTGGAAGACTTATACTACCTGACTTCAAGACTTATTATAAAACTACAGCAACCAAAATAGTGTGATATTGACATCAAGATAGACAAATAGATCGATGGAACAGAATAGAAAGTCCAGAAATAGACCTATATAAACAAGAGTACTTCAAAAAGTTCATGGAAAGATTCATATTATCTCTTAATTCTATTTTTCAACAAACTTTTTGAAGTACCCTTGTGTGTACACACACACACACACACACACACGGTGGTTTTTAACAAAGGTGCAGAGACAATTCACTGCAGAAAAGATAGGGTTTTTTTTAATAAATTGTGTTGGAACAGTTGTCCATATGTAGGCCAAAAATAATAATAATTTTGATCTGGACTATAAGCAAAGATTAACTCAAAATAAATCATAGACATAAATTTAAAACCTAAAACTATAAACCTTCTAGAAGAAATCACTGGAGTAAATCTTATGACCCTGGGTTAAGTAAAGTCACCTTAGATATGACACTAAATGTATGGCCTATAAAAGAAAAAAAGCTGATAAACTAGACTTCCTCAAAATTAAAAACGTCCGTTCTTTGAAAGACAGTTAAGAGAATGAAAAACCAAACTACAGATTGAGGGAAATATTTACAAATCCCACAGCTAATAAAGGGCTGGTATCTAAAACATTAAAGAACTCTCAAAACTCAATCAGAAATGGAGAGAAATAATAAGAAATAAATATAAATAAAAAACCAAAATAAATGATAAGAAATAGACAACCCAATTAAAAAAATTGGCAAAAGATGTGAACATTTCTCCCAAAGAAGATGGGTAGATGGCAAAGAAGCACATAAAAAGATGTTCAATATCATTCATCATTAGGTGAATGCAAATTAAAACCCCAATGAACCTAGAAGAATAGCTAAAATTAAACAGACTAAGTAACCATCCAAGTGTTGGAAAGAATGTGTATGAACTGGACTCTCATACACTACAGGTAGGGATATAAGATAACGCAACCCCTTTGGAAATGTTTGGCAGTAGTTCCGAAAGTTAAATATATACCTACCTTATGATTCCACCTATCCGTCTTAGCTATTTATCACAGAGAAATGAAAGCACATGTCTACTTGTACACAAATGTTCACAACAGCTTTATCTTAAGTAGGCTAAAGCTGGAAACACCGCAAATGTCCCTCAGCCTGTGAATGGATAAATGGTATATCCATACAATAGAATGCTATTCAGCAATAAAGAGAAACTATTATGCAACATGGATGAACTTCAAAATAGTTATGCTGAATGAAAGTAGCAAGATAATAAAAGAATACATACAATGTGATTCAATGTATATAAAATTCTAGAAAATACAAACTAATCCTTGAGCCAGGAAGTAGGTTGCTGGGTAAAGGATGGATGGCCTTGGGTATGAGAAGGACCACAGAGAAACACAAGGAAACTTTCTGGGGTGATAAATATATTCATCTGTGTATGCATATGTCAAAACATCAAAATTTTAATATTAATTATCTACAGATTATTATATTCAATTATACTTAAAAAGCTGTTTTAAAGTATCAATAGTTGCACCGAACAACAAAGAAATATTTTACTAACCTAACTCCACCATAACAAATACACTCTCCTCTGCAAAAAGATTCCAGCTGATTTGCTATCTCACTTAGGCACCTCTGTACTCCCAGAGCTAAACACAGTGCCTGGCAAATGGTCAACTTTCTATTCATGTTTGCTGAGTAAATGAACAATCTTATTTTGTTTGAAACACTCATTAAATCCACATTCCGCTCCACTGCTTTAATCCTTTTTTTCCTCCCAAGCCTAACTCAAAACCACCTCTCCTTCAGGAAGGAACTCGCTACACAGGCATCCTCACATTGGGCTTGTACTGGGGCTCACCAGGCCACTGTAGGAGCAAAGGACATAGACATATAAAACTATCAGCAGGTGACCAGCTCCCACGAATGTTATGCTTTCTGCATTCCTCTAAGCTTTCCTCCCTCTGTGTTTCCTCTCTTTCCCCTTTTATCTTACTGTATTTGTGGATACCCGTTTAAGCTCCATGTCCTTGGTTTTAAAATTAGATGGTTTAACCTGTGGTGAGTCTACCTCACAAGAAGAAAAACATAAAACCCCTTTCTACCCTTGGTGGTTTTCCTGTAAGTCTTGGCTGTTGTTACAATTTAAAATAATGACCTTGGGAGTGGAAGGAGGGCAGATGCTTTCTGCTCAAGTCAGTGCATCAGACCTTGGACTTCACCTGTGAATGGACCAGCCCTGGTGCTGCTAGGGGCTTGGCCTTTCCTCACCCGTACTCTCCTTTGTCCTCTGTTCTCACTAGGATGCCACTCCCCTCCAGTGTTATTCTGTGAGCACAGGGTCCAGCTACCAAACTGCTAGTGCAGGCATGAGTCCAGAGGGCCAGGATGCAGGCTCTTCCCAGGAGAGTGGCGTAGGGCGGCAGGCGCTGACTCTACCCTCACCAGGATCAGCTCTGTGAGGCTATCTGAGTCCCTAATTGGTGGGCAAAGTTGACTTTCACATCCCTAGATCTCATTTTTGCTTTGAGGTTCCATACTGATTTCCCCATAAGTGAAAAAGAATGGGAGATTTGAGGAAGCTGGCATATGAGAGTTGAGATGAAGCATGTGTTCCATGTCACTAATTTCCTCATGCTGTGCACACTGTATCCCCTTACAGCACCCCATAAACATTATGCCAAAACACATCATGGGCAGTGGGGACACCAGTACACAAGCAAGCACACCCACACATCTAAACGTACTTGAGATCTCAAAGTCCAAATTAAAAACAACTCGTTTCAGATTGTAACAAAAGAACCTGAACTGTCCTTAATGACCATTCCAGCCTGCCTCTCTCCCTTCCTGGTGCTGGATACGGAACAGGGAACTTCCTAGAATTGCTCATTAATGCCACTGTCTCTGAAGAAAACAATAGACCAACATCTGAAAAATTAGCATGCTCCTAAGGTAGCCATCCTGTGTTGGCTGCACAGAAGCTTAAACTAGTCAATCATCAAAAGCATATTTAAAGTTGCTTTAAGGTTGCCCAGGTCTGTTTTTTAAATGAAGCATCAAAACTCTGAAGCATAAATGTCAGGGACCGTTGCAAAGAAACAGAAAACTGTAAATAAATACACAGATTTGAAATGAAAACTGCCAGAGTGCCTGCGCAGTAAGCACTCCAGGGGTGGTAAGCCGTCCCTCCTCAGAGTAACACTGGAGACACAGGAGCACCAGAAACATCTCAAGATAACCTGGGGTGTAACGACAACCTAAGGATGCAGACCGAAAGGAATTTCCTTTTCCTGTATGCCCATGAAAAGGGGCTTCCCTCACATTTAGCTCTAGCTCTTATCTCTCCATGAGGAAAAACCTGCCTTGACACACCCACAGATTTGAAAAGGATTTCACACTGGTTGCATTCCAAAAGGCAAGCCCTATGTTACACGTGGAGGGTCTTTCCTAGGAAAGAGGTTTCCAAGGCAACCCTCAGCAACTTCTTAAAAGCTGCTAGCTCTGTTGCCTGCTTTTCTGATAGTTGTAGGGGCGTAAACCTGTTTTTAAACAGCATTTTTTTTTTTTTGCACCAACGTAGCAGTAGATTTTTTTAAAAGACAAAGTGATATGTAAGATTATTACTCATTTTCACATGTCAACAAAGCATCAGTTCAACAGTTCACCTCAACTACTGCTTAATGAGAACCAACCAATATTACCACCCACCCTCTTGCTTTCCACCTGTGTTCTGCTAAACTGTACTGAGCTTTTCTTTCAACAGTGTCCTCAAGATAAAGCACAATCCATGCTGAGGAAAAGGCACTTTCTCTGCATACATCAAAAAAACACGTGTGTGTATATATACACACAGAGAAAGATGCAGAAATTGTTTCTGGACCTTAAAAAAATTTCATGATAACTATGTTATCAGTAGTGTTGCCGGTTGCTGAGGATTCAGAAAATGGCCTCAAATGCCTTAATCCACTCTTTTTTATATTTATATTATAAATTGTATATTTTTATATTATTTTATACTTATATTTTTATATTTTACATGCAGATTAACTCCAGCTTGCTCCACTCTTTTGGTGAAACGTCACCTCTTCAGAGAGGCCTTCCTTGTTTACCCTATATAGGATAACGTCTGTTCACCTCACACCCGCCACCCTCTATGCCCACAGCCCACTTTATTTTTCTTCACAGCAATTATCACCACCTGTCATTATTACATATATATACATATTTTTTTAAAATATATTCTTTGTCTATCACCTTGTTGAGAATGGAAAGTTCTATGAGGCAGGGCCATGTCTGTCTTGTTCACCACTGTATGCCCAGTTCCTGGCTCACTGGACACAACACGAATTTTTGTTGACCAAAAGCAGAGGGTGGGAGGAAAAGGGGGAGAAAGAGCTGGGGGGAGGAGAGGGAAAGAGTGGGGGAGAGACAGGGAGCACGGAAAAATTTTAAATTCTGAAGCAAGTAAAAGTTTGCACTACCAACTCTAATATCATTCTAGCATCTACACAATCTATAAGTATTGCTTCACTGAATCCTCATGGTAACACCAGGTCGACAATATTATGACCCTAATTTTAGAAGTGAGAAAACTAGAGTTAGAAAATTGAAGTAATTTGACTAATATTTTAATCTAAGAAATTCAAACCTCTGAGGATAGGCTGGTTTTTGTTTAATTTTTTAAAAATATCATCTGCACAATTTCTCTGTTTAAAGGTTTATATATTGCTGGAAAAGTACTCACCGCTCTGTTCAAAGGAAACGCCTGGGGAAGATGGTGAGGAAGGAGGAGACATATCCCAGAGGTTCCACCAGAAGGGGAGAGCGGCGCTTGGCAGCCAAGCCCCAACTTGTCCATGCACACTCACCTGGCTTTTGGGTTTTATCCAAAACACACTGACTGCTCCACAACCCTGCTTGCTTCTCCTTGGCTCTTTCCAGCCTATGACCACCCTTCCAGCTCGCCCAAACTTTTGCAAGTCCAGAGGCACTGAGGGAGCTGGCTGCTGTGACCAGCATCTGCAGCCACCCAACCGTCGAGTGACTCAGGCACTGAGAGCCACCAGGAGACGCGGCCTGATTCATCAAGCCAGAGAATGGTTGGGCTTTGGCCCCAACTCATAAAGCATTTACGCACAGACTAGAGGCAATTAGACAAGAAACAAACAAGAAGTAGAAAGGAAAGTCAACACTAGCGAGCAAGCAGCTTACACTCTTCCTCATTAGCATCCCTCCTCACCGGGAGCTGGTCAGGAGCCCTTCCTTCAAGCCTAACACCCCCTGCTCTAGTACTCAAGGATGGTCATGCAGAGAAAAAATATATATGTAGCCATCTCTCCAGGGAACAGCTTCAGAATCTCTCATTCATATGACATATTTAACGAACCCCTTCTATGTGCCACAAGCCTATAAAAGACATTAAAACTATTTTATATGTTTTGTTTGAAGATTTAACTTGCTACAGCTATATTTAATTTCTCCCCCTTGCCCCACTCCAAGGACAATTCTTCTGGGGTTTCAGACATAAAGTTTCCAGCTTCTAATACAGAAATAACTTAAAGAGGTTAGAAGCATGATCTTTTTCCATAACACTTATTTTAAGAAGTGGAACTGTTTTTGAAACATTCAGCATTGGCAATAGTACCAAATGCTAATTTAAAGAGTAAACAGAACAAGTTTTGGGGGAAACAAGCACTTTGTCACACTGTGGCGCCTCTCTCTACAGCACTCACCTGGACCTGCGCTGGCCCACACGCCAGTCCTGATCCTTTACAAACTCCACCAGTCCTTGGAGGCAGGGCTCCTGAGTCCGCAGATCTCAAGCCAGCTTGGCTGAAAAAGCTTTTCTGTGTTTGAAAACTTCAGGAATGTTCTGAAGTTTGTTCATCCTAGATGGACTAACTGATTAGTGTTTCTTCTTAGCTAAATAGTACAAACCATGCTATCAAGGAAAATACCATGCAGTTTGATTTCTTGATGATAGATTTCTCTGCTAGTGAATCTCACTAAAAGAGGAATGTACTAATCAGGATTTTCCTGAGAAACAGAAGCAATAGGGTGTGTGTTTGCATACACTTATATATATTTCATATAAAGTATATGTATGTGTGTGGGTATATACTACGTGCATACACAGTCAGCCCTCTATATCTGTGGGTTCCTCATCCACAGACTCAACCAACCTCAGATTAAAAATATTTTTAAAAAATTTATATTTGTCCTGAACTGTGTTTGTCTGGACAGACTTTTTTCTCTTATTATTCCCTAAACATTACAGTATAACTACTTATATAGCATTTACAATGTATTAGGTATTATAAGCAATCCAGAGATAATTTAAAATAGACGGGAGGATGTGCATAGGTTACATACAAATACTACACCATTTTTTAATCAGAGATTTATATCAGCATCCACAGATTTTGGTATCTCCGGGAGGTCCTGGAACCAATCCCCCACAGATATAGAGGGATGACTATATATAAACACATATATACACACACACACTATATATACACATAATATACTATTGTGTATATATACACACAAGCCATACACACACACACACACACACACACACACACACACACACACACGAGGTCTTCCAAAAGTTCATAGATTTGTATTATATTTCAGTTCTGGTTTTCCACAAACTTTCTGAAGTACCCTCGTATACATGAAGAGATTTATTTTAAGGAATTGGCTCACACACTATGAAGGCTGGCAGGATGGAGACACAGGAAGGAGCTCTTGCAGTTCGAATCTGAGGGCCATCTGCTACAAAACTCTCTCTTGCTCTGGAGAGATCAGTCTCTTGTTCTATCCAGGCCTTCATCTGATTAGGCCAGGCCCACCCACATTACAGAGGGCAATCTGCTTACTCCAAGTCCACTGACTTAAATATTAATCTAATCCAAAAACACCCTCACAGGAACATTCAGGATAATGTTAGACAACATTACCTGGGGACACTGGCCCAGCCAAGGTGACAGGTAAAATTAACTTTCACAGGGAGCTAATGCACTCCCTTGTCCCTCTCCTCACTTTTTTTGGGCTGCCACATATACTAAATGTTTTTTAAATATAATAATGTATCTCGTGTAAATACCGGTGACCCTAGCAACTTAAAAACTTTATAAACCACCTTTGACAATTTACAGCTTCATTCCCCTTACAAGAGGAAGTCACACAAATCTCAAGTTTAAGAATCTGCTGTCTAAATATGCCATTTTTTTCCTTGGAGAAAACCAAACTTTTGAAAATAGAAAAAATATATATTTTAAGATAGAATAAACATTTTTCCAACATAATTTCTTTTCAGCAAATTGATTCTGGTGGGGGGCGGGGAAGGTAATAATTCAGGAAGCACCATATATATTTAGCAAATAAAAGGTTAAATGCTGAGCCAAGAAACCTAATATAGAATACTCAATAAACTGAGCAGCCTTTCCTTCTTTTGTTCTTATTGTTAGAAAATATTAGTGTTAAAAGGCTGCCACTGTTTTTCTTAGAATTTTACTAAAACTAATGATAATTCTTTCATTCTTTAAAAATAAGTTGAAGGATTTGAGTTCATAAAAGAAATAAAGGCATCTCCACCGCTGCCCCCCTTGACATCCATGGGATAAAAAGTGCATTAACCATGGAAATCGTGATGGGTTGCACTTCCTGTTTAGGCTCCAGCTCTGATCCATCTAATTTGCACAGAACATCTGCCTTCATAAAAAGACAACGACGGTACTAACTCTACAAAGAGCTGTGGGGAAACCCATTAAAATCATCCTCATTATAAATAGCTCTATCCATGCTATGTTGGCCTTTTAATTCCAGTGTTACAAACTGGGATCCAAATTCCCATTTGTAAAATGGCTTTGATGTGGGGCTAGGGAGGACTGGACAGGCAAGGGTGGGTATTTCCTGGGAACCTTTAGATGCTGGCGCAAATCTACCTCTCCCTCGGGCTAGTATACTAGCAAAGGGTATTTTATAAGCATAGAGTATTGTTATCTGGAGATCTCTAAGTACTTAAAAGAAAGAGCATTAATGTCTCTGAATTCTCAAGTGGGGATAACCTGATTAAGTTCAGTTCAATTCTAAGGTTCAATTCCAATTCTGTCCCATAAAAAGGCACGTTAGATTAAATGCCAGTTTTAAAAAAGGTTGAACTTTTAAACAGTTTTAGGAAACTATGGAACCATAACCTCGACCATGTAACAACTTGCCTCTTATCCTGATGTCCTGGGGCTGGTTCCACATTGTCCTGACTACCCGATCCAATTCCCACTTTATTTTGGAATAAGTAAAATCACACAGATTTTTGACTGATAAAATTGAAAGCAAAAAATTATATAAAGCAACATTTCTTTAAACTTCCCTTTGAAAAGCTACATTAACGGGAAAAGAAACAAAACAGAACCAAACATACTTCCCGTTGGTGAGGACAAGCCAGACTGGAGAAGAGGGTCAGGAGAAGTAGTGGCCAGTGTGAGTGTGGATAGGACTGGGTGTGCTCTGCCCCACCAGCACAGGGCCTGGAAACAGGGATGCCAGAAGGAGTAACTACAGGGCTGGGGACTGGCAGGGGGAGCTTCCAGCTCCTTCCTTTGAACGTGCTTTCCAGCCAACCAGCCCTTCCTTTGCTCATGTTATACAGTGCTCCATCCCACCCTCTCCCCATGCCTGCTTAAATCATCGGGCACCACTGAGGAAGTAGAGCCTGGTCAGGCAGGAGCAGCCTTGGATATATCACTTCCAACATATTAACTTCATTTTATACTGAAGTCCCTCAAGAGCTCTAAGTTACATTTGGCACCATGAGCACCCTTCTCCCCAAGTGCACCTTCAAACTGTCTATGAAAACTCTAGCTCAAGAAACCCCAACTTCTGGTCATGACAATGCCAGACGCGGAAACACATAATCTTCATTCGGGTGATGGAGGCATTACTCTACCTACTAACCTGAACTTCTAGCCACCACAGAGGCATATACTGTATTTACTAACCTGCACTCTTGGCCACCATGGTTCTGAGAGTCATTCCAAAAAGAAGAAACGTTAAAGGAAACTACACTTGGCTGCTCTGTGTGCTGACAGATATAAATAAATAATTGGACATTGTCACCTTAACAGTGGACATTACCAGTCTAATTGGAACTGGCTGAATTAGACATCCTTGAGATGCAGAATTTCTTCCCATCTTAAAGGCCCTACAAACCTGCCTAATATTTCAGGTCAACTCCACCCCACGCCTGCAGTTCTTACATGTGTCATCGAGGAATCTGCTTTGATCTGTGGAAAGCATGCTTGTCGGAGCAGCGTAATGAAAGGGCTTATGATTTAAACACAGGCGACATGAAGCCAGAGGGCAGGGGACCCACTTGGTTCCTCAGGGCCTCTCCTTGTTGAGTCTGTGGCTTCACAGGGGTGTGTAGATTGTTCTCCCAAACTGCACCCCCAACAGACCCATCAGAACCAGGCCTCTCCCCCAGAGTCACCTATTCTGATCCACCACTGCTCTCCATTCTGGGGGACTTGAATGAGCATATCATCCTCAAATCCTATATTTCCTACCCTGGAACTCATATTCTAAAGGGACCAAACATAATCCGGAAAATCTTGCTCTGGTTTTAATTTTCTCAAAATAGTGAGGATAAATGGTCAGTTTTAAGGTTTTGTCACCCCTCATTTCGCCTACCTGGTGCTAGATCTCTTTCATCGCAACTTGGCCAACTGTCTAGGTGTGCCATTGAAAGGTGCCTCTGAGTCCACATTTCTGCCACTGCGGTCACCACCTCCGCAGCATCTCTGACAGATGTTCACTGATTCTCTGTTCAGCACTCCAGGCATGAATGAGCAATGGAAGAGCCGTGCCCTGTTTTCCTCTCCGGACAGTGACAAAGATTTCCTTATATTGGGTCTCAATCTCACTCCAAATACTTTCCATCTGCTGGCCCTGGTTTTGACCTCCGGGCCTCCATACAGAATAATTCTGTGTCTTCTATATCTGTGAACTATTCAACTAGTTAAAGTCATAGCACGCCTTCCCTAGCAAGTCTTGCCTCACTTCCCTTAACTGCTCATCACTTCCTGGATTCCAGCCAGCTCAGTCTATAGAGTACAGAATGCAGTATTGAGTGTAGAATGAAGTAAAAAATGGGTCTGATCATCTTAGAAAGCAGGAAGCCTATGACATCCCTTCACTGAACATAACAAATATATTAATGCAGCCCATGCTAACTGTATGTCTTTTAGGGATGTGGGCAGGGTGGAGGGTGGTCTTACAGTAGCTAAATGACAGTTAATGCCTACCAATCTTTCATCTTTTTATTTTGGGATATAAATACACAAGAAATTGCAAAGGTAGTACAGTGAAGTTCCATGTACGCTTCACCAGTGTCCCCTGATGGTTATACCTTACATAGCTATCATACAATGTCAAGACCAAGAATTTCACACTGGTACAGTGTACATGGATAGGTCCATTTCATCTATTTCATGACGTGCAGATTTGTGTAACTACTATTGCAGTCGAGATAAAGAACTACCCCATAACTACAAAGATCCCCCGCATGCTACTCTCATAGTCAGCTATACTTCCTTACCCCCTACCACCATCTCTAACCCCTGGAAACCCTGGTTTTTCATCTCTATAATACTGTTGTTTCAAGAATGTTATACAAATTGAATCATACACTACACGAACTTTTGGGATTGGCTATTTATAGTCAGCATAATGCTCTTGAAGTCCATCCAAGTCGTGTGTGCCAACAGTTCATTCCTTTTTGTTGCTGAGTAGTATTCCATAGAATGGAGGTAGCATGGTTTGTTTATTCACTCACGTACTGAGAGATAATCAGTCCATTTTATTGAAGTTGTCAAAATTATGTGTATAGAATTGTTAGTTGTTAATAGCATTCCCTTTACCAACCATTTGATGACCGCAGGGTTGATAGGAATATGCCCTATTTCATTCCTGACATTAGTAATTTGTGTCTTTTTCTTTGTAATTCTTACCAGAAGTTTATTAGTTTTATTATCTTTTCAAATAAGCAACTTATTGTTTCATTGACTTTTTCTGTTGTCATTCTGTCTTCAATATCATTGATTTCTGGTATTTTCTTGATTATTCCTTCCTCTGCTTATTTTAAGTTTATTTTGCTCTCCTTTCTTGAGTTTCTACAGGTGGAAACTTAGATTATTTAAGATTTTTCTTATTTTCTAATGTAAACATTTTGTTCTATGAATTTCTCTCAGTACTACTTTTACGGTATCCCACAAGTTTTGACATATTGTATTTTCATTCAATATGAGAGTACTTTTTAAAAGTTCATGGAAAGATTTGTGTTATCTTTTAATTCTATTTTTCCATGAACTTTTTGAAGTACCCTTGTATATTTTATTTCTCTTGAGACTTCCTCTTTGACCCACAAATTATTTAGAAAAGTATTGTTTAGTTTCCAAATGACTGCAGATTTAATTATTGATTTCCCATTAGTTTCCATTTTGGTTCTCTGGAGAATATACTCTGTGTGACTTTGGTTCTTTTAAATTTGTTGAGATTTGCTTTACGGCTCAATAAGTGTTCAATCTTTGATATTACATGGGCCCATGAAAAGAATTCATAGTCTGCTGTTGTTGGGTGGCATGTTTTATACCTGTCGATTAGATTCTGGTTAATGGTGTTATTGACTTCTTCTGTATGCTTGCTGATTTTCTTTATAATTGTTCTATCAATGGCTGACAGTGCGGTATTGAAGTCTCCAGCTATAACCACTGATTTGTCTATTTCTCTCTTCAGTTCTATCAGTTTCTGCTTCACATATTTTAAAGCTCTGTTGTTTGGTGCATACATACTTAGGATCACTATGCCTTATAAGCAGCCTGAGCTTTTCGTTATTATATAATGTCCTCTCTGTCTCTGGTAATTCTCTTTACCTTGTTTCAACTGAGCAATAGTGAAAATCCTCACTGTTCATTTATCCTTCTCGGGCACCACCCCAGCAAGGAGGAGGAAGCGTACCCCATTACCACCAGGTGGGGATAGAAGTCCAGGTTCCCCATGTGATTTCCACTGACTCCTGGGTAAGTTGTGGAGGGATGCCTTACCACCACACAGAGATGAAAGATCCAGCTCCCCATCCAAGAACAGCATGAAGAACTATTAGGGGGTGGCCAAATGTGGCAGTAGAGAAACCCAGAGCAACAGTTTGAAATGATGTGACAAATAGGGATGCCAAGAAAGTGAGGACAACTTGGGGTCCTCAGCCAACAGCAAGTGTGAATGATGAGGAGTCTCCGAGGACTTCATGGGCTAGAGCCTTTCACCCTGAAGGGAAAGCATGTGGCGGGGGACTGGGAGGACAGTGGCAGAGTTGGTGTTTTGTCTGGAGTGACGACAAGCCATCCTGACTACCCAACAAATACTGCAGCCTGGAAACTACACCTGAAATGCTAAACCTGATACAGCAGACAGACAGCAAGAGCAGAAGCCGTGGCTTTCAAATAAGACAAGGGCGAGGGGACCTGAACTTAGGGGGAACCAAGGCCATGTCTCATTTTAGTCAGGTTAGAATGTTTTAATGAAGCTCTGCTCTGATTCTGTAAGTTTACTTTTCTCTACTTTTGTTTTTCTTTCCTTTCTTATTGTTATATCTAGAAAAGGTTCCCTTTTGAAAGATTACGGTATTTCAGCTGAACTAAGGGGAAAAAAGGAATATTTCTTGGGCATTTGCATTGGGGCCAGAATTGCTAGCAGAACTAGTGTCCTGACTGGCTAGGGTCATGAAGCAGCTGCCTGTCAACCCCTGGAGGCCTCCATGCAGCAAAACGGCAGACAGGAGTGTGGGAACCAGCCCTTCCTGATTCCTGCCTCCTTTGATCCTAACCAGGATGTTGCTCGGGCCCACTCTGCCTCCAGCAGGGAGTCTCTGTGCTCAGGGCAGCTTCTCTGGCAGGTGGCTGCAGTGACAGAGGCAGGGCGGGAGCGCGTGCACATGTACATGGCCCAGATGGAGAAAACACACAGGGAGAAGCTGTGTACAGAGCAGGAGGAGCACAGCGACGTGACCCCTTTCCACAGCCAACTATAAAATGCCTAATTGGGCACAGTGGGGCATTGACTCCTTAAGTCCATTTTTATTAATGAAAGGAAGTAACCGTGAATTATTTGTAAAATTACACAAACACACAGAGTAGTGGTCTAAAGTCAAATTGTCACAAGATTCATAAATAGTGAGACCATTAAATTTAAATGAAATTGTATTTGTACAGGACCAGACAGACCCCATTTGGGGGAGGAGGGATGAATTTTCTAAGCCCATCATCTATATAAATCATGGGATGGCAAACCATAGCCCATGGGCCAAATCTGGGTCATCACCTGTTTTTGCACAGCCTGCGAGCAAAGAATGGTTTTGTACTGATACACATTTGCAGTCAATTTGATGATAGGAAACACTAACTTCGAAACCCAGTTAAGTGAAATGTTATCTACTCCCACCAAAATTCTATTCGTATCATTAGTATTCCTGAGTCATAAAAACATGATACTTAATTATTACTATTGTAGTTTTAGTTTAGTCAATAAAAAAATCTGTTCAAATTTTCTTTCTCTCATCCTAGAATTATCAATTCAGTATTCTCAGTTTTGCCTCTCAGATCACAATGACCCAAATATTTACTTCGTGGCCTTCTACAGGAAAAGTCTGCCAACCTCTGATATAAATAATATAAACTGTCAAAAAATAAGTCTTTGAAATATTATCAAATATTAATATTATTATTAAATATTTTTTAAAGCCACCACATAAACAAAATATGCTGATTTTAAATAATTACTTGTTCATTAAAGAACAATTAAGTAGCACTCGATCTGCCTACATAGTATCTCTAGAACTTAAAAGTAACAGGCACATTTATTTTAAACTGTTCCCTAAGTGAGACTTTCCACTGCTGGGTCTTCCCCTCCAAGGGTGCTTCTGTTTTCAGGAAGAAAAATAACATTGAACCTGATCAAAGGAATTCCTGCTCAATGCTTCCCTCAATGGCCCAGCTTTTTCTATTGGTGACCTTCAAGTGTTTAGACCTCGGATCTGCCCTTTATTTCTCCCAAAAGCATCTGAGAAATGACTGTTGGAGACAGAGGGGAGGTAGAGGGTGAAGCCAGGGAACGAGAGGGTGGCTTCTGCCAGCCCACTCAGATGAGGTTGAGAACCCCTGGTTCTGGACCCATTCTGGATCTTCTCATCCGGGATGAAGTCTTTGGTCTAGAGTACGCAATTTTCACTCTTGGAGAGTAAAAAACACCCATTTCACCTAAGCAACAGACCAACCTGCTGAGCCTTTTGCATTAGCTCACAGCCCGGTATCTCAGGCAGCACTGTTTTGGTAGTGCTACACTTTTTTGTTTGTAACACTGATATGTTTTAATCTGAAAAAGTGGGTTTCCTGGGAAAGGGATGGCATGGAGTTTGAAGAAACAAATGGGACAAGTTAGTAAAACAAAAAAACATAAGAAGAACAACATCATAAAGACATCAAAGTGGCCCAGACTGGCCTGGTAGGGTCTCCATGCCTCTCCCCTACTCCTATGGTGGGGTCAACTTTGACAGATGTTCCTAAGTGTTTTGAACAGCCTTCTAAGAACGGCAAATTTAAAGAGCCAAGTAAAAACTAGACCTGGAGTTCGCAAGTTAGCACCAGGGAATCAAGCTCCTCTCTTTTGCCGGGTATGTCTCCAGGGCCACTTGGCTCAGCAGGGTTTTCCAAAACAGGGGAAAGGTGAACCAAGAAGACCAGACTCAGTTTCCCACATCTGCTGAAGGTACTGATCAACAATACTAACTCAAGGCTATTATATAGGCAGATGCTGGACTAAGAGCCATACTTGTAAAATTCCATCTCTGATGGTCACCCTCACTGGGGACTAGTCCCTCCCAAGAGCAGCTACAGGAATGTCCCATCCTTCACATCACCTGTTCCTCCACATCACCCCGTCCTCCACATCATCCCATCCTCTGGGGCCCACGCTGTCCCAGCCACAGCCAGTCACAAGAGTCTGTCCTTTCTCATTCTTTGGGAACAAAAGCACAGTGTTACCCAGGCACAGGCAAGAAGACCATGCCCTTGCCTTAGCTGTGGTTCTATCTTTTCCTAAACCACAGAGGAGAGTAGGCAGCAGGGCTGTAACCACTGTGTCCAGCTTTGGAAGGCAGGCCATACTGGGCCACTGTGTCCTCAATACCTAGGACATGAAGTCGTCTTCTCAGCAGGCCTCATAGTCTGTTTTGTGCTGCTATCACAGATTGCCTGAGACTGGGTAATTTATAAAGAAAAGAGGTTTATTTAGCTCACAGTTCTGCAGGTTGGGAAGTTCAAGATTGGGCTGCCACATTTGGCAGCTTCTGGTGAGGGCCTCATGCTTTGTCACGTGGCAAAGCAATGGAAAGGGAACAGGGCATGTGGGAAAGGGCAAAACACGAGAGGCAACCTTGCTTCCTGACCAATCCATTCTCACAAGAACTAAGCCAGTCTTGTGAGAAAGACAGCAATCCATCTCAACACTTAACCACCTCTTAAAGGCACCACCTCCCAACACTGCCAGTTTGGCAATTAAGTTTCGACATGACTTCTGGTGGTTTGTGCAGGTGCCTGCTCTGCTACTGGCACTGCTGGAAGAAGGGACAGGGCAGGGACAGGGAGGAAGCTCTGGCCAGGTCCTGAAGGCCAATCTGCCTTCCTCGGATGTGCGCTGAGTGAGTACGTTTTCCAAGGCATGCTGGAAACCACACCCAAACCATAGCATCTCCCTGAGGTGGTCAGTCACCCTGAGCTGACCAGAAACCACTCAGCAATTATGTAGTTCCATTCATCTCCAGTTATCCCAGCTCTCATTCCTTGTAAAGCCCATCTGGAGACCACTGAAAAGGCCCTCAGACCTTTTCAGGAGCCATCAGCATGTAACAGCAGCTTGCACCTCTGAATCCATTCCATGCTGCTACCCTACAGAGCCACAGCTAAAAGTCCACACTGAAGGCAAGTTCTTCTGGACAGGGGCTGTCTCAGCAGCATGCCCTGGAAATCGCACGCACTCGGTGCACATCTGAGAAAGGCAGACTGGCCTTCAGGACCTGTTCAGAGCCTCCTCCCATCCCTGCCCTGTCCCTTCTTCCAGCAGTGCCAGAAGCAGAGCAGGCGCCTGCACAGCCCTCATTCCGTGCTGTGACAAATCTAAGCACATCCCACATATTCATCCAGTAATCCTGCAGCACCCTAGAAGGGGGATACTTTATGATCCCCAGTTTATAGATGAGGAAACTATGCCCCTGAGAATGTTGACTTCATGATACTCAAAGCTGGCTGCACATCTTCTATTAATGGCCCAACTCAAGCTCTAAGGTCCTCCAGATGTTTTACAGCTTCCACTGAGAAGCACTGGGTGTCCCACCACATCTGTGCCCCCAGTAAGTACTCAGGGCACAGGTCTGCTCTAACCTACGTGCAGTGGACCCGAGCACCTGCCCCTGGGTTGTGGGGACAGCTCACCCTTGGGGTTTCCTCTTGCTGTTTTCTGCTCACTGGTGGCCTCTGGTTTCTCCCCATTCCCCTGCACGTTGGAGTCACCTGCCTGCACCCTTGCACCTGCTTCTCAGTGTAGAGTCCTGTGCACACAGCTCCTGCTCACCCTTGGTCACAGTGATGACTTTGCAGGCACTATGCTACAGTGGCCACACCCCATCTCCTTCAGCCTTCAGGACAGAGCAGAGGCAACAGCCCACCGAGGCCCAGAGCAAAGGCTGGCAGGGCCAGTGAGGCCATGGAGGGCCCTGCCTGGCTGCCCTGCTTCTGTTGCCTAGGTAATGTGGATGCTGCCCAAACCTGAAGGGCCTGTTTCAATGTCCCTCTTGGGTTATAGAAGTAGATATATGACTGCCTGCTGACATTTCCACATGTAAACGTCCCAGGAGCAGCTCAACAAACACACCCCTCATACTGCTCCCTCTGCTGCCCTCTCTGCCTAGTTTAGGGATGTCACCACATGCCAATGCCTCCTTCTCCCCCACGCCCCATCCAGCAGAGATGGCTGCTGCTCCCACCCTGCTGCTTGGGCTCAGAACCTTCCCATCACTCCCTCCCACCATGCTTGCTCTCCCCCGTCTCACCTCCACAGCCACAAGGTGCTCCCACTAAGCCAAATTTGGCCCATGGCCCTCCCCTGTCCAGATACACTGCGTGCTCTGTCCCTCTGCTGTACACAGGAGCCCAAGCTCCCCTGAAGAAGGTTCCATGCCCCGTGCAGTGGGGCCTGCTCCTCCTCCAGCCTCGCAGCTCCTCCTGTCCGCCATCCTCTCTCTGCTCTGACAGCCCAGCAGCTGGAACCAGCATTATGCTGTCTCTTACCTTGGTGCCTTCACTACCCACATGGCTACATCCCCACCTACCACGGCCACATGGGTTCCCTCCCGAATCTGCCCATCGTCCAAGACTCGGCTCAATTGTCCCCTCTTCCCTGCTATTCCCCCTCCTCACCTCTTGCTGGGCTCGTTGCTGCTTGGGCTCCACAGCAACTCCTAGGGTTCTGTGTCACAACACTGACCACATGGTGGAGCATTGGCTGACTTCCTCAGCCAGACAACAGGGTCGGGGCTTTATCTCCTTTATCTCTGTGCTCAGCACTCAGCAGGTTCTCGATAAATATCTGTGAATGAATGAATTTCATCCCCGTGGTGCTTTGCCTAGTAGCTTCCATAGCACAGAGTTCTGTCAGCTCAGAGACCTTTCAACTGCACTCCCCACCTGACTATGGAACCCTCGTCCACCTCCTGCTCCCCTTGAAGTATCTAAGTCTGCCTGCTGAGGATGTAACCTTCTCAACCCAATGGCAGACTGAATGGGAAGATCAGGCAGTGTACCAGCCCCATTAATTCTTTCCCTATGACTAGCGACAACAGTGCACCCCACACTTGGCCCTAAAATGTAATTTTCCTCTCTCTTACTACCTCACCTTCTTGTTTCCCAATCCCTCCTATTCCTCTGGCACTGGGAACACATGGGCACAAAGTCTCAACACACAGGGCTCCTAAGTAGCTCCAGACAGAGTGGCGTGACACCGTGGAGAGAGGAGCCATTCATGGGAGGGCTGCTGCAGGAAGGTGCACATCACTCCATGCTCAAGCCAGTGCTCAGACTCTTGACAGGCATGTCTGGGGACACGGGCAGGAGAGGTCCCTGATAGGGCAAGGGCAGTGACTGCTCCAGAGCTCTGTCCTTGGCCACATGACAGTCACTTGGGTAGGAGCCACCATACAGTGCAGAGAAAAAACCAGCTCAGTTGCACATGGGAGTCCTTACAAAGCCCCTGACCCTAAGGGGAGCCCAGGTGAGCAGACCACTGAGCAGGGCAGCATGTGGAGAGGACATGTGAGGGTGGCCTTGGACACTGGGATGAAGCACTGCATTTTGTCTCACTCATTTTGTCTCACAGCTTCTCACCTTGAAACATTTTGTTTCAGCAACAGAACTTTTTTCAAAACAACTCTTAAGTGCAAGCCTGAAATATCAAACAGGTAGAGGTGGAAGTTCTGTGGTGGAGGTTAGGGTGCTTTCCGCACTTTAGATGAGGATAGGGCCCTAAGTGGTCTCAGAGGGACTCCAGGATTCATGGAATAACATGTGGAAACCCCTGGTTCCTCATACAAAGGGGGTTGAAGAGGATCGGAAAATGACTCACAGAGGTTCTTGGAAAAGTTTTGGTGTCCGATCTCCCACCAAGAGTGGAGCAGGCAAGAGGCTCAGAAACATTTAAGACTCTGAATGGTGGCAATCACTGCTGTGTGTACCCTGAAAACCTACCAAGAAAGATACACTCCATACTTTAGTGAACTTTAAGTCTTGAAGTTACAGAGCCTCACTGATGTTCCAAATTTAAGTCGTTGAGAATAAACATTAAGGGGCACGATTTTGGAGCACGGGAGGAACTCAGTGTTTCCCTCCCATGAGAGCAGAACAACCTCGTCACAGGGAGATTTCTCCAGAGGCAGGTGCACAGAGAACGGAAGCAGGCAGCGAGGCCGAGGGAGGCACGAGAGCAGGGAACAGATGGAAGCGAGATGGAGTTCAGCAAGAACGGACAAGACCTAGTGAAAGGAGAAAGGGAGCGCAGAGGTGCTGGGTAGGGCAGGGGGAGACGGCACCACGGGAACGCCTGAGGAGGAGCCAGCCCATGGGCAAACCTCTCTGGTGTTGGCATCCTGATTCTGAGAAGGCAGCAGCCCACTGAAGATGTGGGGCAGGAGTTGGAGGAAGAGCCGATCCCAGAGGTTTCCATTTTGAGGATATTTTTCTGACTTATAACCTGTCACTCTAAGTTCTGATGCAGCGACAGGGTAGCAAAGGCACCCTCTGTTAATATCAAGCACGCTTCCGTGAAACCAGCACATTCGTGTCATCTGTGGTGCTGCCATGCAGGCAGTCCTGGAAGGGAGGGAGTGTCGCAAGCAGCCAGAACACACCAGGGGGAGGCGTCCAATGACCAGCATGTTTTGGACAGGAGTGACCATGAGCACTGAAATAAGAGTCACAGATGAAAGAAAAGGCAAAGGGGCAAACTGTGAAATCAAGGTCACCAAAGAGAAAAGCAAGAAGAGTGTCACTGGGGAAGGAGTGAGGTATGGGAGTGCACGTTGGGCCACATGCACACGCGAGGCTGGGCCACAGACACAAGGGAGAGCAAGGATACACAGAAGGCAGCCATGGCGGTGCGCATGCTTTACTGCTGGGTCTTCCTTTTGTGAACGATGTGGAAAGCACCCTGGCTGGGTGACAGCCACACTCAATCACCGTGCAGCTGCAAGACTATGGACAAGTCACCATAGCCCTCCAGACCTGTTTCCCTGCATGTAAGATGAGAAGGCCCAACCAGGAGCCTTCCGGCTGTAACAGCCTGCGTCCAGGCAGGCTGGCCGTTGCACTGAACACCGAAATAGCGTGGTCACAGAGGCAAGGCCCTTGGGAAGCAGTGGAGACAGGCCAAGGAAAAGTCTCTTTCCAGCCCAAAGACTCCAGTTATCTCAGTCACATGGTCACTCACTCACCACAGGGGGCTCAGGGAGAACAAGACTCAGAACGAGATCCCCAACTCCTGAGAAGCAACCCACCCACCATGAATGCAAGACTCCTGGGTTCAAAAGAAGCAGTTCTGACTTGGGCTGGAAAACACACAGCACGTTATGATAAGAATAATATGAATACCCCCTTGATGCAGCAATTCCACTGCTAGATGTACCCTAGAGAAACTCAGATGGATGCACAAGGAAACACAACAAGAATGTGCATGTTAGCACTGGCTACAATTCCAAAAACTTGAACACAATGCAAATGTGGACCAACCAGAGAACCAATAAGTAATTGCAACACATTCATACAATGGATACTATCCAGTAGTGAAAATGGACAGGCTAGGGCCACGTTATATATATAGATGAGGCCCACAGCACTATGCTCACTCATCCTTCCAACACACACACACAAACCCACGTTCTTTGTGCCAAGGTACTATTCTAGGCCTCGGGGACATTTGATTGAACAAACGAGAGGAAGCCCATGCCCTGGTGAGGGTAAAGAGAAAAGAAAATGTCACCAAGTTACACACATATATGACAGACTGTGTTGAGTCCTACAGGGAAGCACAAGGCAAGGAAGAGCAGGGTGCAGAGAAGGTACTATTTTAAGCAGTGGCCAGGAAAAGCCACCTGTGGACTGGTAATGTTTCTTAGCTTAAGGTTGAGCAGTAGGTCCACAAGAGCTCATTTTCATTACTCCTTATACCTTTATCTAAGTGTGTGATGGAGTTTGGATGTGTTGTCCCCTCCAAAACTCATGTGGAAATTTGATCTCCAATGTGGCAGTGTTGGAAACTGACTGAGTCATGGGGGCAGATCCCTCATGAATGGATTAATGCTCTCCCTGGGGGAGGAGGGATTAATGAGTGAGTTCTCGCTCTATTAGTTCCCATGAGAGCTCATTTGCTTAAAAAGACCCTGGCATCTTCTCTCTGTCTCTTGCTTCCTCTCGCCATGTGATCTGCTTGTACCCGCCAGCTGCCTGCCGCTTTCCGCCATGAGTAGAAGCAGCCTGAGGCCCGTGCCAGATGCAGCTGTCCCAGAATCATGAGCCAAATAAAACTCTCTTCTTTATAAATTACCCAGTCTCAGGTAATTGTTACAGCAACATAAAATGGACTAAAACAGTGTGACATATTTCAAAATAATTTTCATTACAAACATGAAGTAATTAAGAAATGAGAGTATAGATAGTCTTCCACCTTAATCTTAAATATATCCCATGTACACGGTCCCAAGTCACATGTCCCCACTCAGGAGGCCAGTCTGTCTCAAGAAGCTGAGGCTCTCACAGTCAAGAGCAGTGTTCCTGGAACCCTGCCAACCTCCTAGAGTCCGCTGCTACCAAGCCTGGTAGGGAACCGTGTCCAACATGAGAAGTCAGGTCTCTGACAACAGGATTCTACTCCAACTTACAGGGGCTTTACACCACCTTAGCTAGCCTTTTTACATCTTTAAAACACATATGTTAAAAAAAATCCTGCAAAAACTTATGTCTCTTAAGTTTTCATAATGAAAAGAAACATCAGAGAGCAAGTATACTTACTCAATGAAGACTCTCTTCTCTGGAAATGTGAAGTGGCCGAAGTAGACTGCTCCTGAACCTTAATCATGAAAATACCAGGAAAAGACATGCACGCTGACTCGTCATATAATACAGGTTAAGCATCACCAACCCAAAACTCCAAAATCCAAAAGTTTTGGAACACCAACATGACGCTCACAGCAAATGCTCATTAGAGCATTTTGGATTAGGAATGCTCAACTGGTAAGGATATAATGCATACATTCCAAAATCTGAAACAATCCAAAATCCAGAACACTTCTGGTCCCAAGTATTTTGGATAAGTGATACTCAACCTATACTAGCGGGCAGCTAAACAAAGAGCACCAGACACAACTACATAGCAATCCCTTCACTCTGATAAGGAACTGGTACTGAAACCCACCTGTCCTTAAACACCGCCACATTTCCAGAACCACCACAGGAACGTCCCATCAATAGGAGGCTCAGAGTTCAACACTCTGGTGGTTAGCTATATCTAGAGACGCAGCATCCCAACCCAGCGTGAGCCTCGCCAACAACTCCATCTATTTATAAAACTCCAAGTGAGAAAGTTGCCATCTGCCCTCAAGACTCTTTCTGTTTAGCGACTGATGGTGACAGTTACTTGGGGTCAGGATCCCCTCCCAGGACCATGAGCTGCTGCTGAGACATGTGGTGTCCTATCCAGGTAACACCAACCTATCACCAGGGCAGTTAGTGTGCGACAAGCAAGACGGATGGTGATACGGCACAGCACACTGGGAGGAAAGCAGGTGTGGAAACAGCTGAGGTGATGTGCACCCGCCCCACCTTCTAAAACAGCAGAAGCTGTACAATGAAGTCAACTTTTTCAGCACTCAAAACTTTCAAGGTGTAATCTGACAAAACAGCCATGTCCTTGTTTTGATACTGTAAGAAGTCTAATTAACAAAGAAAGCCAGGGGGATTTAGCTGAGCATGGATACTGCTTTGCACAAACTCTGAGCAAATGAGATCACCCAGTACCCAGGGGGCCACAAGGGTGAACTTACTATGCTATCTGAAGTTAGAAGAGAAAGCCACAAAGAGACACAAGACACCTGCTCAGATCGACCCAGGTTATTTGTAACTGTGAGAGTGAGGGAGCAAGCACATTCAGCAATTGCCCTTTCAGTCTCTCAGCACTGAGCCCTTTGTGCAGGAAAAAAGAAAGTGAGCAACAGAAAGGCAGACTTTATTCATGAGAAACACTTTATTCCTTTAAGACTTTATTCCTTTCTCTGATCAGAAAGGCAGAGCCCTTTGCTCCCAGTACACATTCCAAATGCCCAGAATTGGGCTAATTATTTCAAGATCCCATTATATAGCATGGCAGCCTAAACTGGACAAGCCAAGAATGCCAAGGTTCCATCTCATTGTCTGCATGCACATGGATATGGCTTTGGCTAAAACCATGTTCATATCTCATTGGTCTTTCCTTCTAGCTTTTGATTCGAAGGCGTCTCAGTCTTATCCTTGTGCCAAGGGTTTGTTCTCCCCCTGACATCCTCTGGACAACAGGCCCTGGTTGATTCCTTCATTGAAGGGCCTACCAGGCACCAGGAACTGTATGAGATGCCTTCTGAGAGCAGGACATGGAGGATCCAGGTGCAAATAAGAAAGGCTGTGTGGTCCTCAAGGAGGACACTGTCTCATCAGGGAGAAGGACAAGGGACAAATGGTTACAAATACTTCGTGATGGGAATGTCACATGCTGGGAGGGCCTTTAGAAGCGCTCCCGTGAAGAGGTGTCATGGGAAGGGTGTCACACGGGATAAAGAGGCATCCTGAAGTAAGCTAAGCAGGAGGAAGGATCCACATGCGCAAAGCAAAGAGATCAAGCACACAGCAGACTCAGACTCTTCCATGTAGCTCAGCCTAACATATGACCAAACCCAGAGCCAGAGTGGAAGTGTTCTACCATGTGGGTGGTATCATCTCACTTCCACTGCCTATGCCAGGCCAATGAACATGCCCCACGGCCGGCCTACATCCTGCAGCCAAAAGGTGCTCATGATGGTAACTTTCAGGAGAAGCCACTGCGCTCCCGTGTCTCAGACCCATAAGGTGACAAAAACAGTGGGCAGAGAAGCTCCTATGTGCCCATCACCCTTGCTGTCAGCCACATGGGGAAAAAACACACCAAGCCATCTCTTCCCGCAGTGTCCTGCAACCCATGCATGTCCTGCTGTCTAGTCACAAGCCTGCAGACACAAAAACTGAAGGGAGAAGAACCCATTGTCTTACTCAAGGAGCCCACTAGGTTAGGTGACAGGTTGTATTGCTGCTATCTCTTACAATCTGGCAGGTTAGAGAACACTCACAGGAAACTTGGGGTACCTTTTAAACAAATCCCTTTTTATTTCTCAGTACATGATCAGTCAGAAAATCTAATTTAGACCAGATGATTGAGATGATGACATGCCTCTTTCCTTTCGCTTAAAGAGCATAACAGCTATAACCTTGCTCACAAGCTGACCAGGCACAGCTGCATAGAGGATAGCCAGGGGGCCTTGGGCTGGATAATGCTCCCAGGACCCTCCACCAGGTATTGGAAGAGCAGCCAGTTGGCCAATGCTCCCCAGGGCCACAGCATCCAGATGTAGCTTCCATGGAATATCTGCTAGTCCAGGCAGGTGAGGAACTGAGTGTGCTTCTTAATAGGTCTAGAGGCTTAATATCTTAACCATAATTTACAAAAAGTTCAGCCATGCTTGGTTCCAAGTACCTTTCACATTAGGACTTCAACTGATATACAGGGATTTTGTAATCCATATGGAATTCAGAAACAAAACCCTAACATTACATATTTCCTTTATTTTCAAGCCTGATAATGCCTAGAAACCTTTGTGCTTTTGCCTGCATGAGAAGGAATATTTAAGTACCACATTTCATGTTTTATGAAATTCCCACGAAACATGATACATTAAGCTGATTGTATAAAAAAAGAAAAGCCAAATTTTGAAAAGCAAACATCTTGAATGACTAAGCAAAGAATAACTGAAAGACCATTTTCTGTGTATTTGAAATGGATGATATAGGATTGAAGTACTGAAAATTTATCAACCACCTTTAGAAACATAATGCTGATGCAAGCAAAGTTGGGAGGTTAAAAAAAAAGAATGATTTCAGGATTTGCATCCAAAACCTAACTTAATGCAGTGTTTTGTGTATATCCATCCTTGGCCCCTATCCTAAGCCACTGTCAAGTTCCTTGTGGTGAAGGGCCTTGACTGAGCCCTCCATCTCCTGCTGCAATTGTCTGCACAGAGCATCTCCTGGATGGGTGAATGAGTAAACATGAGATGCAGAGAAAGTCAAGGTAAGGCCATCTCTGAAGAAGAGCAAGGGCTGCCCCAGTACCCATGTCCGTCTTCACAGGCAAGATCATTCCAAGAAGACCCAAGTGATCTCCTTTTCCTAAAACTCAGCCCAATCTTCACAAGGCTACCATGTTCTCTCATGACACTGGCATATTAGAAAGCATTGAATTTTCTTCTGAATCACCTTCTCCTTTAGTTACTCACTTGTGTATGGCAGAGAGACCTTTACTTGATTGGGTATGGACATCATCAACAGTCGGGAGACCCAAATGAGCCACCACCATCTGCAATAAAAGGTTTGCACAGACCATGTGAGAGGATCGTGCAAGAAGAGGCAGGGGGGTCGAGGAGAATTCAGCCTAAACGGACAGTGTGCAGTTGCCTAGAAAGCCTGGGAAGAAAACGAGAAGTCGCTTCCCTCATGAAAACTCCCCTAGACCCCCCACCAAAGACCTCTGCCTCTTTTGAGGTTATACAGTATTTCGTACCAATTTTAGCAGGTCCAGGTGGCTTTGTACTGTGATTCTTTGTATGTAATTGTATTTGTTTTCTTATTCTGTATAACAAATTACATAAACTCAACAGCTTAAAACAACACACACTTATCATCTCACAATTTCTATGGGGCAGAAATCCAGGCACAGCTTAGCTGGGTCCACTGCTCAGGGTCTCACAAGGCTGCTATCAAAGTGTCAGCCGGGGCTGAGTCCCATCGGAGGCTTGGGGTCCTCTTTCAGGCTTATGTGGTTGTTGGCAGAATTCACTTCCTCACAGCTGTAGAACTCACAGTGGCTTGCTGCTTCAAGGTCAGCAGAAGAGAGGGTGTCTATGACTGCTAGACCTTCTTCTAAGGGTTTCATCTGTTTGGGAAAATCTCCCCTCTGACCAACTCAAAAATCAACATATTTCGGACCTTATGACATATGCAAAACCCTTTCACCTTTGCCATTTAATGTAACCTAATCACAGTTCCATGATATTCACGGATACTCATATTCACAGGTCTGTCCTCCACTCAAGGTGAGGGGATTACACAGAATGTACACTGGGGGAAGGAATCTTCCAGGCCATCTCAGAATTCTGCCAACCACAGTATTTATGTTCACTTCCCCTACTCCATTCTAAGCTCACTCTCCTTAGTACCTTATTCTTGGGCTTGATGGCACACTTGTAATTATTTAGTTTGCATTGTTCCCTGCTACCCTTTACTCAGATGCCAAAGTGACTGACTCATATAAAGCAATCAAGTAACACTCACTGATGAATAAATGAACTAGTCAGCGATCTTTATTTATTGAGGCCCAAGCACAGAAAAATTAGGGGCCACAAACTGATAAAAAGCAATGAAATCTAGAATTTGGGGGAGGTCAATATTTATTGAACACTCCAACTAAGATCTGGAGGAGCTGGGAAAAGACAAAAAGAGGATCTAGAAAGACACATATGGACTAGCAAGGTGTGCACACAGGGACAGAAACTATTTGGACCATGTTGGGAATGTAAGCAGATGCAAGGGATGTCAGGAAGACAGCAAAGTAAGGTGGCCCTGCCTGAGGGCACTCCCCTCATGAATACCAGCCACTCTCCAGCCCTGCCTTGGTTTGACCAATGAGTCCAACCCCCTGGTGCTTCTGCAAGCCTCCCTGGCATCCAGTCCTCAGGCTCTGAAGAAGCAGCAAACCTACCATCATCTTCTGTGCCCGTGGCATCACCGTGTACATATGAATTCCTGAATATAAATCATTATTGCCCTGCCAACCCTTCAATTCTGTAGATCAACAGGAACACTAGCCTTAATAACTAAGAGCAGTTCATCTTCCTTTTCAGTGACTGGGCTGGGCTCTATGTCACGTATCTAGATGACTTATTTGAAACAGGACAATATATACTTATAACAGTCTGGTGATCCTACTGCAACTAACAGAACATGCAGAAGAGAGAGAGTCAAACAGCTCTGCTGTCACCCCTTCTGCTTTTTCTATTTTACTTAGATTCAAAGAATCTCAGAGCTAAGAGGTCATCCAGTAGCAACTGAACCCAAGCCTAGCAGCCCTAGCAGGTCACCTGGTCTCTGCTAGAGCATTTCCAATGCAAAGCAGTGTGTTCTGTGATTGGGAAACTCTAATTGCCACACACCTGTTTGAAATCAACTCAAACATTCTGAAAATGCCATTTTCCAGAATAACAAAATACCATCTATTGTATTCCTACCCTCACTCCCCACCTCTCAAGCTGATGACACACAACACTAATCAGCTGTGGCGCTCTTTTCTGCTGATGCTGGATGTGGCTTCAGAATCTTTAACAGACTGCTCCAGAAAGGCACCACTGATCAGTTTATATTGGCATTAGAAATAACCTAATTTTCCAACTCTGTTCTTTGAGCTTGTCTTCAGTCAAAAACCACTTTCCTATAACTCCTATATATTGTTCCTTAATCCACCTTTAAAAGCAACAATTCTGTCTCCTCCTCCAAAAACAACCCCTTACTTATCTAACTACATCTAAACTCATCCCCCACTTAAACCCCTGCAGGCTCAAGCCCAGCCCCAAGGACAGGGTTGCCTGGGAGGGAAAAGAGTAGAGCTGTAATTCTAGGGTAATCAGAGTGCCCCAGCAGTGTTTCAGGGAACCCTGGAGCCACAAAGGCTCCAGGCAGAAATGACTCTGGTGGCAGAAACGACTCTGCACCTAGGTCGCTCTGGAGTACTATGCTGCATGTGTGAACTGTTTCCAGAAATGAGTCAGGCCAACCTGGCATATGAGTAGCTTTGGGAGAGCCCCATTTTAAGGAGCTGGGGATAGGAAAGGCAGGGTTAAAAAAAAAAGCAGAGATAACAAGACAACGCAGTTGAGATAATGAGAATACTGAAAACCCTCCAAATCACACAATCATTTATCAATAACTGCTGTCTCCTCATTTCACATCTTCTGATCACATACACATAGCTCTCAGTATACAATTCATGCTTACCCACAATCATAAAACACTCAATAAGACGGAGACAGCACTCTATGTCATGGCTCCAGGGACTCCCTTGACACTCATTCATTCTTTTCATCAACTATCTGTTCAGCTTCTATGAGGCACCAAGGAGCAGGCTGGTTCTGTGGCTACAAAGGCTATGCCAACACTATTCCTGCCACCAAGGAACTCACAGTCCTTGTGTTTCAAAGGCAGGAAAATAAGTCCTCCACATATAAAACAGGTTATTCATATAATCCATATTAGCACATATTTTACCTGCAGAAATCATGACATATTTAAAATGAAGATACATCCCATCTTGATCTACTGATAAGAATTATAAGAATTTTTTTTTTAATTCAGTAATTTGGCATTTTTTGCTAAGTACCAAAAACAACTCAACTTGTGCTATGGTGCTTCAGAAACAAGAACTGGTGGGCAAAAGCTTCAGATGAGCAAATTCTGGCTCTCTCAAATTAGTAGCACAAATCAGCAGCTTCCTCAAGAGTAGTGACTTCCCTTTCCCTGCAGAAGTGCTATCGTTCATCTGTTCCCTCATTCAGCCAACTTTCACTGAGCTCCTAAAAGTGCCTGGCATCAAGAATATCACAGAACAAGGATGCAAATTGACATGCAAGGATCCAAGTATGGTACAGGGAATTGGCCAAGAGTCTCTGGCCCACAGTTCAACAAATATTATGAGGCAGGTAAGTGTCAAGAACAGGGTGTGCACAGAGAACCAAAATACCGGGGGCCAGGAAAGGTCTCCTAGAGATTGTGGTATCTGTACCCCACTCTGAAGGATGAGCAGGAGGCAAAAGATAAGGTATGAAACAGGTGCAGGAGGGTGGGGGGAGCAAGAGCCTCACAGGCAGGTGCCTAGGTTTGCAGGAGGGAACCCAGCTCTCCCTGGGGTGACAGGGAGTGGGCTGTAGTCAGCTGGACAGACACACTAAGGCAGGAACAGGGTGGGCTCTACCCACCTGGAAGGGCCAGGACTTCATCTTGAGCATGAGAGATACCACTGAAGAATGTCAACAAAGGACTGGAGTGACCAGAGCAGCAATGTAGCACGTCAACCCATGCAACAGGGTACAAAATGGAAGGACTGAAAGCAGAGAGACTAGTTAGGAGGCTGGGAGATCAGATTAGGAAGGAGCAAAAGATGGTCTGAACCTAAAATTAGAACTGGGAATGAAAAGAGATGAAAGGATTTGAAAGGGAGTGAAGGGTTCAGAAGCCTTAATTTGATGGCTGCTGATCACAAGAGGGTGAGTGAGGGAAAGAGGTCTAGGAGGTCCCCAGGGTGGCTGGCTTGAACGTGATGGCTGACTATGCTCTCTGCCGAGATGATGAACGGAGCTATTGGGAGCTAACTGGGGTGTGACAGTGTTGGACAAAGTACATCAGAGGGACAGAGATACCAAGGACACAGCCGGCTCCACAGGTGGGGGGCATCGGAGCGTAACCTGGTCTGGGGGTCTTGTGCACATCAATGGCAAGGGAAGCCACAGCATCAGGGAAAGAGTGGATCCCTGCTGGGAGGCTGGCCCCATCTACCAAGAGCCCTCGAGACTTCAAAATGCAGGAATCTAGGAACACACCAACTGATATTTCCCCAGCAAATCCCAGCCAGAAAACAGTTTTACTCCATGCTTGGGGATAGGCTTAAATTTTGCTTAAGACGCTCTGTTCTATCATAAGCCTGGATTTGTAAGCAGAAGCCCTATAAAGGAAGAGCACATGTGAAATAAAGTTATAGCCAAGGAAATAACAACTGTGCTTCAAGGTACACCCAGCCGGCAGTTCCTCTGCAGAAGTCTACTAAGCGAGGAGAGGACAGATTGAAGAGGGACATCTTTGATAAGAATGAAGCAGGAAGATTCCTGATGAACACACAGCAGTGAGATTTGGTCATGGAAAATTCCACAGACCCTGTAAAGGAATGGAAAAAAAAAAAAATGGTTTTCTTTCTTCTTTCTCATCACAGATAAAAGGCAGAAGATGGAGGCTTCTAGCAGAGATCAAAATCCTGGAGAAATCTCTGTGGCTGAGACTGAGCAAGGAATGACAGTTGGAATGTTCAGAGGCATGACTGCAAGGGATCTTTTTGTCTTCAAAAACAGGCCTGCCTTTCTGGAGAGAAGTGATTCTATACAGAATGCAAGGTGAGCTTTAAGAAGCATCTAATCAGTCCAGGAATGAGTCAAGCTAAGACTAAATTATGATAATAATATTAAGTGAAACCATATAACTTTGACATTTCTGTTGGTAAAAAATGGTCAAATATCAGCAACTTCACGTGGTTCGGCCCAATGAAGCTCCAGGTTGGAGAACACACTTGCCAGGGACAGCCAGCTGTGGATTTCTTTATAAAGACTGCTCCACACAAAGCACTTGTGTTACACTTGTGCTTGCTAGGTCCAACAGTATTCACGATCGACATTCACTTCAGAAAAATGAAAATTTGGGGCCGGGACCATGGCGCACTCGGGAGAGTGCGGCGCTTGGGTGCGCAGCGACGCTCCCGCCGTGGGTTCGGATCCTATATAGGGATGGCCGGTGCGCTCACTGGCTGAGCGCGGTGTGGGCGACACCAAGCCAAGGGTTGCGATCCCCTTACCAGTCACGAAAAAAGACAAAAAAAAAAAAAAGAAAAATGAAAATTTGTAAGAAAAGCCTTCCTGATCATAAACTAAAGTTACTCAAAGATAAGCATCCTCTAATTACAGGGGGAAAAATACCTAGGAATGGGATGAGAGGGAAAACCAAAATCATCTTTAAAACTGGAAGCTCCCAGAATCAGAAACTATCGGCAAACGTCATACTTGCTGCCATAGTGAGGGGCTCAGGGTCGCGGGTGGCATGAGCCTCTGTCACCTCGGAACTGAGGCAGAACGAAGGGCACTGTGTCTATCGAAGGTCAGGTCCCGCTCTGTCAGCCCTCACTTCCTCTGGCAGGAGCTCCCTCGGCCACCCGGCACTCCAGGCTCCTGGACACAGCGCTGCAGGTGGACAGGGTGTCAGGGCACAGACCACAAGCAATGATGACTCAGATAAGTTAGCATTTCCAGAAAAAATGGCAGCACAACCGGGAGCCTCCAAACCACCCTCCTCCAAATCTACCCAAATGACGGCGAGAAGCACCAGTCAGGAAGAAATTCCACAAGCCCTGAGTCAGGAGCCACCAAACACACACAGCTGACCTTGATAGGTCCTTCCAGATGCACCAGAAACTGCATAAGGGGACACTGGGGCCAGTCCCAGTTCCCTCCCCTAGGAAATGCAGTGCTGCTGAAAGTAACGTGGGAAAGCCGGGCAAATGCACATCATCCCGTGGTCTGGGCAGGGCCAGGAGAGCCGTGCACTGCCCCCATGTGAGTCCATTTTTTGGCCCCTGTGCCCGAAAGGACAGGAAGAGGAGGGAAACAAGCACAGGCCTCAACGAGGCTCTGACCCAAGTTTTGAATAAGTGCAGGACTGATGCAAGGTGGCAGGGGGTGGCAAGAGGAGCAACAGGTGGGGCACTCAGAGGACTCTGGGGAAGCATTTCTGTCACCACACACCAGCAGCAGCAGGAGTGACTCAGCCTCCTGCCCTCTCTCCAGCAGTACAGACTGTGGCTTTCCTGCACCTGACCAATCTCCTCAGCAGTGTGGCTGTTCAACCTGGAGTCCACATCCCCAACACCATGCCACATGGGGGTGAGAGAGAAGTCAGGCCAAGGTCAGACATGGCCAGGCACAGAAAAAAATGAGACACCGAAAACAGAGGCTTCAACAACTACAAGGCGTGGGAAAACACAAACGAAATGTGGAGACCTCATCCTCCACCTGTGAGTGGCCCAGCTTCTCCTGCCCTCCCCGGCCCATGCTCCACAGGCCCTGTGTTGTCTTGAGATTTCAGTTGTTGGAGAAAAGCTGAAAAACCATATTTTTATGTTGAATCTCTCAGTTTTTAAATGTTTGCAATTATTTAGAAATTTTTTAACATACCAGATAGGGCAAACAAAATACCTGCAAGGCTCAATTGGTCCCTCGGGCTGCCAATTTGTGCCAGCTGAAATGACTTCCCACTGAAAATAGTCCCTGATGTACCAACTCAGCAAGAAGAGAGATGTCAAGTGAGGAGAGACTCCATCCTCAACAGGGGACTCAACTCACCTGGGCTGGCGACGACACCAGGACACTTGTGTTGTCCACACCAAAGCCTAACCGTGCAGCCGTGAAGTCCAGAGAGCAGACAGCCCCTCCAGCAAGAGGCAGGAAAGAGAGAGGAAGTTTGCTCTGAGCCAGCTGGGTGGACACAGGGCCAGTGTAAGGGAGCTGAGGGCATTTCAGTGGAAAACTCGGTAGCCTTGGTTCAGGAAGCAAGAGGCTCTCCAGCTCTGCTCCCATTTCCTCACCTCAGGCCAGCTGTGTGTCCTCCCTGCCCTCTCGCCCACAGTCTGAACCTGACCTCTGCTCTCCACCTTTGCTCTGCAATGCCAAAATACAAACTTCTCAGTTTTTCTAAGATGAAGGACGTTGGCTGAATTACCATTCGATCATTCTGTTCCACTGCCTTCTCTCTAACATCATAAAATCTCTATGTGGTCTATGATATTTGTTTCTGGTGTTGTAGATGCCAACAAACAACATCTGACCACACATCCTGATCCTCATTAAGGGAACCCTTAATATGTGTGGCATTTAGGGCTTTTTTTCCCTATAGCAGAACATAGTTAATTCTAGTTCTGCTTTTTCCAAAGAAGCGTGAAATCTGGATTTTTAAAATATCAAATCTCCCAAATTTTAAATGTTGATGATTAAAACATATTTAAAAACATTATAGAGGCAAACAAAATACCTGCAGTTTTCTTCTATAATGAAAGGGTTGAGCATTTAAAAACTCACTGTAAGTTTTAAGACCTTATTCAGCTTTTAAAATAACTCTGATAATGACTGAGGTGTTTTATGATGAATTGGTATTTTGCTTTAGGCGAAATGACCAAATCAAATTTCTCCATGTAAAACTAGCCTGTAAAAAAGGCAGCTTCCCTTGAGGTACAGCCAGAAACGGCAGCTGGTCTTACTGTTTTTCTCTTTCTCTTGTCTACCTCAAAGCCTATTGTGTATATGCAATTTATATATAAGACACATGCATGGCGACATATAAAATATGCTGTACAGAGTATCTCACAGGGATCTGCTTCAGGGCAGGATTATATCTTGGTTTCATGGTCGCAACCCCAGGGTCTACCATGGCACATGGCCCAAAGGGAAGGCTCAGTAATGTGTGTGGAAAGTTTACGTTCCCAGGAATATACCACTCTGGGTCCTCCCTCCATAAGAATAATTGTGAGGTACAAAATTCCACAGTAGATTTATATTAATGCTGGCCATCCTGAAAAATTTTAGATCATGAGCTATAGCCATCCAAGAATAATAAGTCAGATAAATATTATTTCTACATGTTGTGCAGTTAAGACCTCTTCCCAGCAGCCTACTCACATTTCGGGAGAGCACTTGGCTGCACTTTAAGTCAAAGCTATCTTTACCTCTCAGCAGATATATCCTCAACCAAAAGCAGTGGATTCCTGGGCCTTTAAGGGAAAAAAAAAAAAAAAAACACACTGACAGAGGGCTGAGTACAAAAATAAAGATAAATTAAAAGACTTCTAAAAGCAGATGTAGGAAAGTACTGGTTTCTCCATATGCATGTTTCCTTCGGGCCTGAAGAGACTCACACGTGTTACACGAGAGGCTCTCCTGAGGTAACTTCATGAAGGGCACGCTTCTCCAGCACTTGACAATCAACCTCCTTATGGTTTGCAATGTCACTTTTTAAATGCTGTCTTTGACCCAGTTTTGAGGCCCTGGCTGGAGGCCATTTGATTCCCCTTCTCCAGGAGCCCGTTAAGTCCGTAGTCCAACCACCTCCCACAGCAGGCTCTCACGCTCCAGCCCATTAGGTACCAGACAACCAGGGATGCCTCTGTGCGCCGAACCTGCTGAAATGATTTGAACTAGCCAACCCTAAACCTGCTTGACCTGCCTCATCCGTCCATTCCCTTGGAAACCACGATGCCCGCAGTCCCTCCCTCCCTCCGCCTTGTGACTGACCCCTGTGCTTCCCTGAGAGGCCCTGTGTGGAGTGCTTTGTTCTCCCAGGGAACTGTGAGTAACAAAACTCAAACTTTTTTCTAGTCTCCCTCCTTGTTCTGCACCTGGCCTCACCATTCCTCACCCGAGGTAATACGGTTAAAACACGGTTGGCCAAATAAAGAGGCAGCTCAAAGGTTGTTCTTGACTACAAATCTCCAGAGGCTGTCGGCAGCTGATCACAACCCAGAAAAACCCTTCATGAGAAGTTCTTCAAAGTCACAAAGCGGTGACTCAACATGTGGGCTAGGAAAAATGATAGTTTCTTTGTATAAAAACACAAAAGCCACACCCCAAGAAATCTGTCACTTATGTGCCTCAGAAGTTCCTTTCCTGGCATGGGCTTCAGTTAGATACATCAAAACGTGCTGATGCCTGGGCACAGTGCCCCAGTTACCCTGAGTGTTCTGACACTTAGTTGACATGTGCAGGCTGGGAAAGTGCATGGAAGCAGTAAACTGAGTGGCTGTGAGCACTTGTTCATGTTCCAGGTAATACATGGTGAGCCTTCTGGTCTCCAGGAAATGGACACTACCGGAAAGCAAAATAAGAAGGCAAGGACGTGGCGGTAACCATGAAAACATGGAGCTTCCTCATATTTTAGGACGATCTATCTGCAGCAAGGGTCTTAGCTCGCTGCCATTTTCTACGCAGTCAGAGAAGCAACAGGTGATTGACAGGGCTGTCTCCTGGTCATGAGTGAGCATTCCAATACTTAAATATTTGGTAATTACCTCTGGTACCTTTCTGGTACAGATCAGAACACTACAAATTAATTCATAAACCACTGCAACTTCATGATGAACACTCACTAAGGTAGAGAGCCTAGGTGAAGTTCCCTAGGTCAACACCATCTTCCATTGTAGGGAAGTACAATTCACACTGCTCACCATGTGGGACCTCAGGCAGCCATGAAGCTTAACCTGCCCCCTGTACAAGGACTCCCTGGTCGGTGGGAGGCACTCACTGCCTCAGACCAGGCCACTCTCTGCTGCTCACTGGAAAGGGCTTTCTCAGCTGTGCTGTGTTCACTCTTCCTAACTCCCTCTATGTGGCCAAGGCTGATAACCTTCAAGCCCACAGCCACATCTCTCTGCTGCCTCCCTCAGAGTGCAGGAAGCCACTCACCTTGCCTGCCTCCCCTACAGCTACAAGTGGTCATGTGATCCAGTTCTAAACCATGTGCAGTTTGGGGAGTGAAAGGCACTCTGACAAAAGTTTTGCCTTCTTGATAAAAGGGGCTGACCACAGCTGGCAGAGCCCCCCTTCTCGCCCAGGTGAGATAACCACCACAGAAACAATAGATGCTCCTAGACGAGGTTCAGAAGAATAAAGATGAACACGTAGATGGCTATAATGTTAGTTCTATAGAGAGGTACTGGGTATGAATTTTTTTTTTTTTTTGGTAAAGTTAAAATGATGTACTCTAAACATTAACAAATAAATATACTGACAGTTTGGACCCACTATTCAGAATTACGCAATTTTAGGCATATCTCCCGTCACGTGGTTCAACTTATGAATGTCCATATTATGACTGACCTGGAAAACAGTAGTGGAAGTTCTCCCTCCCTTATTCCCATGCCTTCCCCTATTCTAGATGTTGGACCAGTGTGAATGGAAACATGATGAGAATCCAGGCTGCACCCATCTCTCTAGACACACAACCACAGCTGAATCTGGACACAACATAGCAGGACAAAACTTAAGTTTGATCTGTCTACACACACCGCAACAGCTTACATCTAAATATTTAAATTACATGAAGGAGAGAAATCATAAAATGCATCAATAAAGCATCGCTGCTGACAACCTATAATCGAGCATCTAAGTCTAGGAAAAGACTGAATGCAGACTAAAGCAGTCGACTCACAAAGCTGCCACGTGCACACCACAGAGCAGCATAGTGAGGGGCCGGGAGCTCTCCCACTCTCGTACACATTTGGCATTTATCAACACCAACGAAAACAGCACTGACTTGAACACACAACCTTAATTTTTTTTTTTTTTTTTTTTAAAACAAGCCATAAGTTTTCTCTGTTGCTCTTGCTTCTTGTTGCAGCGGCTCTCCAGGAGCAGGCACAGGGAGAAGGACTGAGCGTTCTGATCTGATGTGCTGGATGGCACACGGAACACGAGGAAAACGAACGGCAACGTGACTGCTTCAGTCTGCCTGTCTCATTCAACTCTAACCATGGACAACTCACACTAAATCACACTTTTCTTGTATTTTTCCTTTATTCAAGGGGAAAGAAAAAAGAAGGTTTGGGTTTTTCTTTTTCTTATATGAACAACAAACATGCAGTTTGTGGGATCACAGACACAGATACAGAAGGGACCAGTAGAACTGTGACCAGTCTTGACATGTTCCAGTGCCTGGGCACAGCCACAGCCTGACACACTAGGGGGTAGTGACATTATTAGGCAAAATGCACGCCTTGAGTATCAATTTTTCTCAACTGCAAAATGGAGATAATATTGAACTGTACGAAATTTCTCCTTTTGTAGGTCAATAACTGTTAACAGTAATTTCATATGATCAAATCTAATAATTCCTGACCTGCCTATTCACAGTGTTGTTGTTTTTTTTGTTTTTTTTTTTAACAGAATCAAATAAAATTATTTATATGAAGGTGCAGGAAAAAATCTACAACTATAAAAAGACCATTAACTTTATGAACTGGAACAGGAATCAGTACTTCAAACTCCACATGTGTGCACTGCTTTTTTATAAGTGAAATTATGGAGGAAGCTTTCAGAGTCACTCCTTAAAATACAAGTTCCCAGGCCCACTCCAGACCTACTGAGTCAGAAACAGGAGGAAACAGTAAGGAGCATGCACTTCTGACAAGAGCCCCAGGTGATCATTCAAGGTAAAGAAAATATCTTTTCCCAACAAATAAATCGGCCTCTTTAGTTTTGAGTGACTTTCTGCTTAAGTGCAGGCTCTACCCAAACTCATTTAGTGTGTTCCTCTTCTCATCAAATAAAAAAACCTAATGAATAGTTCATTCTTTTTTTTCTTAACAATCTGGAAAAGACTCCAGGTGAAAGTCAGTAAATTAGCTCGGTCACCTGTTAACTGTCTGGAATTGATAAATCCTCATGAAGATATCATACCTTGTCAGTGTCTTTACCACCTTACCCCTGAATCTGTGTCCTTTACAAAGCTCTCTTTACAAAGTCAAATCCAGACCTCCCCTGCACCTGGGCGTCCGCTGCGCCCGGAGTCATGGACTTACCCCTCAGGATGTAGTTCTGATAGTTCTGATCAGCCTCAGCTCCCACCTTGATCAAACACGTCAGACCTTCAGCCACTACAAATTCATGCACCAAATCCTTGTCATCCTGGCAGGAAAGAAGAAAAAAGACTTCAAATACTGTCCATCTTCCATGAGGCTGTGCTATTAAAACTATACAAGCCTTTGAAGACAGGATGACCCCGAAAGATTGTTCTGCTCTATTCAAATGAAGCATCTTAACTGTCGCCAGAGGAATTTTACAACCAGTCATTTACATCGTCACTTGCCAAAGACCAATTAATTGCCCGCCCCCTGGGCAACTAATAAAGATAAGGTAAATGAATCTCCTGACTATCACAAATATTTATAGTGTTCTGTTTCTTCATTCTTCAAAAATGACCAGCCTCCACTCCCCCACAGGTCCCAAGGGACTGGCCACATGAAGCTCACCGGGTTTTAACCACAGCGAACATTCTATCGCAACACAGACCATCAAGCGAAGGACTCAGCCACGCCTGTGTTCCAAAGATAGTTCTTCAGAATAGTGGTTACAAGGGGCTTGAAAATGCTACGGACCTAAGGAAGCAGTTTCTCCGACCTCCAGCATGTGGGGCTTGCAGGACAAGCAAGGAAGCAAGCACAGGACCAGATCTGGAACCACTGCACCATCCAGCAGGAGAACCACCTTGGCTTACACACCCACTCACAGAAGGCAGGACATGGGAGGAACCTCAGAGGTCATCTAATCCAGTGGTTCTCAAAGAGAGGTCTCTAGATGAAGACCAAAACCGACCAGCGGCAAGTGCATCACCTGGTAATTTATTAGAAATTCAAATTACTCGGCCCCACCCCAGACCTCCTAAACAGGAAGCTACAAGAAAGGCCCAGCAACATGTTTAATATACCCTCCAGGTGATTCCAAGGTGCTCAGATGGTTCTCACCCCTGACTCACATTAGAATCATCTTGGGGTTTTAAAAAGGGATAGTGAGCAGGACCCTACCCAGATGGATTTAATTAGAATTTCCAGGGTAAGGCCCAGCCTCTGCTATTAAATTCCCTAGGAAATCCTGAAGAACAGCTCCTTCAAGAACCACTGATCTGATATTATTTTCTCCTTGCAGATGAAGACATGGAGACTCAAGAGTGGCAAACCAATTTGGCCAAGATCACTTAACTCCATCAGGCCAGCCCCCAAGCCCAGTCGTTTTTCTGTAGTACCAAGTGCTGTGGAGCTCTATGAGAGGGAATTTTCCACCACTGTTTTCCTCAATTGAAGTTGGGAAAGTTCCTCAGCTGGACAGTGCCTTGTCTCAAACACATTTAGGATAAGGCTGGGACATTCGTCTTAAATTATAACAACAGAGCAAAAATAAAAAACCTCAGTGATGTAAATAGTAGAAAGCTTGATGGAATAATGGCAGGTTATTATTATAGGAATAGTCAGCAACCATGGTTTATCTCCAAAAGAGAAAAAATAATTTCGGTGAACTGGCATAACTCTGATCCTACATGAAATCAGCCCCTTATTTTGATTTTATGGCATTTTCCAATTATATTGATGGGGGACTTGAGCTAAATGTGGGCAGGCACAGCAAAGGCTCCCTTTGAACTGAGAAAGCACGCTAAAGGGTCAGAGCCGGCTTGGGGGGAGGGTGGGTGAGCAAGGCCCTGAAAGTAATGAGAGACAGCTGTGTTAACTCAGACTTTAAGATAATCATGGCTTTGGACGAAAAAGAAAATGGGACAATATCACGAGTTTTTGGAAAATTACTTTACACTCATATGTATAAAGGAAATAAAAAATAATTCTTTCTCCATCCATATCCTTTTCCACCAGCATATGTGAAAAGTGAACATTTAGATGAGCTCATGTCTAGTCAGAAAGTTTTTCCAAGCGTGTAACAAATGTTTATTACTTTAACTAAAACTAGATTCACACATGACTTCATGGTGAAAAAGTGAGAACAAGCTCTCAAGAAACCACTCAAACTAATCACTAATATTAATATAGCAGAGAATTGACTGTCTGGCAAAGGCACTCGGAAAGAACACTGGAGAGGCGAGACAGTGTTTATAAAAATAATTCAGAACCTTAACTAAAATTTACGCACATATGAAGATAAGGCACTTAGGAAAGAGAATTTTGTGGATAATAAATGTGGGAAAAATCTTCCAAACTGGTAATATACTAGATCTTAAATATATATCCTAAAATATATAGGCATTAATAAATGATTTTTAAAACGCTGGTTTCAGACTAGAAATGAAATCAAAATGTTAACACTAACTGATAAATGATTATTGCTGCATTTCAGAATTTTCTACAATAACCCTTCATTAACCAGTGATCATTTTTTCTTAATGCCTTTTGGTCAAGGAATATTCAACCCAATCCAAACGACTAATGACTCTGTTTTTTAGGCCCTTACAGTCTAGTTTCAAAAAGAACCTCCACACCTAGAAAACACAGGCAATGATGGAGATGGGGACCCACGGGTATGCAAGGTGGTAATCCAAGCCCCAGACAGCTTGCTGCCTATGTAATCCGGTTAATCCCCCAGGCATCGCTGCCCTGTGGTTGAGTGCTGTTTTGTGCATATGTGTGTGGTCTTCCAAACAGACTGTAAACTTCTGGCAGTGAACACCTTCTTCCTTGCCTACAGAGCACCAGCAAGGTTATTCAAAAACATTTGTTTAATGAATAAACAGTAGAAATGGTGGCCCTGAGAATTCAGAGGACGCACACTACTAGTGAGCTTGGTTAAAGTGATGGGCAACAAGAATCTAAACATGTTTGTTCTTGTTTTTAACTTTTTCAATTTAGAAAACTTTAAACATATGCATAAGACAGCAGAATAGTCTGGTGAACCCCAGGTGCCGATCAACTTGTGCCAATCCTGTTTCATCTATCATCCTTCCCAACCCCCACCATATTAATCTGAAGGAAATCTCAGATATCACATCATTTAATCCATAAATATTCCAATGTGGACTCATAATAAAAAATACTTTCTAAATATATTATCAAATGTCTAATCAGTGACCAAATTTCCAACTGTCTCATAAATACTGTTTTTTACAGTTTTATTAGGATCCAAATAAGATCTATACAAAACAATTAGTTGATATGACTCAAACATCTTTTAATTCATGGTTCTCTCCATCTCTCTCTCTCTCTTTTTTTTTTTTCTTGAAATTTATGTGCTGAAGAAGCCAGGTCATTTGTCCTGTAGAGTAGCCCACAGTCTGGATTTTATTGATTACACCCTGTGTTTAGCATGTGCCTCTGTCCTAGATCATTTATAAATTGCATATAGAGGCATGACTGGACCCAGAGTTGACTTTGTTGGCTTGACCACATCATCAGTGTAATTTGTATTTCCATCAGGAGGCATGTAATACCTGGGTGTATCTTGTTTCTGTCACATCAGCACCCCTTGATGATCAATATGTTGATCCATTCATTCATCAGGGGCTGCAAATAGTGATACTCTAATTCTATTACTCCTCCTAATTAGCTAGAATAGTTCTATAAACAAGATCTTCCCTCAACTTCAGTCTGATATCCTAAAGTTCATATATGAAAAGGCAATATAAATGTGAGATTCTAAAACTATTCACCCATTTTCAAAATATGAGCTAGTTCACTAGCATTTTCCAGTAATGAGCTAGTTTATTAGTATATTTTGCCTTCATTTAGCCAATCCATTGTTATTTTTTAGTATCATTATGAACCGAATTCAAACTTATTTGATATGTTTCAATCTCCTGCAATTATTATCCTTACTGATGCCTATTGCCCCATCTTTGGCCAGACAGTGGGAGACCCTTCAACTTGCTTCTGAGGTCTTTTTGCAATAATCCTTGTAGTATTCAATAGCATCCTTGCTCTCTGTTTGACAAGATGTTCCAAGTTTATTCTATCATATTTCCTTCTCCCAACTTGGCATCAGCCACTTCTCCAAGGAGCTCTGGTTCCTTCTGGTGTTTTAGACCACGATCTCATTGTTAGTGGTGCTTTCTGCTAATGAATTCATCATTACTTCTAGTTCTTTTCAATAAACAGAGCTAGAAATATGCTTATTTGTTTGTTGGTTTAAGATTTATATACCACAGGTTCATTCTGATATTTCCAATTAAATTCAGGAATACACAGTTTTTAACTTAAGAATCTTAATTTTTAAGAACTCTAAGATGGACAGAATTAGAATCACACATGCACACACACACCATTCTCAGAATAGTAACACCAACACTATCACCACCAATACGATTGCTGTAGATCTTTTTTTTTTTTTTTTGGTAGTTCTTTTTGTTCTTAGTGTACATCCTACTACAAGTGCACAAAGTACAGTGTTTTAAAGTCCCTCCTGCCTGTGTGGTTCTGTCACCAACTGTATACTCAATCAGGTGTGAAAGAAGTCAAGGCTGAACAGTGGAAGGACTGAGGTAGGGTGAGGGGTGGCATGAGCATGGCCCTCTAGTGCTACAGGAAGGGTCCAGCCCAACTACAGTGGGGATCTGAGTTGGAGAGGAGGGCAAGATGGAGGGTGAGGATGTTTTGCTTTGCTCAGCTAAGTAGCAGGAATACACAGAGGAGACACACTGGAAGTGGAGATTTGGGAGAATTAATTAGATAGCTTAACATTAACTAAATTAAGAGACAGGAAAGACTGAAGACATCTACATCTGCTAGAAGACTATTCAATCCACCCAGTTCATTTGTTTATTAAGTGGTCCTAGATACGATGCTAGGCACCAAAAAGCTGGTGACGAAATCCAGGGAATTCACAGACAAATGGACTCAGACAAGTGCCCTGTGGCATCCTCAGTTCTGTACTAGGGGTAAGCACAGCGTACTTTAAAAGTATTTGGAAGGGCCCTGACTAGGATGAGGGGTCATTTAGAGAGAGGATCCCTGGCAGAAGAAGATACAAGGAGGAAAGCTAAGAGACATGAGGAGTGGATGTGGGGTGACAAAACATTCTGGGATGGGATCTATAGGTCCAGGGGCAGAGGTGCAGAACAGAGAAGGCATGACTTGCTCTTGGGATGCATCTGCAGAGGAACTTAGAATGCTGCCAAGGACAAAGAGGTGGGCAGCAGTGGCCAGATCAAGAAGGGCTTCCATGTTATCCTGAGAAATTCAGATGTAACCAGAAGTCAACATGCAACCAGCAAGAAAAAGACTCCTTCAAATCCATCTAGTGGGAAGCTAAGAATGGACCACATTGGAGAGCACCAAAAGCAGGCAGTGCCATGGGCAGCTGGTGCAATTTTCCAAGTGAGAAAAGGACAGGCCTGATCCCAGGCAGACCTTAACCCCAAGGGCATTTCTGAGATGTGCAGCATGACAAAACAACAGGGCACCAAGTCTAGACCCACGGAAGTCAGAAATAGAGAATGGTGGGCTTGTCTCCAGAAATGTTGACATGAAGAAGGGACCCTGTTCTGGGAAAAAGAGAACAGCATAATTGAACAGGTTTAAGAATGGGACGAGAACGTGCAGAAGGGATGGACTTTGGACCAGCCTTTTTGCCCATTCCCTCTTAGACAGGCAGAAACCCACTCTGGCTAGAACGACCACTGACAAAATCTTTTAAGGATGTGGATAAGATGGGAACTGAAGAGAAGTAGAATACACCCTAGAGTCCAAAATCATAACAGAAAGGAACGTAGACAGCCGCAAGTTCAATGAAAAGGCTGTCTTCTCCACTCGTCCATCTCCCGACCCTGCCCCCTCTGCAGACCCCCGTGGGTGATCATCTGCACACCTGTCCTAGTTTTCTCCACTAAGCCAGTGACTTTCTCAGGGTGGGGATTGAGGGGAGGCTTAGGAAGCACCCAAGAGAGAGACTGGCACAGGTGAGCAAGGGAGCACATCCACAACAGCATAGTTTATAATAGCAAAATACCGGAAATTAACCAACCTGTCTGCCAGTAGAAGAATAAACAACACAACTGTGCTTTATTCATACAACGCAATCCTCAAGCAGAGCTACATAAGTCACGCCTACTTCTATCTCACTCTTAGGAAGTAAGCTGAAGTAGGACACATGCAACATAACATATATATATAGTTTCTACAGAAGAACTTCATATATTGTTGGTGAATATTTAACATTAGGATAGAAACATGCATGTGCACCAGGAACACCAAATTCCACAATCAGTAGAGAGGGGGCCAGGTGTGGGGTGGGAAGAGTGTGGTTGGTACTGGGGAACGGAACACAGGTCTTCAATTATGTCTATAGCAGCCTTTTCTTTTGAAAAACTGTTAGTAAATATGGAAAAATGTTATGATTTGATAAAGTTGTCTTTTCATTAAGTTCGAAATATTTGATATGGTAAAAATCCTCTTGACTGATATTCTGACCTAATATACATTGCAATCTAAAGCGACTTCCCTTTTGTAGTAAGTACAGGTGTAGTCTTGTCTGTGTCTAATTCCACAGCAATGCAAAAGCAGGAACAAAGAGTTTGGTTTTTTTTTACTTTTTACCTGAAATATCTGCTTCAGGGAGAAAAGGGCCCTTCTTAAATCTCGTCCACTGGAGTTGTACAGTTTTTCTGAAATAAAGAATACAACATATAAAATTAATTAAACTCACTCAACAGATGGTAAAAACACAGAGAGGATATGAACAGTAACAGAACTTGCACTGGAAAGGTAATGGAAATTTCTCCATTCCATTTAGGATACAGACTCACCTCCAACAGTGTAAGACTGTTTCATACACACGTCTGGTCTGTTACTGGTGGCAGGGAGAGGGATTGTGGAGCTGTGGAGAAGGATACCCAGACTTGCACCCTCAGCTCCCAGCCTCCCTCTCTCCAGATCTCTTTCAGCTGTTTACAGCCTCTATTTTCCAGTTTATGGACTATTTCCACTCGGCCAACCATATCCAGAAAATCGACGCCACCCATCATCCTCCCACTTCACTCCTCCCCTGCCCTACAGCCCCAGCACCTCCCGCTTGCTGCACCTGAGCTCAGAACAACTGCGGTACTTCCCTTTCCCTGGGGTCTCCTGGTTGTCTTAAGCACCCCTGTGGGCCCAGGGTTCTCTAGGCAGCCCAAGAGACCCAAGGGCAGCACGGTGGCTCTGCAGACTGACTGCCTCCCTTTAGGCAGGAAGCAGCCCTTGCTCCACCTGAGCCCAGCTGCTCACTCATGCTCAAGGATGGGTCCTGGCCCGAAGCAAGGCAGATGTGGGAGCCCTGCCTCAATGTTCTCTGGCGTAAGACTCAGGGTGACTTCTATAACCCCATTGTAGTTGGTCCCATTTCACAGGTACAGTTAGTCCAGAACGTGTGAAGGAGGCGAGCTCAACACAGGCCTCAATCCTCCAGACTCACCATACAGCACTAGAGAGAGATGAGTAGGCCACGGTGACCAGCTGGCCAGTGGGGTAGTGCTACAAGGTGCTAAAGATGCACAGGAGGAAGGGAGAGCCTAGTTCTGGTGTACGCAGGATGCCTGACAGCAAGGATTCTGCTCAGCTTCCCAGCACCCATGCTTGGTCCTGACCCAGGTGGCTCAGGTGCATAGGGCTGCATTTCTAATGCCAGATACCAGACTTCCCCAGTAGAACCACCCAACATAGACCTACTGAGCACCTGGCCACTGTCCTAGGCACTGGAGGTACAACAGTGAACAGTGGAATTAGTAAGAGCAAAGACTGACTAAATGATCACACTGCCTGCATTCCAAACCTAGTGTCACCACCCTCTAGCTATGTGACCTTGGGAAAAGCACTTTACCTCTAAGCCTTGGATTCCCCATCTGTAAAATGGTAATGGACAACAGTCAATTTAAAGGAAAATGGTTTCAGTGTTAAATCAAGCACTTATATGACACAGTGGAACACAAAATCATTTAAAATTAGATAGAATAAAAGAGTTCAAAACAATGTCATGCTGGTGACTGGACCACATTAGGCTTCAATTCCAGCCGGGGGGGGTTGGGGGGGTAAGTATAGAGTCATACCCTCCTCTTGTGTGAGTGTCATGACCTTGAGTGGAAAGGCATAGACCACATGAATCTAGAAGTGCTTGCACAAGTCAGATTATGTAAAGGAGGTACCTGCTTTGCACGGTCGTGCTGGAAGTGGACAGGTCCCCATCTAAAAGGGATTTAAAAGGACACAGAGTAGGTAGGGCTCAGCATTTGCATGGAAGTAGCTATTTCAAAGGCCTCACCATGGACATCTTGCCATTTGGCAAAGACCAGAAGAGTTGGGTGGAAATGACCACCTGATAGTATCACCGCCCCATTTAAACCCTTTAGTGGCTGTCTGTTGTACTCAAAATGAAAGCTCAAATCCTTTGCATGGTCTGCCAAGCCTTTGGCATGCAGCCCTGCCCCCCCCAACCCTTACTAAAGTAGAACCCAGCGGTCTCTGTGGTGATCACTCCTTCCAGCCAGATTTATCTTATCCAGGAAGAACACTGGTAGAAGGGAGTCGATTCCCGGTATCTCTTTATAAAGCAATAAGGCTCGCATTTGACTTCCCTGCTTAAGTATACCACCAGATGACAGAAATATGTCATACGTGGACTCAGAATATCACAGTTAGAGTCACCTTTAGTTACTAGTGATCTGTCATGGCTTCTGATTCATCTAAATGAAGATTATGGTTAGTTGTTAAGGTTTTACTATTTGGCGCTATAGTCAAAATAATCAATTTTTAAAACAGGAACTAAGTCCTAATAGAAACAAAATTAGCTGAGAACAACTGCTACTATTTTGTTGAGGATTTTTGCATCTATATTCATGAGAAACATTGATCTACAGTTTCCTCTTCTTGCAATGGTGTTGATATTGCAGCAATGCTCCTCGCGAGTTAGGAATATTCCTTCCTCTTTCACTTTCAGAAAGAGTTGTGGGCTTAGTATTATTTATTCCTTAAATCTCTGGCAGAATTCACTGAAGCCACCTGAGCTTAGAGTTTTCTTTGTTGAAAGGTTTTTAACTATGAATTCAATTTCTTCAATTAATATAGGACTATTCTAATTATCTATTTCTTCTTGAATGAACTTTGGTAATTTGTGTCTTTTGAGACATTTGTACATTGCATTTAAGTTGTTAATTGCATGGGCATAAAGTTGTTCATAATAACCCCTGTCATCTTTTTTTGACTATAATAGCAATATCCTCTCTTTTATACCTGATATTTGTAATTTGTGTCTTCTTTTTACTTATCGGTGTGGCTAGAGATCAACTTTATTGATCTTTTCAAATAATCAGCTCTTTTTTTTTTTAGAAGTGAAAAGCTCTTGGATTTTAATTCCAAACCTGCTTTAAGTAACTGTGTAAACATGAGCAAGTTACATGAGATCTCAGAGTCTCATTTTGGGCATCTTTAAAAAGGAAATGCTAGTTTAGTGTTACGTCCAAGATGCTGAGGAGTATTTTTTTTTTTTTTAATTTTATTTTGTTGATATACATTGTGGCTGATTATTGCTCCCCATCACCAAAACCTCCCTCCCTTCTCCCCCGCCCCCCCCAACAATGTCCTTTCTGTTTGGTTGTTGTATCAACTTCAAATAATTGTGGTTGTTATATCTTCTCCCCCCCCCCCCCCCCGGTTTTTGTGTGTGTGTGTGAATTTATATATTAATTTTTAGCTCCCACCAATAAGTGAGAACATGTGGTATTTCTCTTTCTGTGCCTGACTTGTTTCACTTAATATAATTCTCTCAAGGTCCATCCATGTTGTTGCAAATGGCAGTATTTCATTCGTTTTTATAGCTGAGTAGTATTCCATTGTGTAGATGTACCACATTTTCCGTATCCACTCATCTGATGATGGGCATTTGGGCTGGTTCCAACTCTTGGCTATTGTAAAGAGTGCTGCGATAAACATTGGGAAACAGGTATACCTTCGACTTGATGATTTCCATTCCTCTGGGTATATTCCCAACAGTGGGATAGCTGGGTCGTATGGTAGATCTATCTGCAATTGTTTAAGGAACCTCCATACCATTTTCCATAGAGGCTGCACCATTTTGCAGTCCCACCAACAATGTATGAGAGTTCCTTTTTCTCCGCAGCCTCGTCAGCATTTATCGTTCACAGTCTTTTGGATTTTAGCCATCCTAACTGGAGTTAGATGGTATCTCAATGTGGTTTTGATTTGCATTTCCCGGATGCAGAGTGATGTTGAGCATTTTTTCATATGTCTGTTAGCCATTTGGATATCTTCCTTAGAGAAATGCCTATTTAGCTCTTTTGCCCATTTTTTAATTGGGTTGCTTGTTTTCTTCTTGTAAAGTTGTTTGTGTTCCTTGTATATTCTGGATATTAATCCTTTGTCAGATGTATGTTTTGCAAATATTTTCTCCCACTCTGTTGATTACACTATTTTGTTTTGGTTTATTCCTATTGCTTTTCTGATTTCTGTTTCATTGATCTCTTTCTTCTGTTTCCTTCAGGTTTAATTCCTTCTCTTCTTCTAATTTCATAAAGTAGAAATTTAACTAATTGATTTGAGTACTTTTTCTTTTCTAATATAAGTATTTAATGCTATAAAGTTCTCTCTAAGCAACGCTTTAGGTGCTTCCTGCAAATTTTGATATATTGTGTTTTCATTTTCATTCAATACAAAATTTTATTAATATTAAATATTTCATTCAATTCAAAAGGAAGTGACTTAACTCTGAGATTTTTTTTGACTCATGGTTTATTAGAAGTATATTGTTTAATTTCCAAATATTTGGGGATTTTCCAAATATCTTTCTGTCCTAATTTCTAATTTACTTTCTTTATGATCAGAACATATACTTTATATCAATTCTTTTAGATTTGTTAAGGCTTATTTTATGGCACAGAATATGGTATCCTAGTGAATGTCTTCAAGTACACTTGAAAAGAACATATGTATTCTGCTGTTATTGGGTTGACTATTCTATAAATATCCCCTGGGTCAAGTTGAGTGACAGTGTTGTTCAGGCATTCTATATTCTTATTGATTTTCCATGTACTTGTTCTATAGATTAGAGTGAAAGGAGTGTTAAAGTCTCTAAGTAGTATGGTGGATTTGTGCATTTCTTTTCTCAGCTTTATGAGTTTTTGCTTTAGGTGCTTTGAAGTTTTGTTGTTAGGTATGTTCACATTTGGGGTTTGCTATGGCTTCTTGGTGAAGTGACCTTTTATCATTACATAATGTGTCCCTTCCTGGCAATATTCCTTATTTTAAAGTCCACTTTTCTGATATTAATGTGACCACTTTGGGTTAGTGTTTGCATGGTATTTTTTCCATCCTTTTCTTTTGAACATATCTATGTAGAATTTCTTATAGATATAGTTGTGTCTTGTTTTTTATCCACTCTGACAATCTCTGTCTTTCAATTGGTATGCATCACTGTATTATTCACCTCTAGGACATCACAACTGAGTTCTCAGTGTCACTAGAATAGAAAACCTCAGGGAAGCAATTACACCCCTGTCACCCTTTGATAAGAAACATCCCTCTACAAATACCAAAGATGTCTTTGAGTGGTGCCAAAAAACTTTCCCCTTCCCTTTGTGCCAAGTGCCATTTAAGTAAAGCAAACCATAATTTCTGTTTGAGGAGTAAGTACTTTCCATTCCAATTGTCTTTACTTTCCAAAAAAAACCACTTTACAGTCATTTATTTGTTTAAATAAGTCTATTCTAAACAAAACTGAATAATAAAATAGTACTGTTTCCAAAAAATAATTTATTCTTTTATGCAAGAGAATTGTCAATACAGACTTCAGAGAGAGATTCGCAAATTTTAATGTCATTTTATTTTTTAATATCAAAGCTCAAAAGAAGAGCTAATCTATATAAGAATATTATATATTTAGGCTGAAAATGTCCTCTAAAACACTGCTTTTTAATTTTATATACTATAAAGCACTAGGCAAGGTCTAGATCAGAAATCCTACCATGTGGCATTTGTTAAGTTGTAGCTCTTTTTCATCCTTCATACAAATGACTGGCAGTGATATTTCATTTTCACAGACAAAGATACCCTCTCCCAAAGTACTGCAAACCTTTAATTTTTCTGTGCAATCAACATTTTAACAAATGTCATGCATTGGACTCTATGTCACATGAGAGCAATACTGGAGTCATCATCATTATGGTTGAAATAAAAATAATCAAATGTTCATTTAAAGGAATACGACTCTAGAGCACTAATCTTTGGCTAGAGAATTCAATAAGATATTTTCTCTCCACAAAGAACCAATACCATGGTGCAAAATAAAACCTGCAAAATAAAATCATAGTGCTTCATTAAAACTTAAAGTTGCCATCTATTTTTAAAACACAGTGGTACCAAAAAGCCTCTGTGCCTAACCTGACTTGCTCTGTTAATTCTTAACGTACATTTTAGGAGATATCACAGCCTACCTAGAGGTTTAGGAAGGATTAGGACCAAGGATATTTGTAAATTACATATAATTTGTCATTTTACAAGAGGCACAATTTCAGCAGGAATTTCACTGTAGACATCACACCCAAACCAGCGACTGCTGAAAAAGCCCTTTGATGTGGCACAAGAGAGGCCCATGCAGGCCAAAGGAGGACTCTTCCCACCGCCCAGGTCCTGGTTTCCTTGCAACAGTTCTAACAGCACCATGGGAGGTATGGTCTGGAGCATTATTTGCTGGGCAACATTCTGAGTTTAAGAAACCCAGCATCCAGGCTTCGCTATGCAGAAAATCAGACTTACCATGGCTGTGTAGGTCTCCCCTTCAGCTTAGACTAGAGCGAGAAGGGCTTACCTATGAACAGCACCTGGCCTGCCAGCTTCCCAAGAGTGTGCTTGACATCACTCTTGAAGTCATATCCTGCTGAACTCCAACCACTCTTTCTTCAGAGGCAGCCCGTCTATGCAGATTCAGGCATAATTCTCAGCTCGGGGTTACATGGTATGTGCAAGGCTTCCTTGAGTAGGATGACTGATAGCCTTGGCACTCCCTAGTTCTGCAGTCTAGTTCTCTACTCTGCAGACTGTGCTGCCCATGTGATTCTCTCATGTGCATCTGTGGGTTTGTTGTGCGTGTAGATGCATGTACACATATGGCTGCAGCCTGTGGTTAGTGGAGCCAAGCTGGCAGGTCCTCTGGCCCTCCAGCTAACCTGGTACACTGACAATCAGGCAGTGCAAAAAAAAGTAGACTCCATACGTGAAACAGGAAGAGGGGCCTGGAGCCCACCCTAAGCCAGCAAAAAGACAGCTCCAGAGTCTTAACCTTACACAAACCTCACACTTCCCCCATCAGCTCACAGAGGTTCTCTTTTCTCCTCCTTGTCCACCTTGGTTATGAACACATGCCAGCAAGGGTGGGACAACCCCTATCAGGGGAGAGTACGGGGGGAAGCGGGGGATGGTTCCTGCCACTCTGACTCAGTTGGAGAGCTCCAAGTCACAGCATCAGGGAAAAGGTGTCTGAGCAACTAAGAAGTGACTCGTCGGGTCCTTCCTGGTGAATGTCAACAAAACAGTAAAACTCAAAGCTGAAATGTGGGGTTGGGATCAGGCTAGAGTTCTAAAGGCTTGCCATTCTCCTGAAGTTTTGGGACTGCCAGGTGGGAGGTATGCAAAGAGGTCCCCCCAGCACAGCCTCAAGAGGTAGCCAGCAGCTCAGAAGAGCCCAGGCTGCAGAAGGTCCCATGCCAGCTGCAGTGCCAATTCCAACAGCTGTGGATGAGGAGTGGGGAGGAGGCTGCTTATGCCTCCCATATTTTTAGGTCAAGCACAGCCTGTGCATGGCTGATAAATAAATGAAGCTATGTATGCATTTATTCTCCCACTGCCTCCAAATTAAATTTGCTCAAAGTGCAATCATTTGTGTGGCATTAGCCTGTGAGTAAAGGGCAATTAGGAGCCTACATGTGGTGGGGACAAGGAGGTATAACCAGAACATTATTTGATGAAGTCTTTGTAACAGCCCTTCCTATCCTTTCTCTCCATGTTTCTTGCCTTTTAAAATGAACTATGTTCCTTTAATAGATACAATAATGTATTATACTCTAAATGAGCTTATAATAACAAGGAATAGAGGGCAAAAATTAAAAGCCATTGGGGACCGTTCCTGCTTTGTTGTTGGGAAACCTTCTGCGTGGCCCACAAAGAGTGCCGAAATGCACAGCCAAAGGGGTCCCACGCTGCCTGCTCAGCCAAGAGCTCAATGAAGAAAGCTTCAGCATGTGGGGAAAGGAAAACCAGAACGTTAATTAGAAGGAACCAGGGAGAAAATCAAAACCAATTTACATCAGTGAAAGAAAGTGGAGGGGAGGACCAAAATCACCTCTGAGAAGAGAAATAGGAGACTGAAAGATACATCTAGAATATCATGCTTTGGGGCCCATAAAAATCACTGACTTTACGAGTAATAATTACAGCACACCCTTCTCTTCCCAAGTGTCAAACACATTAACCAAGTGCTCCGCGGGAAAACTTAGACCAAGACCTATGAGCCTCTCCTATGCTCAGGGGAGACAATCACTTTCCTTTTTCTCCTGCGCTGCTACAAAATACACCACACTTTGAGAGGAGATTTATTCATAGGCAAAATGCCCATGTCTACACTTAATGCTCCATTTGCACCAGCTATGAAGAATACAACAGTCATAAATTTACAGGTGCCGCATGAGAAACAAGCTCCTCCTCTGCCAGGTGTTGAGTTGTGTGACATCTGCTCTTTAGACTCACCTGTCAGAAAGAGCTGGTGAAGAGCAACTCTGTGAAATGGGACCAAAGACAGCCTGCAGAAAGTCAGCAGCCAGGCTGAGGTGACGCTCTCTCCCTAGCCAGGAAGCACACAACCCAAGTTACTGCCGGCACCACGTGAGTCTGAAGAAGTCCACCCTGGACATTGTTCTCATGAATTCAGTGTGCCTCATGGTATCGCCCAGGGAAACACAGCCCATTTCAACCTGCAGCCCTCGCTTCATTCTTACACGCTGATATTTTATTTTTCATTTTATTTTTGTTGTTTTGCGGGGGGGGGGGGTTGACACATAATTGATTACACATATTTATGGGGTACAGAGTTGAATATCAATACCTGTGTGCAATCTGACATGCTGATGTTTTAAAGAGAAAAGGTAGCATAGTGAAAATTTTATTTTTCAGTGAATAAACTTCTTGGTCAGACTTTGGAAATCTTTTTTTCCCAGTGATTTTTAAACGTTTTGGAGTCAGAGACTCATTTAAACATCTTATACAGGGTGTAAAAAAACATTTCAGACACATGAGATGTTAGTCTAATTTCAGAGGGTGTGGGTGCTAGAAACTTCCTGTGGACTATCAAGAGAGTCTATGGACCACCAAGCAATAATCCTTGATCTAACCCAACAGCTTCATTTTACAGGTGAAGAAACTAAAGCAGAGAGGTGACACAGCTGCTGGCCCAGAGCTGGGAGTGGGGGCTCCTGGAAGTGGGAAGAGTATTTGAAGATGGCTAATAGAAACAGAACTGGACATAGGTTCTGTCTGTACGATAGAAATAAGGTCAACAACTGAGCCACTGAAATGCCCTCACATCCTAACTATGACACTTACGTCACTGTGTAAATCCAGAGAGAAAACACAAACATATGAAAGCAAGGGCTTTTGAGAAGTTGACTCTTCATGTCCGCCTGTAGTGATGACGGTGAGCAGCTGCATGGCGGACCCCCCAGTCAGCCGCAGGGCAGCCCACCCAGCCTGAGGATGGAGAGGCTACATGTGCACCACGACGCGATAAGAGACCTGATAAGACAGGCTGCTTCAGAAGACCTTATTTAAATCCCAATTCCCTTGGATTACGATCACACTTTAAATACTTATTAGTAAAATAATCCTTATAATAACCTTTCTTTTTTTTCTTTTTTCTGACCAGTAAGGGGATCGCAAGCCTCAGGACGGTGTCGTCCGCACCACGCTCAGCCAGTGAGCACACCGGCCATCCCTATATAGGATCCGAACCCGCAGCCTTGGCGCCACCAGCGCCACACTCTCCTGAGTGAGCCACAGAGCCGGCCCCCTTATAATAACCTTTTATTGATTGTTTTCTACCAAGCAGGTACTATGCTGTGCACTAGGGGGATAAATGTAAATGAAGGTAGCCTCAGCCATCAAAAGAATTTATGGCCTAGTGGGGAGACAGACATGTCCCCAAACCATGCTGACATCACATGACAAGGTGACAGCAATACTAAGGGGCCCCAGGTGAGGGAGTGGCAACACCTATGACCCTGGGGCTGGGGAGTGGAAATTCAGATGAGGTGACACTGACAAACTGACCACAGTGAGAAGTGCCATGAGGAAGAGCAAGTAGCAGATACACGGCCCAAACGGCTACAAAACAGAGCAGTTTGTTCAAGGAAGATGGCCACTTGACTGTGACTGGCAGCTCAGCAGGGGTACAGCGGTAAGAATGGCCAGAATGGAGAGACATGGGAGAAACACAGGAGATTCAGCCTGGGAGAGGCCTCATGGGCCCATACTGTAGAGTTTCAAATCTGTCTCACAGGCAGTAACAGAGGGTTCTGGAAGGATTTGAACAGGAGAGGAATCTAATGAGACAGGCTTTTCTTAAGTTCACTGCCAGCATGGCCAGCCAAGGGAGACAAACTGGAGGGCAGAGGGGGTGGGAGCAGAAAACTGGTTAAGAGGCCTCTGGAGTAACCTGAGCCAAGAGGGGATAAGTCTGGATGACAGCGGTGGGCAAATGGCGAGGAGGGGTTGGCTTGAGAAAGATTCAGGGATAGAGCAGACAGAATGTGGGAATGAAGGACTCCCAGGTTTCTAGCTTGGCCACCTGGGTTTGTGGATGAGAGGCCATTCCCTGAGGGATGGGACACTAGAGAAACACAGGCCACTGTTCTGAAATGGACTCTCTCCCGACACCTGAATGCTGTTCTTGACTTTCTGGGAGTCGATCTAGGGTCAGAAGCAGCCTCACTCCCCAGCCTTCATGCACTGTCATGGGCTGGCCTGGAACCGGGTCACCTGTCTCCTCCACCTTGCCCCTCCCTTCTGCCAGGTCAGCTCCTCCATAAAACCCTACACATCCTCCCAAACCCTTCTCTATGGATTCCTAGTATTCACCTAGATTGTAACACTTGTCATGCAGGGTTGGAGTGAGTTTTGATGGTGGTGTCATCTAGTATTTTAATTGTCTCTCTTTTAACCCTACAAATCAGTCACTGTCATTAATTTTTCAGACCCTGTTTGTTTAAATATTCCCAATCTGTAATGATTCTTTTGCAATTCTACCCCCTCACTAAACTGTGATCTTCTTGATGCCAGAGCCTATGAACTTACCTCTATGTCCCCAGCACCTAATACGTCAAGAAATGATTGATTGAATGACCAAGTTGACCAGAAGGGCTGGAAAAACACAGGAGGATCACATGTCATCCAGATTCCCAATGCCCCCAACATCTGGCCTGGTCACAGCTTTACAGGTTAGCCAAACCTAAGACCATTCTGGAGTCTTGCCTTCTGTGAAGGGGCCCAGCACCCCCAAAATACAGTTCCACTCTGCCATGTCCCCTTGGCTGAACTGCCAAAGAAGAAGATATAAATCATATCCTTATTCATAATTGCCAGAACTTCAAAGCATCCAACACGTCCCTCACTGGTGAATGGATAAACAAACTGTAGTACATCCATACAACAGAGAATTAATTACTCAGCAATATAAGAAATGAGCTATGAAGCCATAAAAAGACATAGAGTAAGCTTAAATGCATATTGCTAAGTCAAAGAAACCAGACTGAAAAAGGCTACATACTACATATGGGTGGTCAACTATATGACATTCTGCAAATGGCACAACTATGGAAATAGTAAAAAGATCGGTGGTTGCCTGGGGTTTGGGGAAGGGATAAACAGGTGTAGCACACGGATTTTTAGGACAGTGAAACTATTCGTTATTCTGTTTGACATCTTAATAATGGATACATGTCACTACATTTGTCAAAACCCACAGAATGCACAACACAAAAGTGAACCCTAATGTAAGCTATGGACTTCAGTTAATAATAATGTATCAGTATTGGCCCATCAATTGTAACAAATGTACCACACTCATGCAAGATATTAATAACGGGAAATTGGGGAAGGTTTAGGGAGTATATGGAAACTCTCTGTACTTTTTGCTCAATTTTTTTCTGTAAATAAAACTGCTCCCCACAAAAATAAAAGTCTATTTTAAAAAATCATATCCAAAGGCAAGCCCACAGGAAATGAGAGGCCATGAGCCTGGGGCTTCTGGGGCACAGTTCTTTACCTCCCCTTCTGCACACAGGAGGGCTCAGGCCTGGGACTTGGCATTTCCTGCCACGAATCATCACTCATCTTTCCACACGCACTTCTGTGACCTCCCACACCAGACCCAGCTCATCCACACTGGTTTCCCTCCGGCCCCTGGCAGGGTCTGGCCTGGGTAAGTGTTTGATACACATGACTGATGGGCAGATGTATGTGGTCTGCTTGAGGCCGTGTTCCATTAACCTGGGATCCCTGAAGGAGGGCTCATGGATGAGTTTCAGATGTGTCTGTATCCACTCCGAGTTCCCAAAGGAAAGGGCCCAAATGACTTTTAGCACCCTGAAATGACTTGCAGGACACTTCTCTGCAGCCAGCGGCAGGCAATTCTGACTCCTTCCGCCTTTCCTTCCTTCAAACAATCACTGACAACTTGTCGTGCGGCACAGGCTATGTCAGATAGGAGGGTAAAAAAGACACACAGGCACAATGCAAGTTTTACAAGCTCAAAGTCAGTGGAGAAGATGACTTGTCAACAAAGAGGACAGCCGGGTATTGCAGGTGCTGGAACCCAGGAACGACCAGATGCAGGAGGTCCCCCCTTAATGTAGGAGGCAAGCAGCTTCAAGGAGCTCTGGACCCTGCGGCTGCAAAAGTCTTCACACTGAGCGATTATGTGTCAGGTTGCTTATCTGTCCTTACCATCTGCTGAGCCCCACCCCACTCCCCACCTTCAGGCTGGTTACCTTTGGAACCACTCCCCCATCCTCATCTTCACTGAGGAAGGCAGCCCAGGCAAAGCCATTAATACCTCCATTCTGAATCAGTCCATAGGAAACTCTTTCCCTTTGGATTTCAGGGAGTGGGTTAACTTTGAGGTCTCAACAAAATACACTTCCATTTTCTTCCATCTCTGCATTTCCAACATTGTCCCTTCTCAGAGGCAAAAAGGCTGGAGTCGTCTAGGGGATGCTACTTAATAAACTGGAATTCTGTTTTGAACATGCCTTTTTCCTCCCAGGAGCAAAGAAGTCAGAGAGAGAAGAGTCCTCAGAGACGATGCAGTCCTCACCTCCCTCCATGGAGAAGTGAAACCACTCAGCCAATCCACAGAGAACCCATGCACATGTGCATGAGGGACACATGTCCCCTTGCACCTCGTCCCTCTACAAAGCCTGCTGGCCCTGGGTCATCAGATAACTAGCATCAGAAAGCAGTACAAACACCTGGTGGCAACCCGTGGTATGAAAAGCAGGTGATGAGGGGCATTCACTCTAGTTCTGCCTCCCCTGTCTATCTGCACATCTGTCTCTCCCGGTCCTGTAGAAGGACTGGCTAAACACCCCCTGCCTTCTCCCCCTTTTTTTCTACTCTCCTTATTCCTTAGTTCTCTTCTCCCCTAATTAGGGATCTGGAGAAACTTAAAATACTTTATTGATGGGCTTCTATAATTCCCTTTCTTTGTTTTAAAATTAAGTCTAAGCGTTTGAATGTAGATATTTTCTCAAGATTACATATCTTTCTCCTTCTAGTTCCCTTTTTAAAACAACAAAGAAAGCACACTACCAAGCTGGTTCTGCTTGAGGTGGCGTTTTTCTCCTGAGATGCCCCCACAATGGCAGTCATTGCTGTGCAGCTCGGTCCTTCTCACCCCCTTGCTGGGAGGGCACAGAGGGAAGGGAGGCTTCCTAAACAAATAAGCCAGTTCTCTCCGCTCTTCTGGAAGCATCCAGAGTCCCTGGTGGCATCCACAGGAGATCATCCTTCTCAGTTGGGTGCGAGGCCCAACTCTGCTTTAGAAAATTTAGGAGACAAAAACCACCCTGGCAGAAGGGACCAAAACCACGTATCACTCCGCCAGCCTCTGAGGACACACGTCAAAACTACTTAACCCTGTTATGGGTTGGTGTCAATCAGACACCAACTGCAGCCAGGACCATCTTAGTCTTGACCTCTGTTAAGCACTCTATTCCCTAAACTCAGCTCACAGAACCTACCAGCCTGGGCCCCTGGCCCTCTCTCCTGCCAGCCCGTTGCGGCTTTTCGTCCACCCCACTGACCCCCCAGCTGCAAAGTCCTCACCCTGCACCTGTGTCTGATTTGCGCTTTGGCTCCTGCACCACTTGCCGTAGCCTTGGATGATCGCGCCATCCGGACTCCTAAAACCACTTTTGCATTTTAGATGAGACCCCTCTCTGTGCCTCAGTTTTCTTATCGATAAGAGAATAAAAAAGACACACTCCAACCTTCTGCAGCGATGTGATGATGAACACAGTAATGTTGGTAGAGCATTTGGCACATGTTAGGTGCTCAGGAAAGACTACTATGCCTTCTCTCCAACCCCTAAGGCTTCAATGACATTTCTAAAAAATACCTAAGACCTTCTATATAGTGACTAGTTGGGCCTTTCCTGGGCACCACACTCAGGTCTGGCGAGGTCCCACCATCATCTGTCAGGTCCTCCTAACTGTGTGGTGAGAAGGTCTCCTGAGGTCAGATGGCCCCAGCTAGTCCCTGGAGATGCCTCTCCAGCCACAATCACTCCTTGGAAGAGAGGGCCTCTTCCTTCCTGGGGTCAATGGCTCTCGACAGGGACAATGTTCACCCTCCCTGCCCTGAACACTTTGAGAAAAAGAAGTGAATGTCTAATTCTTGGAGAGAATATAAGGATCATTAGCTGGAGTCAAAAGGAAACAATCCAGCATCAATCATGTCACTAAGCAGAGACGGCAAAACTCAGTAGCTCACCTGCCCCACTTCATGGGGCCAGGGCTCCTCCTTTAAGTATTCTTCTAGATGGAAATGGCCATTAATCTATGGCAAGTATCATATAATGCAAACAAAAATGCACCAGAGAAAAGACTGGGTTTTCAAAACAACTGTTTTAATGAGAGTTTATTCACTAACTAAGTGGGAGGGAAGAACCACTTTAAAAGAATATATCATTGCCTTTTTACAATTAAGTGCAGCACACCTTAAATAGTGGTTTTGTCATGTAACAAATTCACACCTGGACTGAAGGTTTTGACACTTCCCAGGACAAGCTGCATACCTATCCTCCCCCATCTCCTGATATTTTCCTTCTGTGTTCATTTCTAGGTTATAGGTCCTGCGATTGGAGGGCTAAGCAGAGGGTACTGTGCAAGCTGGTGCCATGAAAACACGAGATGACCGAGCCTGATGTCTCCTTCCCTCTGTGGTGACAGCTAGGTGAGTCAAACATATTTGAGAACAAAATTAGGAAACAATGTGGACATGGCTTCAGATCTCTGGCAGACTTTGATTACAGAGCAGAGGAAAAGAAAATCTAGGGTTAGAAGCCTCAGGGAAATAGATGTTTCTGAACTTAATATTTAATCCACATTTCCTGAAGAAATCAGCATTTTTATTTGCCTCGCTGAAATCTCCCACTGAATGATGGCGTGACAGCGGGGCAGCATACAGAGAAGGGGGCTTTTGATTCTGAGCCACGTGTAGGCAGTTACTTAAGGGGGAAAGAGCACTGAACCCCATTCTCAAAGGACACCAGAGAGCCTTCCAGTGTACCCACAGAGGATATTTCAGTGTCAAGCAAATTAAGTGGAAACTGTCAGCATGGAAGGGGCAGAGGTGCTGCTGCCCTGAGCAGAGTCCAATGGAAGGACCTGCTTTCAGGCAAGACCCTTAATCTCTCCGGGCCTCATTTTTTTCCATCTGCAAAAGAAAAGGGTTGACACATTACACACTGTTAGAATAGCTAACAGTAGAAACAATGGTCACACCTGGTTAGCGAGAACCTGGAGCAACTGGAGCCCGCACTCTGTTGGTGAGATACCAGATGTGCAGCCATTCTGGAAAGCAGATTGACAGTTTCTTACACATTGAAACATACACCTAACCTTAGACCTAGCAATTCCACTTCTAGGGCTTTCCACAAGGAAAATTTCAACAAGCTTCATAGTGGCTTTATTCATAATGGCAAAAACCTATGGGAAACAATCTAAATGCCCATCAGCTGATGAACAGGTAAACAAATGTGGTGCATTCATACAAGGGAGCAGTAATCAGCTAATGAACTACTGACACATGCAATAACATGGATGCATCTCAATACCACCATGCTAAGTGAAAATCAGACAGAAAAGAGTACATACTGTCTGACTCCATTTATATGAAGTTTTAGAAAAGACAAAGCTGATATCTAACAATAAAAAGCCAATTAGTGTAATGGAGTTTGGATGTGTCATCCCCTCCAAAACTGATTGAGTCATGGGGATAGATGCCTCATGAATGGATTAATGCTCTCTCTGGGGGAGAGAGTAATGAGTGAGTTCTCACTCTATTAGTTCCTGCGAGAACTGGTTGTTTATAGGACCCTGGCACCTTCTCTCTCTCCCTCCCTCTCTCCCTCCCTCCTTCTCTCTCTCTCTCTCTCTCGCTTCCTGTTGCCATGTGATCCGTTGTACCCGCTGGCTGCCGGCCACTTTCGGCTATGAGTAGAAGCAGCCTGAGGCCCACGCCAGATGCAGCTGTCCCAGAATCATAAGCCAAATAAACCTCTGTTCTTTATAAATTACCCAGTCTCAGGTAACTCTTATTATACCAACACAAACAGACTAATACACAGCACTTGCCTGGGGTGGGAGTAGGAAGGGTTGATGGAGCAGATACACAGAGTAACTTTTGGGAAAGTGTCTTTTATCTTGCTTGTGATGGTGTAAATAGTCTTCAAAAGTCATCAATGTCTGCTGCATTTTACTGCATATAAATTATTCCTCAATAAATTTGATTAAGGAAATGAAGGTTGATCCAAGAGGATCTATAATTCTGTTTTAGTTCTCTTAATAAGCTAATTGACCTTAAGTACGGTTACTTGTTTCCTTTCTAAATAACACCATATATAATAAGATGCTGTGAAAATTTACAAAAGAATCACTACAAAACATCTTACAGATATAAAGCAATGACATGAAAGCATTCGCAGATAATGTGAGCTGGTGACACAGAATCTGAACTTCGAATGGAGACCCCACATGCTGTGGTTGGGAGGAAGCCAGCTGGGGCTAAAGCATGGGTGAAGATGAACCATCCCAGGAAGTTTGATAACAGTCCCCAGGAAGACGGGGAAACAGAGGGAATTCTGTTTTGTGTGCTAGAAGGTGCTAAGTATACAACAACAAACAAAACATGGTTTTCTTGAGGAGCTTAGAGTCTAATAGGAGATATGGACCTCCAGATAGATACGTGCAGTCTAGTGCAGGAAGTGATGAAACGGAGGAGGGCCTTAGTCGTTTGGGGGATTCAGGAAGGCTTCCAGGAGCAGAAGAGCCCTAGGCAAACTCTGGGAAAACGAGCCAGTTATTTAGGTGAGTAAAGGCAGGTGTGGCTTTCCAGACTGAGGGAACAGATACAGCAGACACCAAGGAGTGACACAGCCTGGAGTTGCTGGGGAAACTGTGTGGTCCTGTGATGGGCGGTGTCACCTCCTTTCCCTGGATTAGACATAGGCTGACTCCTGGAATAGTTACCAATCATGCTCCTGGTAGGTTGGCTGAGTGACGCTTTTCTGATACTCACGCAACCAACACCTTGTTCCCTGTTATGTATCTTGCTCTGTGCTAGGTTGCAGTTTCCCTGAATGCGGATGGTGCCTTGCCATGGTGATGCCATTTGTCACCAAATGAGAACACCCCAATAGTGCTCTCCTCATCTGCCTATTAGCCCACTCCTGGGACTGGGTGGCTGTGACTTTCTTTCCCCTCCAAGGTCTGTGCCCCAGGAGGCCCAGCCCCACATTGGGGTCTACTGCTTCACCAGAGTCAGTTCAGAGGGGAAACCCCTGGGGAAGCCTCTGGATTTTCAAGGAGCAAGGGCTGGAGTGGCTAAGAGATGATCCACAGGCTCTGGACCGGCTCCCGGGTGGGCGCACACTCACAGGCTTGTGCGCTGTGCCCCCGCCCCTCCCCGCTCTCTCATGGCTGCACCACCAACTCACACTGGGGTTTGAGCCCAGTGAGCCTTTGAAAGAAGGAGTCACAGCCACAGGCCACTGACAGGAGAAGACCGGCAAAAGGGCACACGTGCTACTCAACCACCACAATATAGTCACCAAGCCCGGTGAATCAGGGCAGGGCAGGTGAACCAACTTCTGACTGGCACAATGATAAGAGCTGGGCATGGGGGTGGGAAAGGGGGGCTTAAAACACATTTGCAAGAGATGAAGTTGGCACTGCCCCACGATGATCTACCACCCACCCACCCCCAATGCCAGCAGCAGCCCCCACTCCTTTCCAAGGACAGAGGGATTACAGAAAAGATACAAGCAAGTGGTAAAGGGCTTCAAGGCCGACACGACCACACCCTCTGTGCAAACTGTTATCTCAGTGGCAAGTCAGATGCAGACCTGGGAGCGCAGGCGGCACAGCTGCAGATGGGGAACGGGAGGCTGGGAGGATGTCTCCCCTCACAGCCCCCAGCGTGGGCTTCCTCCACTTTTCCCCTTCCTCCACACAGACCAGAGCCACAGGCATGGCAAATGTCCTCAGTAATCTTTGTGGTCCGACAGCAGGGCCCCAGCCTTCACCACACCCCCCGGGGGCTGGAGCTTTTTCCTCTGTCTACACACAGCCTCAGGAAGAGACATGAACACCCGTCATTATACCTCACTTAGAGGCTCCCTCAAACACTGACTGCAGATAAAGGTGCCATTAGAACAAAACCAAGCCCCCAACTGTTGCTTTGCAGGGAAGCCGAGATTCGTTTTGTTTTTCTCTTAGTCTGGAAATTATGAGGACGCCTATTTTTTATATTCTCACTGAGACCTAAGACTACTAGATTTTCAGCCTTATTTCACCAGTTAATGCATGTATTTAGAGGACATGTAGGCAAAGTCAGTCATAAGTCAGGGAAGCCCCGTTAGCATCTCTGTGAATCAGATAAGAATTTAAAGAGCAATTCCTCCCTGGCCAGTCTGGTACGTGGCATGTGAGGGACACAGAAGGGGTACAGGAACATCCTACCTCCAATTGCAAAGCATATCATCAAAAGTTCAGGCTGCACATTTTCTGTGACGTATATTAAAGGAACTGCACAAGTGAACAGAAAAAGGTTTCAAGAAATCAGCAAAAGGGAAGCCATAAGAGGCACAGGTTGCCTATCTGAAGGAGCCGTCATAGTTAAGAACTATCCACAGCTGGGACTGTCATATGCAATTATTTTAAATTAGTCCAGCATAAACAGTTGGTGCATGTGTTATCCTTAATCTCCTCACACTTGAAGGTGCACAGGAATCACTTCGGGAACTTGCCAAGTACAGATTTGGATTCTTTAGATCTGGGGCAGGGCCCGAGATTCCGCATTTCTACCAAACCCACAGGTGGTACCCCCACGGCTGGTGGATGATCCCAAGACCACACTCAGAGAACCACTGACCTCAGGGCATTTAGTTAACACCTGAAGTGCTTGAAGGAGAGGCCTGCCTACCGGGGGTGGCCAGTATCAATCCGAAGGAATCGTGCCAGGGGTGCTTCTAACCCACTAACTACACCTGCTCCAGAGGGCTCATTAACCAGCATCAGAGATGATAAAATACTTCTACAATGGTGAAATATAGGGTATTCAGGATATTTCATTAGCCAGAAAGATTGTACAGGCACCTCCACCCTTTTACCACAATTAATCTCCAAGCCAGTGCTTCATCTAAAAAACAGGGGTAACATAAAACCTGCCCTGCTCATGTGAAAATGCATAGTAATGATTAAGTATGACTTTTTTCACCTGGAAATAAAACAAAAGCGAGTGGCGAGTGGACACCTCTGACACACACACATGCTCTTCACACTCAACAAATAAATTAATCTGCAGCCAAACAAAAAATTATTATGGGCTAGAGAGAGTAAAGAGCAGGTGTGATCTTGCTTCCACTTCTGCTTTCCTGTCTCAGTTCAAAGACGTTGGTTGGCTGTGCTGACTGGGGCCCCTGGCTGAGCCTGACTGTGCCTGGGAGCTTTGCTGTACAACTCTCAGTGCCACCCAAGACCACCCCTGCCTCTCCATTGCCATGCTGCCTGCTGGCCTGGCCTAGATTATGCTACAAAGCAGAATCTCTCGAGTGATTGGCCTTCAAACACTAGAGGTCAAACTATCTGGCAAAATCCTGAATTCTTCCAATGCCCCCACTCACAGCACAGTCCCACTGGCTGCTCTGGAGACAGGATGGGGGGCCTTGGGGCCGCATTTGAAGTGAGTCTCCATCTCTCTTCCCCATGTTCTGAGCCCACGCATCTGTTTCTGGGGCATGAGTGGGTCTGGTTGGCTTGCAGAAGATTCCCTCATGGCCTCTGGCTATCATTTTTACTGCAGGTGAGTCATGCATTGTAAACCTGGTAGGTAGTCTACAATGTTCTATGTTTCTTAAGTGCTTATCTTGGGATTGGGTCAATTCCACTCAAGCCAACAAACATTTATTGGACTCCATGAGGTGTGAAAGAAAGACAAAAAAGAAATAGGCTTGCTCTCAGGGAGTTTGCAAACTATTGTGAAAACAATGACACAAAGTATAAAACAGGACAAACTGCAAGTCTGAAATGACTCTGCTTCATGACCATAGCAGAGAGGCTTCGGGTCTCAATCAGAGTAGAACCCTGGGTCCAGCCTTCTCACTTCTCTCTCCTATACCCCAGTCTCATCTGGCAATGAATGCACATCCAACCCTTTCTTACCAATGCTCTGCTGCACACCTGGTCTAATCAAGTGTCTCTTGCCAGGGTCTTGCAGTGACCTCCTCCCTGGTCAACCTGCTTCTCCCCTTGTCCCCATAAAGCTCATGTCCTCAATCTTCCTGCCTGTGTCAAAATGTCCCCTGCTAGGTGAGACTTCCCTGGCTACCCTATTTCAAATCTCAGACCCTCCTGTCAGAACCACTTGCCTACTTTTCTTCTCCATAGCATTTTTCACTATTGCACTAAATGTTTTACTTATTTACCTAATTTACTGTCTGTCTACCCACTGAAATGTAAGCTCCACAAGAGCAGGGCTTTCTGCATTTCTATATCCCCAGGACCTGAAACAGCGACTGACACATAATAGGCACTGAGTGAACTTTGGAGTAGTGAAAGAGTCAGTAGTACTCTCCCTCCTTCCCTCTTCCTCTTATCTCATGAATAGGGTGTTTGAAGTCTGTTTCCACCCTTCTTTTTGAAAATTTCTGAGATCTAGGGATAACTTTCAGGATCTTTAAGATAGATAAAGTGTCAAACACCCACCTTCTGCTAATTCCTTAAAACTCCAAACATATCCTGGTATAAAATAGTAACAAGCTCCCTTTGCATCACCGTTTAGAATTAAGAAAACATGAATTAATTTGTTCTCACGTTCAACTAGATTAACAGCAGACATCACAGGTTCAAAAAGAATGTCTGATTTGGTAGTGTAAGAACTTTTTCTTTAGTGTATAGGAGGCCAAGGAATGACTTTAAAAATGTCAGCTATCAGATGAAAATACCTTTGTCTTTGATTTACATAAAAATTGTGTTTAACCTATTTCCAATATTAATTTCCACATTTAGTTGACTTGGGAAGTGATAATAAAAATGAAATTTTTATCATTTGCAGTTTATGTTTATTTCGAGGTGAGATGCTATTTCCAAATATCAAAAGATAAACAAGGTTGCTTGGTATCTGTCCATGGTACCAGTGTACCCAAATGCCCCCATTTACAGAACCATGTAAAAAGCTCTTTGTTGCAACCAACTTGGGTGCAAGGGGGGTGAAGAAAGAGAGAGGAAGCAGGGAGGGTGATGAATGCTGCCCCCCAGAAGCAGAGTTTCCTGCCTTTCCCCAGCCACCTTTACAACACTTCAGGGAATTTTGCAATCTCATGAGAAGGACCACATGGTAATACTCCCTTTCTTTTCATTGTCTACGCCCAAACCCTGCAGTCTGAGGGAGAGTTTTGGCTCACTTGAAGAGCTTGGTCCAAAAGGAGTCCTTTCAAGAGTAGATTATAGCTGACTGCAGAAATTCCTGAGGCAATTTACTAAGAAAAGAGATGCAAAGAGCAAACACAGAAAGCAACAATGACTTTCCACCACTCCCCTCCTTCCTTCAGTCCTGTTGCTTTTCTCCTTCAGTGAAAGAACAAAGCTGAGGGAAATTAAGGTTGATTTCCAACACCAGCTGGAGAACATCATAAAAGTTTTTTAAAAAGGAATTACACTCATCTAATGGTAAAAGATTCCCAATGTGCCTCCATCTCAGCAGAAGAAAACTTTGGCTGGAAATTGCTTGAGTTTCCAGAGAAGTATGAATGCTTTCCTAATGCCACCGGGAAGGGAGGGCTAAGATACGAGAGAAAAACTGTTGGGATCTCAACTTGGAAACAGAAGCAGAGTAGATAAATGGAGGCAATTCGTGGTGTGGTGATGACCCTCAATTGAGATAGTTACTAATGTTTTGCTTCTGCATACACAATGCAAATCATTCACTAATACTGAGGTTGGTCTATTCCACTGAACCAGATTGCTACAGAGGTATAAATTAAGGACCAAATGCTGTTTGCCTGCTACAACTTGTTTTGCACATAACATCTGTCACAATAGTGAGCAAGATGATTACAGTTACTCTCCTACTTTTCCAGAGTCTTACAGAAATTGCAAACCTCCAGGATAAAGTTAAAAGCTATCAATAAGTGGAAAAGCCCTTTGAATAACTAAAATGTTTGTCAGTATCATTAATGCCCTTGAAGCCACAGGTAGGTGCCTCATGTTGCCCAATCCTAGGCAAGAAAGACCGAAATTGAGTTATCATTCCCTCTTCTGGGTGGACACTTCAGCTACCCCCGATGTGCCATTATGGGAACCTTTGATGGACATTGGACAGTGGCCATCTCCCCATATGTGTGCAAATATTTCTCTACAGAATTGAATCAAGTTTTGTCCATGGTTCTAATGTGTCTGGTGACCAGGTGCTAGAACAGAGCAAATCAAAGGCAGCTCATGAGGCATTGCGGGGGAAGGGACTCCAGGGTGGTCTGAGGAGAAGTTGTCTGGCCACTGTACCTCAGAACTGGCCAAGGCTAAGGGATATACCATCTTTTGCCAGGCCATCAAGTTGCCACTGCACAGAAGCAGGCCAATTTGCAGAAAAGCCATTTGCTTAACTATCCAGTTTGCAGAATTTGCTTGTTTATCTTCACTGTTTATGAAGTTTTAGTAATTCAGTGGGATGTGATGTTTTTAACAGCTAGTTCAGCCTAGTTCTGGATGACCAGTTTTTAGGAATGGTTAATTTATAACTGACACAGCCCCCTGCAGCTGCAGCTGGGGAAGAACTATGGGGGAAGTGCGTTGCAGGAAGAGAGAACCCTTCGCTCAGAGGAAATATGTGGGAGGGTGGCAGGCATCAGTACCAGCCTACATGGGCAACAGATTGGAGGGGAAGGCAATGGGAGGCATCAGTCCATTTTATACATTTATGTATCTATTCCTTTGATTATGGACGTTCCCTCCAGACATAAGCTTTTTTCAAAAATAAATACATAAATAAATCTAATGTATTCATTCAACATAGTCAAAACATTCTTAAGAATTGCGTCTAAGAATAGTGAATATTCATATTCAGCAATATATTTCAAAAATTATACATTCCTAAAATGACCTTTTATTACCTGAACAACTGAACATTCCTTAAAATGCTGCTAGGACAAATGCTAGCCAACTAAAATGTGACAGACATTTTCGAAAGCTGTAAACTATGACAGTACCAACATAAATGGCTAAAAACTTAATAAATATTAAGGAAACAAGAAAACCTGAAAAGTCAATCACTGGACAAGAGGGACCAGAGCTCCATTATATTGCAGCTCACACGAGTACCTGGGGTTTATGATGACACAGAAAGAATTAAATTATGAGTAGATTCAGTGTCCTTTGTTTAACAAACAAAAAAGTGCACAGGAAAGGAAATGAATAGCACCCATCAGAAAGAGTTACACCAAAACCAGATAAGCTTCTTTAATATTTTGATATTTAAGGGATAATCTTTAGTGTTCTTGAAAATTATGCTATGTATACAGCTCATTCCCATCTCTGTAAAACAGAGGTTACCCACTAGATCTGTAAAATGTGTAAGTAACTGAACACAATGAAAATACAGGCATGGCCACACAAAGAGAGACACAGGAAGGGAAAGATACAAAAGAATCTGGCATGCTTGTGACCTAATTGACTATCTGAAGATGATAAAAGCCCATCAAATCTGGCCTTATTACATGTAGTATAGTCTATATTTAGAATCTACTCTGATATTTCTACTAGGGGACAAAATAAGAACTCAAGTCTTAGTCTAGAAGGACAGAATGGCAAACTATCTTCAATAGTCTGAAGGAGTGGAGGGTGTGGGGAGGAGCAAGAGTTAAGAGTGGGAGGTTATCAGGAGTAACACAGTGGGACTAATGGATGGTGACAAGGGAAATTCACAGAAAGCCACTGAGCTTTAAGAAGAGAAGTGAAACACAATCCACCTAGTGTTTCAGAAAGACCACTCTGGCTATATTCAGTGTGGAGAACCATTTAAAGGGATCCCAGGCACTTGATAAATACTTGCTGAGTGGACAGAAGGGAGGAAAGAAACCTGTTTAAGAAGATGATACATTCATCAAAAAATGATGTAACAACGGCCTTGATAAAGGTACTTTGCTGACATCACAGGGACAGGTAAACCAAGAAAAGTAACTTAAAAACCTTTACATCTTTCATGAACACACCAGCATTCCAGGTCACTAATTACTCCTCACCTTCCAGAAACCTCTGCTCAGACAACACCCCCACCCCACCACTCACTGCCACCTGAATAGACCTTTGTTCTCCTGTGTCCTGCTCTGTCCCGCACCTCCCTTCCCGGAGCCTTCTTTTCTTCCTTCAGTCTGTCCCCCCTGCCCGTGTGTCAAGACCCACGAAGTGAGTGTGTTGGGCCAGAGCATCTCTGCAGACCTTTTGGTGATGGCATGCCATGGTTCCTTGTCTCCCTGGCCTATCCCAGGACAGGGACCCTGCTATCTTTGCTTTCTCACTCCCTGTGCCAAGAGCCACACCTTGTCACGTGAGCACATCACCCCTACATGTGCTGCCCACTTCTCACACATCTGTTCATTTTAACTGAATCGTGCACATCTTGGGGCTACCAGGGATTTATGACTTGGACTTTTGTGCCTCCTGTGATACCAGCAGTGTTCAGCAGATTCCTGGTATCCTCATATGTATGTGTATGTGTATCCACACACAGAGAGATGAGTAACATACATACATTTTGATTATTTCCCTGTCACAGAAAAGTCAACTTGATCTCTTAGGTCTCAGTTACCTCTTTGGTAAATAAAGGGCTTTAAGCACAATGTTCTCTTCAGTTATTTTTGCCCCTAAGAGTCAATGAAAAATGATTAATATTCAATGCCAATCTAATCTCCTTTAATACGTTTCATTCAGCTATTCCCACTTTAAAGACTATCATTAACTCCGTTTCCTGCCTCGTAAAGTCTAAACGCCTCTGTCCAGCTTCAGGGACCCACCTTTAGTGGATGACACTTCAGCACCCACCTCACCTCTGTCCCCACCCCGCCCTGCTGCGGAGACCCCCATGCTCACCTCCTTCCTCTCCTTTTCCTGGAGACCCCCGGCCGCCCCCATCTCCCCACACTATACACCTTCAGAGACCTGCTGTGAAATCTGCCCTCAGCGGCCAGCTCCTGCCACCACTGCTCTTTCTGCTCTCCGAGGCCTCACAGCACATCAGGTTGTGTCACCTAATTTATCATTTAACTATGACACGGTACGACAGTTTTGCTGTGTGCAGTTCTTCCTTTCCCAGTACATGGTAAGTAATTTTCTGACACAATCCTCATCCTATATTTCTTCCCTCCTCCAGCAGCTCCACGGACATTCCTTGGCAGAGAAAGTGCTCCATGAGCCCTTTGGTTTAACTGACTTCCATCCCACACCCCACCCACAGATTTGACTAGATCCTGTTTGCATCTTTACAGTTAGGAATAGTTGACTCTGGAAGGAGGAAAGGTCAAAAGAGCGTTTTCCTTTGATGTATAATTCCATTTGCTTCCAGATTCCTAATTTTTCCCACAACTTGCTTTGAAGTGACTAATCGACGTGAAATTGCTGCCTTTGATCGTGAGGATTCAGTGACTCATACTGGCTTAAGAGTTGACTTAAACATAATGAGCACCGAGTATCCTGCAGCCCTCTCCTGGCTACAGGGGGCCGAGAGACACAGAGCTTGCACACACAGGTCTCAGGGCTGTGGGCAGGGGACTCACTTGGGGAGGCCCGCCCTGGCCCCCTGGCTCACTCCACACTGCTGTCCTGCCCTCTCCAGGCGTCTGCAGAGGCACGGGAAGCTACAGGCTCCAGACCACAGTCCTGATCCCTGTGGCCAACAGGGGCCTTGGTGGACTGGAGACAGTTTCTTTCCTGCACCTGATGGCATCACCATTCACACCCCTCAGAGAGAGGATCATGCCTCTTGCAACCCCTCAGCAGCCTGTGAGATGTTCCTTACCTGCAGCAGCTGGTGGAGACAGGCTGTGTAGTCAGCAGACTTTGGGAAGCCAGGCGCCATGGCCAGGGCATCTCAGCATCCTGGGGACATGCTCAGCACTGTGACTGACAAGTAACAGGGGCTCAATAGAGGACTGATGGGTGCATGGATCGAATGAATGAGTGAACAAATGAACAAGCTTCGCAAATGCTAAATCACTATATTAGCGAAATGCTTTTAAAAATAAATCCTCTTGACCAATCTTTTGGGTTACATTTTTCCTAACATGCCTAGTGAACTGTATGTTCCGTCAACCTTTTTTCCAACTCATAGGTTTTAGGTAACATTCTCTAGGCCATTATTATTTTTCAAAATGTGAATCTGTTCTCTGATTACAAAAGTAATACATTCCTACTATGAAAAAATGCTGCAATACATAAAACACTACAATTATATATCTGTATATGAAGCAAATCTCCTTTAATCCTACCCCTGTAGATTTTGGTATATATTCTCTCAGGTTTGTTCAATGAAGAGAATAACAACATACACACACTTAAACTAAGCAGTGTAAATAATAGTTTCTGTACCTAATTTCATCAGGGAAAGTTTCTCAGAAATTGCTTTATCAGTCTTTATTTTGATGGAAGGTCTTCTCCATTAGAATTCACAGTTTCTTTAGTGTTTCTTCACCTCTCTCTGAGATTCAGACTGCTCGATCTCCCTCCTTAAAAAGTCCTCCGTGATAGCCAGTGAGGAGTGGCAGTCACAGCTCTCACTACCCCATGACTGGGGCCTCCGCAAGGACCTCAGAGTGGCTAAAAAGGCCAGCCAGCCAAGCTGCCGGGGTCCTGCAGGACAGCATCCCTGCATGTGGCTTAGCCCTAGGGGCACCACCGAGCTGCTAAGGGCTCCAAGAAGAGGTGACATCAGGGTTGAGCAAAGAGATGAACTACCTGGGGGCTGCAGGGTGGGTGGTGGGAACACTGCCACGAAAGGCACCATCTCCCGACCCATCCAGCAAACAAAAACACTTTGTAGGTTAGATAAACAGATGAAGAAATAATCCAAACTCCTTCTGTTTTCCAAGTAGAAGGCATAAACCTTGTTTTTTTGTTTGTTTTATTGAGATGTACTTCACACACCATAAAATTCACTCTTTTAAACTGTACAATTAAGTGGTTTTTGGTATATTCACAAAGTTGGGCAACCAAAACCACTATCTAATCATGAACATTCTCATCACCCTAAAACGAATCCGCATACCCATTAACAGTCATTCCTCAGTCACTCTTCCTCAAACCTGAGCAACCACTGATCTACTTTCTGTCTTCCTCATTTGCCTATTCTGGACAATACATATAAATAAATATGTAAATGGAATTATACAATAAGTGACTTTTTATGTTTGGCTTCTTTCCCTTAACCTGATGTTTTCAATGCTGTAGCACGTACCACTACTTCAATACTTCTTATGATTAATATTCTAGTATATGGCTACACCACCTTTTCTTTATCCATTTATCAGTTGGTGGACATTTGGGTTGGTTCCACCTTTTGGCTCTTGCAAATAACACTGCTATGAAGTTTTTGTGTAGACATTATTTTCAATTCTCTTGGGTACGTACTTAGGCATAGAATTGCTGGATCATATGGTAACTCTATGTTTATGTAATTCTGGTTTTCGAGGAATTACTTTTCTCCAGCAAATCTCTGTAGTCCCCCATCCCCAACATTTTTCACTATCAGTGGCCTGAGCACATAAGACCCTGGTGTTTCACAAAATGCAGATGACCTAAGATGCCCCAAAAACCTTGACTCCTTAAATATTCTGGTACTAGCCCTGCCCTCCTCAGAGACTTAGGATATCTGACCTCTTCAAAAGACCCTGAAAACCAAGCTGAGCTCAAAACTACCCAAAAATCATCTGAAGCCCTATGCAACTTTGGCCTCCACTTAAAGGGAAACTGGCCAAATTTTTGAAAGTCCAGACATCCCAACCCTGACAGAGGACTACAGGCCTCAAGGATCCACTCCAGGCCAGGGCCAAGAGGCATTGGGCCTCCTGGCTCTGTGAGCCTTTCCTGCCCTAGAGGCTCAGGCTGACACTGGGTACGAGGCAGAGGAGGTCTAAAGGGGATGGGGGTCACTGAACCAACTAAACCAACCTCAGCTGCCCAGGGTTGCTCCCTGGTGTTTCCAGGGCTGGCACCCACCCCACCCCATTCTCCTTGAACACGAGCCTTGCCAGTTCCAGTCCTTCTGAACCCTCCTCTAATTCCAAGGACTGTCAGGCTCTAAGCCTCTAGCTGCAGGGAAACAGCTCCAGCCCTCAGTTTGCAGTGAGCCTCCTATGCTAAAAACTCAGCATCCCAAATGTGAGAACTCAGCCCAAACAGCAGCCAGGATAGGACAAGAATTATCTTTAAGGTTAATTGTCAAAATCAATATAAGTAACATTGAAGTCTAAATCCTAATCCCCTTCCTCCCACTCCACATTCCCGTCACCATCAGTTATTCCTCCTGTAGGGACATGGTGGGGGAGTCAATAGAATAGACCAGCAGGTAAATCCTTTGGAGTATAACTGTTCCTGTTCTACAAGATCAACCAAAAATCAAGACAGTTTTTTAAGGATCTCTAAGTCCCTTCCAAGGTCTTTTTACTGTTCTATGATGCACAAATATTAGAAGAAATGTTATTTTCTAAATTCCAACTTCAATTAAACTGTTCACAGTCAACAGAAGAAGAAAGTCCGAAGTAAAAGAACCAAACATTTAGAGAACTTGGATGTCACTGCCATATGAGCACATCAACCAGGAAGGGTGGGATATGGGATCAGCAATACCGGAATCAGATTTGTTTCCCAAAATTGGTTCCAAGTATTAGTAATATCTGAGAATGTGCCTCAGAAAGTGTGTTTTGGAGTAAAGAGTTCTCTTTACCAAAGTATTGTCATAGTCATTGAAACTGTTCCGTGGACTGGAAATTTTGTAGAAGGAGGTTAGACACAGCTGGCACAGGGGACCTGAGTAGTTAGCAACATACTGAGAATGATGAAAGGTGATGCTAAAATATATTCCTTTTAGTTTCATCTTTTCCACGAGTCAATGCAGAAAGGCTATTGGTTTCTCTATATCTCATGTTTTGATGCAGTGAGAAAGTTATTAATATCTTATATTACAACCATGACTTCTAAACACGCCAGTGGTGATATGGAGGAGTAAAATTCCCCGTAGACTAGAAATTGGGAAATCAAACCTCTAGCCCTAGGTGTATGACTCAGTTGTGCTTCTCAAACTTTAATGAGCTTACTCATCAGCCAGGGATCAGGGACTGGGTGGCAATGCAGGTCCTGATTCAGCAGGTCTGGGCTCTGAGATGTGCTTTTCTGACAAGCTCCCAGGAGATGCTAATGAGCAGGTTCAATGGCCACACTTGGAGTAGCCAAGATTAGAGTACCTTATTCCATTTCACTGGGCTCGTGCCTCGCCTTCAAATGAAGGAGGCTCAAGAACTGGATGTGATGATTTCCAAGGACTCTGCCTGTGGTAAAATTCTGCCTTTCTTTGGAGTAGATGCAGTGTCAGTGACAATCACATGCAGACAGCAGAGTGGTTCTGATTCTAGCAACTCTGTCCACATAATGTTCATAGCAGTGAAAGGCGTCTTCAAAAAATTGATGGAAGGATTCATAATATCTTAATTCTATTTTTCCACAAACTTTTTGAAGTCCCCTTGTATTATCCATATTAGCCAAAAGGTGGAAACAAACAACCCAGATGTCCATCAATTCATGATGAACGGATAAATGACATGTGATGGAATGCAGTGGAATATTATTCGGCAATAGAAAAAAATGAAGTACTGATACATGCTACAACATCGATGAACCTCATAAACACGATGCTAAGTGAAAAAAAAGCAACCACAAAAGACCACATATTATATGATTCTATTTATGTGAATTGTCCAAAATAGGCAAATGCATAGACATAGAATGTAGATCAGTGGTTACCTAGGGCTGGAGAGGGGAAGATGGGGAATGAGGCATGACTACTAATAAGCATGAGTTTTCCTTTTAAGGTGGTGGAAACGGTCTGGAATTAGATACTGGTCATGGCTGTGCAATTTTGTGAATATACTAAAACCACTGGATTGTAAACATTAAAAGGGGGAATTTTATGATATTTAAATTATATCTCAATAAAGCTGTTAAAAAATTCTAGCTCCTTCACATACTAAATATAACCTTGGACAAGTTAGTTGTTTTTCATTCATAAAATAGGAATGATGTAAGAGTAACCTGCAAGGGACTGTTGGAGACTGGCTGCCATTATATTGACACTGGCAATCCCAAGCTTCCTCCCTCAAAGCCTTTGGAAGCATTAGTTGAAAACACTACCAGATACTAACTCACACTTCAAAGTTCATAAATGTTGCATCTCTAATGGAAATCATGTAAGCCAAATAACTTATTTAAGATTACGACAAAATATGCACTGTAGAGCAGTAGAATGCACAATTAACACTCTTCATTTTGGGTTAGAGGCTTCCAGTTTTTCAAGCTACATCATTTTCTGAGTTTGAGGATTTTGTCCTCTCAACCAGTATTTGCTGACTTTCTGGAACCCTGAAAGTATGGGTACACTTAGTACTTTCTGGATACTAAAATGATTGGAAACAGGAATTGGTTTTCCACCTGAATTGGATTCTTTCACAGGTATTTTGCTACTGCCCATAAAAGCTATGAAAATCATTACTCATATCATCCATTTATGTAGAAGTCTTTCGGATGGAAACAAAATTGCACTCTGAAAGCTATGTCCCTAAAACAAATAGCATTTCGTGTGCTGCAAAGAAAATATCACTTATACTGTGGACAGACGACAAGCAATTGTGAGAGCAGCAGAAAACCAACTACCTTTAAATGGGGTCATTTTCCCATGGGGAAGTTCTCTTTTACTGCCTTTGCCCTGGTGATTCTTATTTCCTACAACAAAACCTCAAGAAGAACTTTCCAAAGTCAGCACACTGGAAAAAGGAGTCTTTACTTGGAGAAGTGCTGAATAGACCATTGTTCTGATCCTAATTGCATGGGCTGCCCTTTGTTAAAAATGAGCCACGCACTCAGGAGAAGCCTGAGGGCCGCCAGGGCAGGGCGGCTGGTCAGCAAACACTTGCTGTGGACAGGGGGTGACCCACAAGGTACCTCCAGAGAGCACATGGCCAAGCAGATGCAAGCTGGCTGTGGTCAGGCAGGAGCAAGAGCCGGGGCCTAGGGCCACAGTGTGACATCGCTTCATGGAGGAGGCAGTGCTGCTTTCACCCGCTCGTGACATTTGTGACAGCATCCACATGGCATGGGCTCATGTTCTTCTGCCTTGTGGGCTGGGCAGAGCACCAGGGGTAGCACCCTCATCCTTCCAAATCTACCCCCTCTAAAAAGCACACTCCCTCTACCCTTTTATTTTATGGCAGAAATGCATCAGCATTGTTAACTGGGACACTGTAGCAGCTGGGCCACATGGGAATACTCGTGCATGTTCAAAGCCAGGACTGAAAGCTCTCCGGTCTCTGCTTGAGAGGTAAAGCAAGCCACCCACACCAGAAGCCATTGCCACCCTGTTCAGCTGTGGGCAAAGATGCCATAGGAAGGTGCCACCAGCCCAGGGACAAAGCTGCCAGCAGCTTACCACCCACTTAATGCCACCCACCACCTGCAAGGCTCTTCACCTGTTACTTCACTTCCAGCTCCATGACCTTCGCCTTTTTATCCCTTACTGCCAGTGAGGACATTAACGTCCAGAAGTCTTTAACTTCCAGAGCTAAGCAGGAATCTGAACCTGGCTAACTTATCTGCTTTTTGCCCTCTGGAGGCAGGGCAGCTTCTCTCATTTTGTTCACCGGAGAACTACAAAGTCATGGAATAGATCCAATATCTGTACAGATCATTGAGTATCATACCAGTTAAAAGGCCTTTAAAGAACAAAATTTTTAATATATTATTTAATTATAGAACCCTGTAGGTTTTAGTGAGCATGAGGATGTGAGAAAGGCCCACTGGGAAGATCTCTGAGTGCATACTGTGCCACTCCCTCCCCATTTCCATGCCAAATCTGTGCTTCAGAAACCTCTCAACAAAGCTCTCCTATCACTACAATACAATTGTCTTAGACATCAATGACAAAAGCCTTTGCCATCTCTGAGTTGATCTAGTTCCTTCACTCTATGCCCGAGGAAACCAGCCAGGGAGATTACAAGATGCTCATTCATATCACTAATATTTACTGAGCATTATCTTAGTCCACTTGATGTTGCTATAACAGAATACTACAGACTGGGTGATTTATAACAAACAGAAATGTATTTGGCTCGCAGTTCTGGAGGCTGGGAAGTCCAAGAGCGTGGCATCAGCAACTGAGGAAGGCCTTCGTGCTAGGACATCCTGTGGTGGAAGGTGGAAGGGCAAGAGAGTGTGAGAGCAAGGAAGAGGGAGCCAAACTTGCTTTGATAACAACCCACTCCCTCAATCACTGCATTAATCCATTCATGAGGGTGGAGCCCTCAGGAACTAATCACCTCTTAATGGTCTCAACTCTTAATACCATCCAATGGCAATTAAATCTCAATATAAGTTTTGGAGCAGACATTCAAACCATAGCAAGCATCTCCTAAGTGATAGGCAGAAAGCATTGAGGAGACAATGGTAAACAAAAGAGGGTGCGGTTCCTGCTCAGTGACAGAAGAGAAACCAATGCAGGGTCTCCTGACTGTCACAGAGTACACTAACTGCCATGTCCACACCTGTTCCCTGTGCACTGTGGTCTCCATCTGACCTTTGCTAGGCTCCAGAGGACAAATCAGCACAGGCATGGCCCCTGCCTCAGGCATACTCTCCTGCCATCTGGAATTCCTGCCAGCTCACTACTACAGAATTTCCTCATGAACCAATTCCCTAAATTTTTAGGTCAACCTCTTGACAAAGAACAGAAACCAGTTTTCCAATGACTCCTTCCCACACATACGCATTCCATAATTACACAGATCAGGACACAAGGGGAAATATGCATGAAAATGGCTTGATTTGTGGAAATAATAATGCTTATTCTGGCTTAGCCACAGAGCAATGGACCTTCCCCCCCACAGACCCCCTGCCACTCCCATGACCCTCCAACAACTTCCCTCAGGGCTTGTTAAAGCCCACAATGCCAGAACAACTTGAACACCTTTAAGTCCTGGTCAGAGCACCAACTGGTTCAATATTAAAATCCAACCCAAGGCGACGAGGCCTTGCAACCCCTCATCAAGCCCAACATGCCTGCCAAGTGATTTTCGTGCCAGCATGCGCTGCCTCCTGGTCGAGTGATAGCTGAGTACAAAGGGTTTAATTTCTGGGAGCTTATGAAGCAGTCTGGTTTTCTTATCCTAAGCATGCCATTTTGGAATTCCCACTACTAAAGGACAAGGTGGTGAATACCTTGAGGGGAGCTCAGCCAGCCCGCTGTGCGTGGATCCAGGGAGGGACAAATGCTCCAGAGCCCCCCGCCCCACCTCCCAGTTGCAGCCCTAGGCAGGACAATTGCCCATACTGCATTCAGTCAGCCAGCAATCAAGGATCAAGGCTATAAACTAGGCCCAGGGATCTCTAAGCATGTTTTGCATGTGTCCCTTAATCTGTGCCCAAATCCACAGAACCCAACCATGGGAAAAATGTCTCCTTATGTTTCACAAACAAGGAGTTATCATCTAACCCCAAGAGAATCAATATTCACTTGTGTGCAACTCTGTACCTGGTGCTACGCTGAGGGGTGGGGTTGAGGATGAGTATATGTAAAACAGATAGAATATTTCACCCCAATTCTCAGCAAGCATCAGAGTGGTCCCCATTTTGAGGGAAAAGACCCCCAAATGCAGCAATGTACAAGTCCCGAGGCATAAACAGACTCAAGCTCATGTCACTCAGCCTCCTTCCTGGCACTTGTCACAATTTGAAAGTAACACAATTATATGCTTGTTTACTTGTTAACTGTCTGTCTCCTGCTGGTCCCCAAGCTCCAGGAAGGCACAGCCCTCTCTGTTGTTATTTCCCAAACCTGCTGCCTAGAAGATGCTCAATGTTTATGGATGGTATCACTAATGCTTGCACCCTTGCTAGCCCTCACCTGGAGGTCCTCTGCACTCCAGGAATGCAGCAGAAGCAGGCAAGGTGGTGGCCACAGCAAAACCTGGGGTGGTGGCAGGAGCAATCCTGCTGCAGGAACAAAAGAACTTGGGTTGAACTAAGCTCTGCCACCAACCTTGAAGTGGTCCCTTCGTGTGTCTGAACCACAGATTTCTCCCCCTATAAAGAACTGGGGCTGGGGTGGAGGTACACAACCTGATCATCACAAGCTGGCTGGCTCTGCAGCCCATGATTTGCTCGGGCTAGAGCTCACCCTTCCTTTCCTCTGTCTCTCACAGCAGGGCACAGCCAGGAAGGGCTCCAGGAGGCCCCCTGGCCCACACAGCCTCCCACAGCCATCCCCAGAGCCCAGCTGTGCATTCCTGTGTCGCAGTCACCTATCTTATCACCCTGTTTTTTCCCCACCGCCTCCTTCCCTGTCCCCAACGCACGTCCCTGACCATCTGGGCCCTTATCACCATGTCTAGCTGGCTATTCTTAGAACCACATTTTTCCTCAACGGCCCTGTCCTCCTCACTGCATTACCCAGACTAGGGGAGAGGGGCCCACTATACACATGACTTCAGTGCTGCAGAACTGTGAGGGCGGAAGGGACATCAGAGACAACGCAGCCAGACTGGGTCCCTGCGAGGACAATTCCACACTCAAAGTCTGGTGTTTGCTGGTTCTCATGCTGCTTCCCCTGCCCCCCTCTACCCAGAAGCTTCACACGGGAGCACCTGTCTTCATGCCACTGTAGAGTGGGAGTGGGGAGTGTGGGGGGGGGACCACCCGACTATCCTGCACTAGGGACAGTCCTTCCCTCTGCCTTCAGACTGTGCAAGTCATCTGGGGTTTCTTGGCATTCAGGTTTGTTTTAACCAGTGTCTCAGCTTCTGTGGTGTGCACAGCACAGACACCTGCGCCTCAGGCAGTGCTCACCTGAAGGATGCCTGGAGTCGTCTCTTACCTGCCCGAAGCAGGACAGCACCCAAGTCTGACAAGAGAGGACATTACATATGTGAAGCACATTTCTGAGGGCACGGTGACATTGTTCAATAACACAAGGCCAGCACGAAGCCCAGCTGGGCTGCTGCGTGGTGTGCTCTGAACCAATCCTCACAATAGCCCTAGGAGTAGGCAATGAGGCTTTCTTGGTTTTATAAATGACCCAACTGAGGACAGAAAGGTCATGTGACCTTTCACCCGACTCTAAGCTGGGGAGCTAGGATTTGAGTCCAGGCAGGCAAAGCGCAAAGCCTTTGCCCTTGACTCTTCACTCCCTTGTGGCCTCTGCAAGTGACCCTAGGGCAGGCTGGACCAGTCTCGTGCCTCTGCCCTGGAAAGGAAGACAGTGTCCCCAGGCTGGAGAACTTCTAGGGCAGACACAGGTGCCTCTTTGACCTGCATGGGCAGTTCTCTCTCTCTCAGGAATACGGGGTACACAGGAAAGGATGCTTCCAGCTTGAAATGTTGAACATATTCTTCACATGATGACTTTCTAACTACTCCAGAAGAGAAATTATGCTGCAGAGTGCTGGAAGTCTGTCAGAATTGCTAGGAGATGGCTGGAAGAGAAAATGGAAACCAAGGAGGAACTTCCGACTCCTAAGACTAAGGAGAAAAGCGGGAAGCTCGGCTCTTACCTTCCTGGGGTCACTCCCAAGGAACACAATGTCCTCTCCACCTACTTTAAAGAGCTGCAGACTAGCTGGTCGCCAGAGTGGTTGGGGTCTGAGAAAACCAGCCCAGCTGTCCAAACCCAGACAAGGACTCATCCAAGGCTTGCAGGCCAATTCACCCATTTTTAGTGAAACACGTTCCTGTGGGGTGGCCTGAGATTCTCCCTCTCCCTGGGATAACACAGACTAAAGTAATGCACCTGGGGTATGGGCAGCTCTCTGTGGGAGAGTTAACATGTGCTCATTTCTTCAGCAATGTCAGAATTAAATGAAATGTGTGTGTTCTGGGGCGGGGTGGAGGGGAGGCAGGGAGGAGGAAAGGGCACAAGAGGGTGAGAAAGCCAGATTGTCAACAAGCTACCAACAGCATTATCTACTTCGAGGACTTGCTCTAATTTTATGCCTTAGAATTGATGTCAGCTCCAACTCCGACACAGTCAGGCAAAATGTCCTCTGCATAGAGAAGGGAGGAAAATCTCAGGTTAATGTGATTTAGAAGGACTGAGATCCGAGAAGGGAAAAATCACCTCTATCTCTCACAACCCTCATGGCAGGTACCACTAATCAAATCCACCAAGCCCAGACGTGGCCTCAAACCATTCTAAACAAAGCATTTCAGAAATCTAGTATCAACCAACAGATTCGGTCCTTGAGATAAAACCTACTTGTTATCCTTTGTTAAAATCAAGGTATGGATGATCAGTCTCTCAGAGATGTTTCATGAACCTGAAAACATTAGGAAGCCATCAGCCAAGACTTTTCACATTAGAGCCCTGGAGATGAGTCAGGGGCAGAGCAATGAACTTAAAGTTCCTCCACAAGGGCTTCAAGGCAGCACTGCTCCTCCTGTGCCCACTCCTGGCTCCCACCCAGACTCTGCAGAAGCAAGCCCAGGACACACAGCCCAGCCTGTGTCAGCCCCGGCCTCTGTCACTTGCGGATGCATGGATACAAGAAGTTGGCCACAAACATTACTGCTTGCTTGGGTTCCTCTAAAGTTCTGAGTCCCACGTCTAATTTTTTGCCTAAAATCATCAGGCCACGTTTTATATTTCTATTTTGCTTTTATTTAAAAAGTTTTAAATACCCCTTGGTACTTGACCTCTGTGTGTGAATGAGAGAGAGAAAGACAGAGACACCAAAAGGCAGCTGTCTCTGTGTGTGTTCAGGGCTTAAGGTACTGACGAAAGAAGGGACAGGAGGAGAGGCCAAGAAAAGGACAAAGAGAAGGCTGAGAGATGGGTCTTTGTTCCTGTTTCCTCTGCCTCCTCCTGGCCTCCCTCCCTCCCGGGGACGCATCCAGGTGTCCCTCCCTGACTCTCTCTCTAGCCCTCCCTCTCATTCTCCACACAGATCCTTTCCACTTCGGCAACTTATCACACTGGCAGCCACCAAAGGAAAATAAGTGCAATGTCTCTCAAGGGCTTGTTGATGGAATTTTTATCTTCTTGCCCCAAGTTTCCCTGGCTGGGCCTGACTCACTCTGCAGAAGCTGATCCCTCCCTGGGCCGGGCCTGCTGAGTGCCAGGTCGGGGCTGTACCTCACTCAGCGTCACCCAGCACAGCACAAACTCGGCCTCCAGAAGCACCCAGAGGTCGGCATCCCTGCACATCACAAGCAGCAGTAAGCATTTTCTGGAAGAATTTTAAGGGTAACAAAATGTCTTAGGAACCATTCGAACGTTATTAATGAAAGGAATGTTTATTGCTCTAACTGACCTGTCCTTCGCTAATCCTCTCACCAGATATCTTTTATCAGACAGGCAGGCAGTTCATTTCTTCGACACGTCAATATTGACACAATCATCTGAAAACTCAAGTACGGTGGCATGTTTCCCAAAAGAATTATCAACTTGGCCACAGATATGGTCCAAACTGAATGCCAGTTACTGGAAGTACAAGGATCTTCTAATTAAATAAAAATGGTCTTTTCTCCTATTTAATCTTACTGCAAAAACTATCTGCCCTATCATTAACTAAGAATATTTCCATCAATATTGTGGGTTTTCTTGTAGCTTAAGAACCTATTTTCTGAGTGAACTTTATGTCTCTGAGTATTTTATCAGTATAAGGAACCCAAATAAGAAAAAAAAGAATATGCTTTTAAAAACAATAACTGTACTGTTAATTTATGCATCTATGAAGCACTTTCAAGAAATGATTAGATTTTCATTCCCCCAACTTCTAGTGTCTCCTAAGCTTAAAAACCCCAAGAAAGCACAGAGAACATTAAATTTCCTGCCAATAAATTGGCACTTGGGCGATATGCTTGGCACAGCCTGCAAGGTCATCAGAAAAGAATTCCTAGGTATTCAATTCTAACTGTGCAATCTGAGATAATGCAAATGGAAGACAACCACCTAACTAATTTGGATTTTACCAAAACTTTAAACTCAATTTGTTAATCTCTGGAGATAAAGATTCACATTAACAAAGTTAAGAATCTTTTATAAAAATCCAGAAATCATGCAAATCAGGGTTGCTACAAGTTGGTGTGCAAGGGGAGACAGATTACAATTTGCTGCTGTCTTTAAACTACTGGCAACTTTCTATGGCCGGTAATCTGAAGTAATTTGATATAAATTATTTTTAGCCATCTAATATAGCAATAATCAGAGAACTTTAAAGAAAGTAGCTGGAGGGAAATCTTGCTTGCACTTGAGCCGACTCCACCGAAACCACAAGGAAGAATATCTCTGTTCCTCTGTAGCACCTGGCCAGTGAGCAATCCCACGGTGCACATGGCCAGGGTATAGGAAAAGTAAAGGCAGCCCAGCATTTTCTACTAAAAAATAAATAAAGCAATTTTAATGAAAACAGGTTTGTATAAAATCATCTAAAAATTACCACAACTACTTTCACTTTTGCATATTATTCTGTAGTGGATAACAAGTTCTTAGATCTGAAAAGGATTTTTAATATCTTCTTGTCCAACTTGATTTTATTGAAAAAGAAATAAAAACCTCAACTGGCTCAGGATCACAGTATCTGTGACAGATCCATGACGAAGGCAGAGGTCTTCCAACTCCTAGTGCAGGACTCTTTCCACTACATCACCTCTTCCTTGCTGGAATCCTGCTTTATCTTACACAACAGACAGGCAAAATCCCAATTCTGCAAGGAAAACTACCTACATTCCAAGAACTATTGTTAAGTTAGTTACTTGATATTTAAAGGAAATTTCCCTATGAAAGCAATGTTGCCTATGTTGGATGAGTTCCCAGGCTAGCCCACAAAAGCAAATTAAGAAGCTATGAGAAAGAAAAGTGGGTAATGTTTGAACCCTCCGAGATTCCTTAAGTCCTCAAGTACCTCTAACCGAGCTTCCAGTGCTGGGCAAGCATCCTCACCAGCCACATTACTGCCAAACCATGAGGACAAAGTGGGTAAATACAAGGGCTTTGGAATGAGACCAGCCTGAGTTCAAATTCAGGTTCACCCAACCTTCAGATAGTTATAACTTTATTCCAACAGTAAAAATGTAATGGAAAAAGAGGAAAACAGGATGAAGAAAATCCTTTTACTCTTCATGTGTGTACCTACTGTCATTGATGGGTTCCTTCTTTTTCCAGGAGCAAGTGAGGAGACAGGAATGGTGAGAAGGTGCTGTCACACAGAGGAAGGAAAGCAGCCTTGCTCAGAAGCAATGGCTGGTGGCAACAGAAAAGGAAGTGGGCAGCTGACCCCAGGGCATGGGGTGAAAGCAGAGGGGCATCTGAGAACTTGCAGAAAAGCCCCTTCCCAGCCTGCCCTCCTTTACTCTGCAGGGCAGTGCCTGCACTAGTTGTTCAGTCCCTCCCTCTCGATCCCCATCCTGTGCCCCACCCCAAAGGTCTCAGCCCTATCTCCACTACTTCCAACAACTTTGATCTGCTGTGACCAGAGGAGTCAGCATCATCACCTCAGATTTCAGGGAGCCTTCATTTTCCCTGATTAGCAGAGGAGGGGAAGCAGGAGCAGGTAGGGAACTGAATAACCTTGCCAGGCACTTCACTCGTACCTCTTCATCACTTCCCACAACCACTGGTCGGAATGTCCTGATTTAACCAACCAGAAAGTGATGCTCAGAGAGGTTTAGTGACTTGCCTGAGATTACACAGTAAGCAATAGGGTCACCAGGATTCAAAGCTACACCTGAGTGACCACATGTCAGTAGTGGGACACATGGCCCTGCCATCAGCTGGCACTCTGAATGCACATTCCCATAAACTGCTGCACACAAAAGTTAGGAGCTACCGGTAGACTTCACTGCTCACGTGTGCATTGCACAGCTTGCTGGGCCTTTTCAGGAAACAGCTCATAGCAATGCTGCATGGGAAAATGACCTCTAGGGCAGCATATAACACCATGATTATATTAATGCCCACATTTGCACAGTGACTGTGGCTTATAAAACCCCTGCACAAAAGTAGTGCTGGATTATAATCCAAAGTATAAATATCCAAAGTCTATACTAACTTAAATAAATGACTAAATAAATAAATACAAGGGGAAGAATAGACAGATCTCCCATTCTGCTCTTAAGAAGGAAAAGCCTAAATCCCCACCCCTTGAATTTGGGCTTCATATAGCAACTTCCAACCACGGCAGTATGAAAAGGGGAGAAAGAGAATAGCTTTGCAATGGAGAAAACTCCAAGCACGGCCTCAGCCAGGTGCTCAAGATCAACATCAACAGTGATAAATCCTGTCAACAGCATGTGCCCTCGATGTGATGCGACGAGAATGGCCCTTTACCTCGATGGTCTTCCTCCCAAAAACATATTACCCCACTCTAATTAGGAGAGAAACATGAGGAAAACCCCAGTTGATGGACATACTACAAAAATATCTGAGAAGTACTGATCAAAACTGCCAAGGTCATCAAAAACAAAGTCTGAGAAATTGCCACAGCCAAGAGGAGCCTAAGGAGACATGACAACTAAGCGTAATATCGTATCCCAGATCAAAGGGAGTATGAATAAAGTACGGGACTTTAGGTAACAGTAATTGTGACAAAAGTACTACATTAATGTAAGCTATGAATAATAGGGGTGACTGGGCATGGGATGTAAGAGAACCATCTGTACTGTCTTTGTAATTATTCTGTAAATATAAAACTATCCTAAAATAAGGCATATTTTTCTTAAATGTGAAAAACAAAAGACCACACTTGTCTACTTATCTAACACCTTGACCATTTGGTCATGGCCTCCCTTCCTCCTTCAAGGCCTGAGGGGTAGAGAAGTTGGCTGAATTCTTTCTCCTGCACTGCAGATAGGATGGGGCTGTCTGGGAAGACCCGATCACTCTACACAATGACAATTTTATGGGAGGACACACAGACAGCTGCAGCCTAGGTTCCCCCAAGGTACCCCTCCCCAAGGCAGCACAATCAGGAAAGTGACTCACACCTCCAAGCCTTAGGCATAGCAGGATTTCATTGGTCAATCTCTCCTGCAAGGAGATTCCCTGTTCACACCATACACTCAGCAATACGGTACACTTATTTTCTGCCCTCTCTTTCTCTAATAATCCATAATGCACGATTTGACCACTTTATCACAGGCTCCCTCATTTACTCTTTCATGTATGTGTTCCTTATCTCCCCAGCTAGACTGCAAGGTCTTTTTTTTTTTTTTTATCAGTGATGAGGTCTTCTGTCTTATCCTGGCTTTTGTTCTCCAAAGGGGCAGCAGATGGAGTGTGCACATAAAAATGCTTGTTGACAGACTACGTGCTGGAGGGAATAGGAAAAAGAAAAAAGTGCAGAGAGGACCAGAACAACCTTTTCACAAAGCAGAAGTCTTAAACAGCTGGAAGACTTTCACTGAATGGCATGCTGCTGATGAGGGACACTGCCCTGAAAGCCACCCCCATGCAAAACAGGGGTCAGGGCAAAAGGCAGTGTAATCAAGAAAAATTCAGTAAGACCAAGAAAATGCAGGAGCGTCTGAAAATGTGTGAAAAAAATACATGCATATATAATAATACAGCTCAAAAGTAGGTCAAATTCCATGGAAAAGTTGATTTTTTTTTTTAAGACTGGAAAGTCCTAAAATATGTTTAAAGATTTTTTTTTTTTTTAAAAAAAGGAGGTGGGAAGGATACATGAAAACTAGTTTGGCCGAATCACCAGATGGTTCAACCAACACTTTGAGATTCCAGGGGGGCAAAGTTTGAATTTTCCACAAACAAACATACACCTAACAAGTGAATGTGCTTTGTTAAAATGCTGAGACTATCTGACATCCCTACCCTGCAGCAAAAGGCCACAGGTCAATAGAGGGGCAGGGACGAGGCCTCAGCAGAGGCAAGCTCTTATTCCAATTCAGAGCCACTCCCATCTTTGATTCTCAGTGTCAGTCGTCTCTGCAGCAACTCATGACGTGCAGACACACTCATAAAGGTGAGGAGGGGTGGGTGAGTGGCTGGAAGTACATGCTACCAAAAATATTTTTTAATAACCATTCAGATCTCTTTTATTTTGCTCTTTATAGGACTTTGATGGGGAAAGGGGTGAAATAGCCACCAAAAAGGCAACCAGAGAGACCTCAAGGCCACCCGCTCACCTGCACTGCTCAACCTAATCACTGACAAGTTTCCATATCCATCCTCCTTTCTTACTTCACCCACCAATGAGTCATTCTTGTAAGTTTGTAGATTTTCTTTGAACCTCCACATACCTCCAGAGGAAATTTCAGATGATCACTGACACCATACTAGTGACCTCTTTGATCCAGTCTCTTTGCTTTAATCTAGAACCTTTGCTATAGGTGTGTGGGATGAGGTGGAACCCAAGAGGCAGAGGAGGCTACCTGCCCCTCTTGCTTCTGTCTTTGTCTTTCTCCATCTGTGTATGGATTCTCAAGCGTTCCCCTCCTTCTTTGGGACTTCAGAACTTACCCCTCGTATAGCTCTGGGCTTTTTACATCATCTGAGTGTTAAGAATGGTTAAGATATTAATGAAATAAATAGCACATAGATTATGAGGCTATATAATTTGTCTACCCATATCTTTGCCTACTGCGTAACACATGATTAAGCAGAAACAATATTCTGCCTTATACAATTTGCAGGCTGCAACATCCTAAGCTAACTCTACTAAGCTCTGCAGATCTCTCAGAGAAATCAGGAAAGAGCAGGTACCATCTCAGAGAAAAAAGCCTTCAGGAGCAGCCACAAGACTCTTCACCTGCTACAGCTACCGCTGTGGTTTTCTTCCTTCTCATCCTATCAAGCAACATGGTCAAACTCTTTGCAATCAGTTTCAGCTCCACCAATAAAAGCAAATTACAAAGGCTGCTCCTTTCTTTTTTTTTTTTTCTTTTTGAAGACTCTGCCTTTTGACTGTTGGATTCAGACACGCTTAGTATTTGAATTTAAGCCAAAATTCTTGCAAAATCCAGATGTTCTTTACGGAAGCTTGTGTTTACTACAGAGCTTTCTACCACATCTGAAGATGCTCTTCCCAGAGAACAATCTACTGCTGCTGACGGCTACGACTTGCACCGGGAGGACCTCAGGACAGCCCACCCTGGGATGGACCAAGTGGAGCAGTTTGCACTGCTGTGCCTCGGCATGTCTCACGTTCATAAAAATGCAAGTTCAACATCCAGTTATTCCTCAATGGCATTTTAAATCCACATTGAAGTCCCCTGAGCAGGCATCAACACACAGCAAAACGTCCTCAAGGTTTTCCTCACCTGTCCCTCACCCAGACACATGGATCTTGGCAGCTTAAAACCTCTTTCCCCCAAAAACATTCTGGCCCTTTGGTCTTACTTCCCACCTTCTCCTCTGCTAGACCTCAACTGTAGTTACATGCTCCATCTTGCCTTTCTCATATCTTTCCAATTCTTCTCTTCACTGTCCCACAAAACCAAAGGTACAGGTGCTAAATTGGGAAACACAGAATCCTCCTGAAAAGGGAGATCCCTTTAAAGGCGAATACTTGCACACCAATGCTTTCTTCTCAGATTCATATTGTGAGCACTAAATGGCACTGTCACAAGTCAACCCACGACAGAGGAAGAGTGGTAGACCAAGGTTTGTGGTCCTGCTTCCCATGGGTGTGCAAGAGCTGGGTCATGTACAAGCAGGAGTCTCTCAGGAAGCCTGGTGCAGCCCCAAGAGTTCAATGCAGGAAGCCAGTAGAAGTGGGTCTCTCTGACCCCAACACTGACATTGCTGCCCTTGGGGGGCCCACAGGCTGGAACCCCTTCTCACCCGTTCCAGCAGTTTCCAAGGAACACCAAGGGCCTCAATGAGCAGTTTGAAAACCACAGGCTAGATGATTTTCACCCTATCCTCCTATTCTATTCTTACCCATGACATAGGAGCACATTTTGTTTTACAAGAAATGACCACTTCCTTTCAAAATACCTTTTAATGCATTATAACTAATTCCTCTATCTCTCAAGAAGAGAAGAAAAACCACCAGCATATCCAGCCTACAAACCCCTCAGCTGGCACAGTGAATAAAGTCTACAATCTGAACCCCAATTCTCTGAGCAATCTTTTGCCTTTGTCAGAAAACTACTTCTTTCTAATCACTGTCAGGAGCTGATACATCACAGGCCATCAGAGGCCATGCAAAGATGGAAAATCATGCATAGCTTAAGGATTTGTTTGAGGCCTACAGTTAATTATAATTCTACCAGGGGCCAGGAAAGCCAGGCTCACCTGTCACTGTTCACTGCTCAGGACAAAAAAAGTTCAACAGGAACAAAAGCCCCATTAACTCCATGGGGGGCCTGGAAAACATCGTTAAAGTACAGACCCTCAGGGGTGGCAGATCTAAATGCCTGGGTATGTGCAAGGTGCATACCCGGGTGCACATGGCCTTGACAGTACAGCATTTACATGCAGAGCCTCTGTGTTAAGGTGCAGCACTAGGAAACTCATGTCTGCCAGATCCAGCCATTATCATGGCACCTGGAGAGAGACAGAGGGGGCAAGGAGAGAATAGACCCAAACTTCAGATGGAAAGGGATGAGTTTGCCACTCCCCTGAAAGCCACAGCCCCATCTGTTTATACCTTCTCCCCATATGGTAGCTGCAGCCAGAATCAAAGTATGTGCAGTAAAGACTTAAATGTGTTCTCCAATAACTGCTGACTCATCTCAGAGCCTGAGCAAGTCAGGGCCCATAGCATGGTTTATATTTTTAATTATTTTTAAAAAATTCTTTGCTCTTTCCCAAATTAAATACATTTATTTGCCTGATCCCTAGACACTTTTTTAAAAAATGAAAGCTTAATCAATATTGCCAGCACCTGTCTAAATGGAAAACCAATCTTTTAATAAAATTATATTCGAAAGCTTTTCCCCTAGAAGAATTGTGATAGAGATATTACCATCATATGGATATGATCAAAGCAAAAGAAAAAAGATATACTGTAAAACACTGAAAATGCTTCCCTCTTCTTATTCCTCCCACCCCATCCCAAAATACTTCCCAAACAATTTTAACTATTTTATTTCTCAAATCTAAAGTATCCAGGACAATAGACTCTTGCTAGGATCAAGGCTGATAAGGCTGGAGGTAAACTAGCACCTTGGGTGGGCTCCATGCCAGAAGCTGGGAGGGAAAGGTGTGGAACAATTACTGCAAGGCACACTCTGGAAAATCCCTAACAAACTCAGGTGACTTCAAGTTAAACATGGCAAACTGAATACATGCACTCCGGTTTCAGAAATGTTGCTGACACCCCTGGTCTGCTGTCATTTCCTCTCTAGCTTTCTTTGATCTTGTGGGTTTATGCCTTTGTTTGTTCCGTAAAGAGTGAACCTTTGGTGGGTTTGAAGAGTAAACAGGGATAAACAGGCATGTGTTCTGACTCTGCAGACTAGAGAAAAATGAAACCTGGGTGAAAGCAATAGAAGCAAGTCGGCTCACAATGCAAGCCTCCAAAGGGCTTGAGACTGTGAAGTGGGGGCTTTTTGAAAGCTGGCTGCCTGTTAGAGCCGAAAACAGAAGGACCAGTTGAAGTTTTAAAAGGAGCAGTTAGATGCTGGAACATCCTCTCCCATTTCAAAGAGCAAGGAAACTAACTGTGTCTCAATTATAAGACCAGAAAGGGGTGGTGGGAGAAACTAACTGTGCCTCAGTTGTAGACCAGAAAGGGACATGACAGAGAAGTTGGAGGGATGGGCTCCAGGATAAAAGTATACAAGAAAAAAGTTGAACTGGTGGAATTTCTGGTGTATCCAAACCAACTGAGAAGAAATCTTTTAGCTCTGTCAGAGTTCAGGGATAAATTCATAACAGGTACACAGAAAAATAAGCATATGAAAAATAAGGCAATTATTAATTCCAGGAAAACAGGTTCTACAAGAAAGGAAATATAATCATAGTACACTTTGCAGCTTGGCTGTGAGCAATATTGACATAAGTCTAACAATGTAAACACTAGATCTGTATTTAACAACAATAAAAAGAGACACTGTAACTATACTGAGAGGGTGAAGGAAGGGTAATATATGCCCATGTGTATCTGTGTGTGCATCTGTGTGTGTCTATGTGTGGTGTGTCTATGAGTGGGTGTGTCCATGTGCGGGTGTCTGTGTGTAGATGTGTCTCTGTGTGTCTGTGTGGAGTCTATAAGTGGGTGTGTCTATGTCTGTGTGTATGTGTGTCTGTGTGTGTCTATGTGTGGATGTGTCTGTGTAGGCATCTGTGTGTGGATGTGTATGTACAGGTGTGTGTTTGTGTCTCTCTGTAGGTGGATCTATGTGTGAGTGTGTCTGTGGGTGTGCCTGTGGGGGTGAGTGTCTGTATGTGGATGCATCTGTGTACCTGTGGGTGTGTCTGTGTATAAGGATGTGTCTGTTTGTGTGTGGGTCTATGTGTGGGTGTGTCTGTGTGTGTGGAGGTATGTCTATGTATGTGTCTGTGTGTGTGTCTGTGCATCTGTGGGTGTGTCTGTGTACGGGAGTGTGTCTGTAGGTGGATCTACATGTATTTGTGTCTGTGTGGGGGTGTGTCTGTGGGGGGGTGTCTACGCGTGAGTGTGTCTATGTGTGGGTACATCTGTGAGTAGGGTGGGTCTATGTGTGGGTGTGTCTGTGTGTGTGGAGGTATGTCTATGTATGTCAGTGCATGTGTCTGTGCATCTGTGGGTGTGTCTGTGTATGGGACTGTGTCTGTGGGTGGGTCTACATGTATTTGTGTCTGTGTGGGGGTGTGTCTGTGGGGGGGGTGTCTTTGTATGTGTGTCTGTGTGTATATCTAGCAGCATGTGGGATGGAGAAGAGCAAAATTCTCACCTTTCATTATAGGACATCAAAAGAAAATATCTAAAAACAAAAGACCAATACATAACAGCCTGACAAATTATTTAGAAATATGGAGACAAACACACTGTGAGAAAAAGATTAGAAAAAGGCTGCCTCTGAGGAATGGGAACCGAGAGTGGACTGGAAGGCCTACGAGCTTCTGTTTTCCAGTGATTTTTGGTGATGTATTAACAAAAATAAGTCAAATTCAGAAATAAGAATCTGAATTGAAAAAAATAACTGAGTGGCCACAAAGTAAAGCCACCATTAAAAGTTGTTTGTTAATGTTTTTAATGAGAGAGCATTTTATTCTACAACTTCTTAAAACATCTATTAATTTTAACCAAGTTTATTATATAACCAAGCATTATGTGAGTTTTGATGATTAAATAATACAAATTTGTCTATATTTACTCGACATTCTTCCTATCAATTCTTATCCCATTTAGTCAGTCCACAAAGAGTTCAGAGAAGTGTTCCTGGCTGTGGCCAGCAGCAGAAATACACACATTATCGAACACCGTCTACGCTGGAAGGACTATGTTTAGCACTTTCCTCCTAAGTGTCTTACAAGGAAGCACTGTTATCGCCACCTTATAGATAAGATAATCAGGTCTCAACATTTCCCAGACACTCTTGCTCCTAGAATTTCTTTGAGTCAGCCCTGACTTTATAGAGTCTGCCTGGAATATTTTTTTAAAAAGAAAGAATTTATTTGATTTCTGGCAGCTGAAAACTGCATAAATAGAAAAAAACACACTGTCACAAAAGATATTTTTCCCCGCCAACATGAACACACTCTACAAACTCTTCTCTCACCTACAAAAGATGAAGAAGGATTAGAGGGCTGGGGACGGCAGGTGACATCCTGAGAAGCCACCTGTAAGGTAGGAATAGTCTTGGAGCAAAGGCAGAACACGGGAGGAGAGCAGGAGAAGCGGGTGGCCTGCCTGACACATGCCTCAGAAGTTCTGCTTTAATTAGTCTGGGGTAGGGCTCAGGCATCAATGCTTTTTTGAATCCCTGTATGATTTTAAGGTGTAGCCAGTGTTGATAACCATCACCTTAAAGGGAAAAAAGGCAAAGAGTTAAAACAGTTAAGGATCAAGAAGAAAGGCAATAAATTGCATGTTAGACTCTGGCTTCTATATCTTTGTTCCATCTTTTAACACTGTGTTTGGAAATACTGTTTACCTGTTCTAATGAAGAGCAACATTTTTATGAAGGAGCTGGGGAAGGACGGCTCAGATCAGAATCACAGACAAGTGTGAGTTTGGAAGCTGAAAAAACCCACCAAACACCAAGCAACGGATGCCCATTTCAGTCAGAAGTTCCCAGCTCTCACCCCCTGCCCGACTACAGCCTTCTCAGTAAGCCTCTCATGCCATGAACTCCTATTCCACGCTTACAGCCTTCTTTTCCTGATTTCCACACCTAAAAACACAACCAGGAAACCATGGTCTCTATGTCAATGGACTTATTTTTAAAAACTGAAAGAGAATAATGTGGTAGCCTCTAAAGACTGAACTGGGAACGCTCTTTAAAATAAAGCTTTGATGCTAGCGAGGTTGCGGAGAAAAAGGAACTCTCATACATTGTTGGTGGGACTGCAAAATGGTGCAGCCTCTATGGAAAATGGTATGGAGGTTCCTCAAACAATTGCAGATAGATCTACCATACAACCCAGCTATCCCACTGCTGGGAATATACCCAGAGGAATGGAAATCATCAAGTCGAAGGTATACCTGTTCCCCAATGTTCATCGCAGCACTTTTCACAATAGCCAAGAGTTGGAACCAGCCCAAATGTCCATCATCAGATGAGTGGATACAGAAAATGTGGTACATCTACACAATGGAATACTACTCAGCTATCAAAACGAATGAAATACTGCCATTTGCAACAACATGGATGGACCTTGAGAGAATTATATTAAGTGAAACAAGTCAGGCACAGAAAGAGAAATACCACATGTTCTCACTTATTGGTGGGAGCTAAAAATTAATATATAAATTCACACACACACACACACACACACACACACACACACACACAAAAATGGGGGGGGAAGAAGATGTAACAACCACAATTGAAGTTGATACAACAAGCAAAGAGAAAGGACATTGTTGGGGGGGAGGGGGGAGGTTTTGGTGATGGGCAACAATAATCAGCCACAATGTATATCAACATAATAAAATTTAAAAAAAATAAAATAAAATAAAATAAAATAAAGCTTTGGGTCTGCAGGTAATGATGGGCAGAGGAAGGGGCAGCCACCTGTCACCCTTCCTTCCCTGCCAGGTGAGGGTCATCACCAGGACCTGGCCTTCATTATCTCCCAGGCATGGAGTGTCCCAAGGCCAAAGGTAGGAGCTGTCAGCTTATCAAATAAAACTTCCATAATCATCGCACAAAAACCAGCCTACATTTCCAATCCTTTCTTTTCTCTCACTCACCCTGCGAAAACCCTCGACTCCAGCCCTGAGGACACCCATCGCATCCACAGGCCCAGCCTTTGCCTGCGCGATGCTGGCTTCCTTACTCTCAGCCTCTGGCCTCATTCCAATTCTGTAGCCCTTGCTCCCAGCTCCAATCCTCCCTGGGCCCCTTTGTCATGCGCTAAATTCTGAACCCCCACTTCTAGGGTGTGGCAGTTAACATGTGTATGATACTCATGTCCCCACAGGGGTATACGCTCCATGAAAGCACAAACTGGGTCTGAAGCTTCTGCTGGAGACTCCACCCTGCACAGCTCGGGGGCATGTACCCCTTGTGAGAGCAGCGCAGCATGCAGTCAGATTTGCTCTGGAGTCGCAGGACTCTAGTTCCTGGATTTTGTTGTTGTTGTTTAAGTTTATTTATTTATTTATTTATTTATTTATTTTACACTCTATGATGTTGCTGTGGAGCAGTTGCAGGGGAGGGGGAGAGGGGAAGGGGAAAAGAAATAGGGTGGGAGAAGGATGAAGGAGGAGGGGTGGGGTTGGGGCCTGTGGCCCCCCCCCTCATTCCTGCAGGGGAGACCAGAGGCCTTCCAGCAGTGGCTTGGTCATTTCTGGGCTGGGTGCAGATGTCAGGGGGGTGTGGCTGAAGCCTCACCTCCCACTGCCCCAGTTCGGGACCCTGGGGCACTTCTTGTGGTGGCTCGGTGGCCATTGTTGGGCTGGTTGCGGGTGTTGGGGGGTGTGGACAAGGCCCTCAGCCCCCCACTGCCCCAGCTCAGGAGAGCCTGGGCACTTCCTGTAGCAGCTCGGTGGTCATCGAGGTTCTTGGATTTGGAAGACCCCGTTCCTCCTTTCCCACTAGCCATATGTCCTCAGAGCAGACTTTCCCCAGTTCTTACCTGAACCATCTTATGGTGGTGGGGGATCAAAATCATCATGGAAATTAAAGCTTTGCCAAACTCAAGATATTTTTATATGCACAGATGCATTAAGCCAGTCCCTTTACCCTGGTGTCTCCATGGCATGACCTGACACAAAAAGCTAATGGAAAATAAGCATGTGGCCAGGGCAACACCACGCTAGAATTCAGCTGGACAGAGAAGAACTTTGGCAAAACTATTCAGCCTGTATCTTTAGCTTTTTGAGGAATCACCATACTGTTTTCCACATCAGCTATACCACCTTATTCAGCAATCTCACTTTGAGGCATTTTTCCAAAAGAATTGAAAGTAAGATCTTTAGGAGATATTTGTGCTCCTGTGTTCACTGCAGCATTATTCACAATAGCCAAGATGAAAAAACAACCCGTGTCCATTGACAGGTAAAGAATATGTGGCATGTAGATACAATGAAATACTATTCAGCCTTGAAAAAGAAGGAAACCTGCAATATGCAACAACATGGACGAACCTGGAGGACATTATTCTAAGTGAAATAACCCAATCACAGAAGGAAAAATACTGCATAATTCCACTTATATGAGGAACCTAAATTTGCCAAAGTCAGAGAAGCAGAGAGAAGGTGGTGGTTGCCAAGAGCTAGGGGGAAGGGAAACGGGGAGCTACTATTCAATGGATACAAAAGCTTCAGTTGTGCAGGATGAATAAATCCTAGAGATCTGCTGGACAACACTATGCCTATAGTTAACAATAACATATCACACACTTGCAATTTTGTTCCAAGAGTAGATCTCATGTTAAATTTTTTTAAAAATTAGTCTGTAAATGTTAAGATGTAGGGATAGCTACTCTGGTTTTCTTTTGACTTCTCGAATTCTTTTTGCTTCTTTTTCACTCGCACTGACAACAAGGGTGAATAATTCCAAACCAGAAAGTCCTCCTTCATGGGTAGAATCTTCATTAAGTTCTCCAAGAAAAACTGCTGTGAGGTCCTGCAGCTCTGGAAAGTGGCACAAGTGCTGAAAAGGCTCATGAGATGCTTTTAAGATAACAGTCTTGATGTTCTCAGCATTTGTGAAACCAAAAAATGCCAAGAGGAATCCTCCAAATTCTCATGACTGCTGATGACGGTGAGCTGCAATCCCAGCTTCTGATGGTGGCCACAAGTCACTCCGGGGGATGAAGGAGACCCCAAGTCCTTCCAAACCTGGCTTGAAGGAACTCACCAGCAAATGGGGTTGCTGATTGGGGAGGGCAAAAGGGACAAGCACAGGGACAAGATCTGGGAGGAGGAACCACGGGCAGGAAAGAACGGAACTGGCGGAGCAGGGTAGCTCTAGCCTGGAAAGGAGCCGACACCAAGTTTAGAGGGGGCCGAAGTCTGTGACAAGTGACTGCACTGGCCCCCCAGAATCCAAATTTCATTCTTTTCTTTTTTTCTCTTTTCTCTCTTTTTTTTTTTTCTTTAATTTTTTCTGTAATTGAAACATAATTGATTGTACATGTCTGTGAGGTCACATTTCATTCTTAAGCAGTCAAATTCATTCCATATCCATGACATCTCTGACAGCACACGTGGAAGGAGACCTCCTATTAGCCTGTGAGCATGAGGGGTCCTGCTCCCTCCCTCCTACCACAGAGAAGCTGACTTTGCTGGGCAAGGCTTCTCATGTCCTTGCCCTTGAGGAGGGCTTTGAACACTAGTGTGCAGAGCCCAGGACACAGGAGGAGAAGGAGGAGAGGCAAAAGGCTGAGAAATGAGCAGGTTGGCTAAGTCCATCTTCTCCCTGCCGCACTGAAGGGAAGGGGAAAGGGTGAGGAGGTAAACACCCAGAGGGCAGGGGTGGGGAAGAAAAGCACATGTGGTTTGGGTTTTCCTCCCAGGCAGCTCTGAGTCCTGATAGACATGGACAGGAGAGAAAGGGGGATTTTTAACTACTTTTGAAGAAAGCAAATAACCAGTTTAGGCTGTTTTGAAATTATTTAGAGCAGCTGGATTCTTTCTTCACGGTGGCATCGCTCTGAGACTGGACATGACAGTGCTCTACGCAACACGGGACTTAACCAACTCTGCAAGCTGCAACCTTACTGCCTATTTTAACACTCTGTACAAAACAGTTTTCTCTTTCCTGTACCTATCCCATTTCAACTAGTGATGACCAGCATGGGGTCATGAGGTGGTCATTCAATTAATTTGGGATGAGTCATAACAGGGTTATCATTATTTTGTCAATCATTAAATTGATTTTGGTATTGTTTTTCTCTAAGGGTAAGGAAAGACATAAAAGCAGGTTGCTAAGAAAATTAACAATGTAAACATGTGACATGTTTAGCTAGTAAAAAAAAAACTAAATTGAAAGACTACTGTAGGAACAAGTAAATGGCTAAGGTGATTATAAATTATTCTTAGGTAAGAACCCAGAGACTGGAAGCCAGATGCAACTTTCCTGGGTTCCCAGCTCATTAAGCAGTTGTTTCACATACTTAAAATTAATTTAAAAAAAATTATTTTAGGTTTTTTTTTTTTAATTGAAACACAGTTGATTGTACATTTCTGTGGGGTACTGTGCTGAATATCAACACCTGTGTGCAATATGTGATGCTCAAATCAGGATAATTAGTATATTTAACATTATACAATGTAATCCATTTTTGTGGCCCTTTATCAATTCCTCCCTAACCCTCCTTTCCCTCCCCCTATCCCACCTCTGAGAACCTTAGTTTTGCTCACTCCTTTTGAAAGTTCAATGAATTATTGTGATCCTTCCTTCCTTCCTTCCTTCCTTCCTTCCTTCCTTCCTTCCTTCCTTTTATTAGATCCCACTTATGAATGAGCACATGCATGCAGTATTTCTCTTTCTGTGCCTGGCATAATTTTCTCTAAGTTCATCCATCTTTCTGTAAATGGCAATATTTCATTATGGCAAAGCAGTATTCCATTGTGTATATAAACCACATTTTCCTTATGCAGTTGTCCAACAATGGACATTTAGGTTGGTTCTAACTCTTAGCTACTGTAAGTAGAGCTGCAATAAACACGGGAGGGCAGGTATCCCGTCAACATGATGACTTCCATTCCTTTGGGTGTACATCCAGCAGTGGGATTGCTGGATCATATGGTCTACCTGTAGTGTGTGAGGAACCTCCATGCCATTTTCCATAATGGCTGAATTAACTTACAGTCCCACTGGTGGAGTATGAGGGTTCCCCTTTCTCCGCATCCTTGTCAGCATTTGTTATTCTGTCTTTTTGATAACAGCCATCTAACTGGGGTGAGATGATATCTCAGTGTGGATTTGATTTTCATCTCCTTGATGCTAAGTGATAATGAGCATTTTTTCATGTATCTGTTGGTCTTAAATGCATGTTTCCTAAATATTCTCTAATTCAGTGCGTTTTCTTTAAAACTAAAACTAAATATGAATGATAATGGTCCAAGCACTCACTCTGTCTTAACCCCCTCACCTGCAGACACCTTAGTCAGTCTGACCTTGGAGCCCTCACAGTCCCAGGCCTTCTCTGCCCCCCAGAGAGACCCACTGACAGCCATTCCTCTCACGCTCATTCTGCTCCTGGATGTATCACTCACTGCCCATCAACTCTGGAATTTTTTTTCCTTTCTCAAACTGTAAGAAAAACATGACTCAAAAAATTTTTTTTAAAAATGGAAGATGGTCATTTTCATCACTATCATCATATAAACTTTTAGTGTTTATTTACCCACCCTAGGTACCATATAATAAATCAACAATAAAATTGGTCTTGGAAAGCACTTTTCTCTAAATTATTCCTATTTTAAGATACATGTATCAAGAAAAATTTACTGAATGAACTAATTATTATGCATATCAGAACAAAAGGGAAGGAATGTCATTTTTTAAATTCCAGGAATTCTTGTCAAGACTAAAATATTAAAAGTTTTCTAGGCTTTACATTTGCTGCTATTTAGGATGCATTTCATTATCTCCTATAGTAAAACCCTGTGGACCAAATTGGGAAGGAAGCGAGTAAAAATGAGGAAAGAAGTTAATGCAGTGACCAAAGCTCCAGGGCCAGATAGATCTGGGTTCCAACCCCACTTTCTGCCTCTGAGATGTGCCTTCAGCCCTTAAAGTCTCCACCCCCTTTCAGTGACGTCACCATAACAAGGACACGTATAGCATGAATGCTAGGGAGATGTAAAGAAAATTAAGGATTAAATAATAATTAAAATTATCCTAGCCATATACTTAGTATTCTATGTTTTCTGCGTGTGTTTTACCTTTATAAAAATAATAAAAATTAAAAATATATGTGTTATCATTTCCTTTCAATTATCTAGCAGTCAAGCCCAATAACAGAATTGCCTTTATACACAGGAAATGTAGGCAGCTTATAAGGGGGAAAGGACTTCAGTGCCCCCAAATAACTCCAGGGTGTCCTTTCTGTACAACCCGAAATTCTACCATTAGGGATTAACTGCTTTGGTTAAAACCCTGCAGTATTCAAGCATCTTTTAAATGTAAACACAACTGTGAAGCTTCAGAATAAAGCGGTTCTTCCTGTAACTTCCCAAAAAACAGAGTACTGAAAAATGGCTGTCCTGAGAGGAAAGCAGGGAGGTGGAGGACGGTGAAGAGGGAACCCTGGGTTGAGTACAGGAGGACAGACAGAGGTCGCGTGTTTGGTCACAAGAGCGTGCAAGCAGAGAAGTTCGCAGAAGAGTCAGGGGAGCACAGCAAGGAAAGGCACCCAAGACCACTTTGCTGTTAGACCAGCTGTGGGGGACCCTCAGGGAGAGCCAAAGGCCCCAGGCTTCCCGTCAGCATGTCAGCAGGCACCCGTTCTGAGCTGTCCCACACTCTCTCTCTGCCTGCAGCCTGACTGGGCCCCGCAAGAAGGGGAGGGCTAGTCGGTAATCTCAGGCCCTGTCCCCCAGCCTGGGCTCCAGGGAGAAGGCTGTCCAAAGAAAACACTTCCTTGGTTGGGGGGAGGCAGGGAACTTTTGGTATAAAGTGTTTGGGAAGCCAGGTCAGCCTGGCCCCAGAGAGCTGTGTGGGGAAAGGCGCAACTCTCCACCGTCCTCCACCTTCCACCACCATCTCCCACCATCCAACACCGTCCTCCACCTTCCACCACTGTCCTCCACCGTGCACCACCATCCTCCACCATCCTCCACCTTCCACCACCATCTCCCACCATCCAACACCGTCCTCCACCTTCCACCACTGTCCTCCACCTTCCACCACTGTCCTCCACCGTCCTCCACCTTCCACCACTGTCCTCCACCGTCCTCCACCTTCTACCACTGTCCACCGTGCACCACCATCCTCCACCGTCCTCCACCTTCCACCACCATCTCCCACCATCCAACACCATCCTCCACCTTCCACCACTGTCCTCCACCAAGCACCACCATCCTCCACTGTCCTCCACCGAGCACCACCATCCTCCACCATCCTCCACCTTCCACCACCATCTCCCACCATCCAACACCATCCTCCACCTTCTACCACTGTCCTCCACCATGCACCACCATCCTCCACTGTCCTCCACCTTCCACCACCATCTCCCACCATCCAACACCATCCTCCACCTTCCACCACTGTCCTCCACCGAGCACCACCATCTCCCACCATCCAACACCATCCTCCACCTTCCACCACTGTCCTCCACCGTGCACCACCATCCCCCACCTTCCACCATTGACCTCCACCTTCCAAAACCATCCACCACCATGCTCCACCACTCATCACTGTCCCCTACCATTCTCAACTGTCCACCACCATCCTCCATCTTCCACCATCATCCTCCACCTTCACCACCATCCTCCACCATCATCCACCATCATCCACCATCATCCACCATCCACCACTGTCCTCCACCTTCCACCATTGACCTCCACCTTCACCACTGTCCTCCTCCTTACACCACCCTCCTCCACGTTCAACCCGTCCTCCACCTTCCACCACCATCCTTCACTGTGCTCCACCATTCTCCACCGTCCACCACTGTCCTCCACCTTCCACCACCACCCTTCAACGTCATCCACCATCTCCATCATCCTCCCTCATTCTACACCTTCCACCACCACCCACCACCTTCAACACAGTCCTCTTCCTTCCACCACTTTCCTCCACCCTCCATCACCGTCTTCCATTGTGCTCCACTGTGCCCCACCATCCACCACTGTCCATCACCATCCTCCATCTTCCACCATTGTCCTCCACCTTCACCACAATCCTCCTCCCTCTGCCACCATCCTCCACCGTCATTCACTTTCCACCACCGTCCACGACCATCCTCCACCTTCACGACTGTCCTCCATCATGCTCCACCTTTTTTTAAAAAAAAAAAATATTTATTTATTGGTTTTCTGGGGGATTTTTTTGGTGGCTGGCTGGTAACAGGGATCGAACCCTGGACCTTGGTGTTACCAACACCTCTCTCTAAACAACTGTATGTTCCACGTTTTACCACCATGTCCACCTTTCACCATCATCCTCCACCTTCTGTCCCCCTCCTTCCACCACTGACCTCCACCTTCCACCACTGTCCACCACCGCCCACCATCGTCCTCCACTTTCCTCTGCCTTCTTCTGCTGTCCTCCACCTTCCACCACTGTCCACCACCGCCCACCATCGTCCTCCACCTTCCTCCGCCTTCTTCTGCTGTCCTCCACCTTCCACCACCATCCTCCACCACCCAGCACCATCCTCCATGGTGCTCCACCATCCACCACCGTCTTCCATCATCTTCCACTGTCCACCGCCCTCCACCATCTGTCTTTTACCATCCTTCACTCTGCATGTCTACAGTGACAGAGACACTGGGCAGGGGTCTGCAGAACAGCCTAATCATTACACTAAATGTTTAGCTCTGAAACAAAATTTCAATCCAAAATTCCAATCAAGTTATTTCTGCAGACCCACTATTTGGGATCATCTATGAGATGGCTTCTACCCACCCTTTAAGCACCAGCAGAGAAAATACAGAGTAGACTTTGCCTAGTTTCTTCCACATTTTATCAATTACACAGAAATGCTTCCTACCACATGTGTACTCATTTTTTTTTATTCAGAATAATAATTCCTATTTATTATTAGAAGAAGCTTAGAGTGAAATGAAAATACTCCTCATGGCACCACCTAATACCACCACCATCATCCTTTTGTTGTATTTCCTTTCAGTTTTTACACATTTTTCTCCTCTTTTTATTTATTTTGAAAAGGAAGTACATTCAGTTCACATGGTGCCAAAGTCCAAAGGCACTAAGCATGTGGTCAATAGTCTTTCTCCCAGAACACCCCATCCCTCCAGCTATCTGATGCCACTCCTCAGTGGCAGCCAAAGGAACCAGTGTCTTGATCAGACATGCATTTTAATACGCTTACAAGTCAATTTTGGAACCTGCTTTTATTTACCTTAACAACAGCCCTTTTCCAGGTTGCTATACTAAAAATAGTATTAATGATTGCATGATATTCCATAAAGTCAATAATTTACTTAAATTATCTTGTTGCAGTAAAACATTAAGGTTGCTTTCAGATTTTCATTATAAATAATGCTGCAATAGCCATGTGGCTACTATTGCCAGATTTTGGAAAATTTCCTGAGGCTACAGCCTTCAATCTCCACCAACCCTTTTGACAGCTGTGCTGAAGGTAAAGCGAAACACCTGGTCTATACAAAGTTCTTCAGTACACAGTCTACACCTGCCTTGCCACCCTATTGGGAAAGACCAGCTCATGTGGAAGAAACAAAACCCAACAAATTATGCAAGGTCAAGCTGGCAATGCCCAGGGAGTGCTGTCACACACCAAGGTCCAATCACACAGACTCTCCCCAGACCAAGCACAAAGTCATGAGGATGATGGCATCTTGAGCGATGCTCTCAACTGGGCCCCTCAAACATGTGCTTACACCCCAGGAGAACCACAGCGACAGCAGATTGACCCACAGGGTCAGTGTGGCCCATCCAGAGCATCATTTTTACTCAAAGGTCTGGGGAATGAAGCCTTACATTTATATTAATTATAGATCCTTAAAAAGTGGAAGGCACAGCCCAAACGAGTTTCTAAAATAAAGCTAAGAAGGTCTGGCCAGTTAACTCATTTGGTTAGAGAATGGTGCTGATACACCAAGGTCAAGGGTTCGGATCCCCTTACCGACCATACGCCAAAACTTAAAACAAATAAATAAAATAAAGCTAAGAAAAAAAGAACAGATTTCAACACTGTTTTGGCAGAGGCAGGCAGTTAGGGCCCTGCCCCAGCTCTTCCTGGAGGTCCTGGTTTGGGGAACACACCCCTTGCCTCTGGACTGTAAAGATGCCATGTTCTTTGACAGCAATTCATCTCAAATTCAAAAGAGAAGGAGCTGCATGGGTGCTGTTTGCACACATCTTTCACGTGGGCACAGAACCAGGGCTCTCTGCACACTCTCAACCCTCCCAGCAAGGGAAGCACAGGCAGGCTTTCCTCTTGCCACCTCCACCCCAGCTGGTCACTTGGACTCACTCCTGAATGCCATGCGGACACTAGACAAATAGGTGAACGAGACCGCTCACCTTTCAATAGATCATATTCTTCTCATTGAGGGAGACAATACATTTAACAGCTATGAAAGCACCGATTTACACTAAGAGGCTCAGGGAGCACAAGGGGTGGGGGCAGCAAGAATGCGAGGTGAGTTTGTTTGAACTGGTCAAGGTGAAGGGGGCAGCTTTCCTTCAGGCCCAACCCTGGACAGGACGAGATTCCATGACCTCACCAGCCACAGATCTTCCTTCAAAGCTCTCTACTTACTCACAGACCCTTAGTGATTTACAAAGCCTTTCCATTTGAAAAGGGTTCAGTTTGGGACATGTGGATTAAAGTGTGGCAAAACTTGCCAATGAGGAATTATCCCTGATTTCTTGGGGAGCCGTCTCCAGTGCTGATGAGACAGTGTATCGGAAAAGGAAAATACCCACAGAGGCTTAGGCTGCTGAGTAGGAAAAATCAATACGCAGATTTAAAGCTGCTACAAGCCAGTCTGACTCTGCGGCTGGCTCCTCATATTGCTGCTGAGTTCAGATTGTAACTAATGATGACAATCCATCATTCTGATAACCCCCAGGGCCCTTCTGGGTTAAGGAAGGCCAGATTCCCGGTGCTCTGGATCTATAAGTGGCCGGCCTTAGGTGAACACAGCACGTTGTGAGGTCTGGTTTACAAACACCTTGCTAGCTCCAGGTGGATCAGTCCCATACTCACAGCATGATTAGCTGTGGACAATTCCTCAGGCAATCCTAAACCCTTTAGTATCTGCTATCCCAGAAACAAGTTCCTGTCCTTGAAGCCTAACCCAGGACAGAAGCCAGGGTATCCGTTCATCAGCAGAGGCCTGGAAGGAGGCTCTATTGATTTGTATGCAACAAAAAGCACTGGAGAATCCTGGAACAGGGTCAAGAATTCTTCACTAATTTATTTAGAAGAAAAATGTGACTTCAGTTTCAACCTGACTTATAGTAAAGGTCCAGGGGAATGCAATCATTATTGTTATGGTTAACCAGACAAAGCCTCAGTGTAACTACCTGGGCACACCTGCAATTCCTGGAACTCACCAACAGGGCATCCTCAACTGGAAAGGTAAACCCAAGATGAGGCAGAGGCTGAAACCTTCATAATCACACCACAGCCAGCCCATCACATACTGAGATAAAGCAAAGCTTATTTTTATAGGAATTTTAAACACTGCCTCATGGCCAATGGAATGATTTAGAAGCCCTCTTTCTACTTCAAATAAATTAAACAGCATTGGGAGTGAAAAAAGGAAATAACTTTTACTGTGTACCACTCCATTTGCACTTTATTTATTCCTCAGACCAACCACATCGACCCTACCAGACACCCTGGAAAGTACTTTCCATATGGTACTGTTTATTATTCTCACTTTTCAGAGAGGTTAAGTAAAACACCTGCTTAAAAGTCATACTGCTAAACTCAAGGCAGGCCTCTAACCCACACGCCACCCCCAGTTCATGCTCTTTCCCTAAAATAAGAGATCATTTCAGTCACCACCATGAGCAGCAGCCCGTACGTCCCCCAGGTAGCACGGAAAGACCAGGGTTAATTATCTAAATCCTGAGCTGGCCTCAATGCCTATTCTCATTCCACTATACAGTACCGTTGCCCTTAGAAGACAGGAGGAGAGGAAGGCAACAGGTCAGCTTCCTCAGCCTTCCACAGAACCACCTGCACTCATCTCTAAAACCACCATGCGCAGTCATGCATACCACCTTTGGCACAGATAATTCAGACTATTTTACTACAACCTTTTGGAGGGGAATTTGGCAACATCTAAACTGTATAGGTACTTCATCTTTTGATTTATCTTTTACTTCTAGGAATTTACTCCGACAGTACACCGCCAACAAGATGAAAATACACATGCATGAGGCTGTTCATTGCAGCATTGTTTGTAACTGCAAAATATTGAAAATAACCAACATGTCCATACATAGGAGAGTTGTTGAATAAACTATGATACATCCAAATAATGGAGTGCAATGTAGCTGTTAAAAAAAAAAAATTAGGAAGATCTCTATGAACTGATATAAAGTCATTTCCAGAACATTCACTTAAGTAAAAAAAAAGTAAAGCATAAAAGAGTATCTATAATATGCTACCCTTCATGTAAAATAAAAGAGAGAGAGAGAAGAAATTATTCATATGTCAGCTCATCTGTGCCACAAGAAATAACAGAATGATTGGGTGTGAGTGGGGAAAAGGTAGAGAAAAGAAAGAACTGGGAAGAGCACAATGGGGATGCAGATGAAGGAACTCCTCTCTGAGTCTACCTCTGTATAGCTCTGATTTTTAAAACCAGGCTTAGGTCTGTCACATATTCAAAAAATAAACAATTAAAATCAACCAGGATGTGAGGAGAACCCAAAATGGAGTACAAAAAGTAACAAGTGAATCTAACTGTATTACAGATAAATAATATATCCTCACTGAAGGGATGGGGAAGAAAAAGAACTAAGTTAACCCTGGGAAATAATTATCTTGACTAGGTACTGGAAGACTAAAAAGGACTGTAGAATAATTATTATACTTTAATTAGTAGGGTTTTCACCACAGGCTTATAAGTTAACAATTCTGAAAATATTTTAATGTCAACTAAAGTGAAATAAGGCTCTTTGAAGAAACTGATTCCAGTACTGAGCAGGGAAAGTACAAAATAAGCATAGAACATCTTGAGGTACCAGAAAATAAGAAAATCCAAAAACATACAATGAGGAAATGTCTGAAGAATACTGGAGTCAACTTTAAAGATCTCCAAATGGTCAAATCTAGAAAAATTTGGATAAGAAAATAAATGATAGTAATGGGTTATAACTCATAGAGTGAAACAAATATCCATGAGCCCACACTGATGTGACTGACTGACTGACTGAATGAATGAATGAATGAATGAATGAATGGAGAAGGGAAGTTCTTCCTTACAGTAGAATTCCAATTAATAAGTGCAGAAGGAATAATAGAAACAGAAAATTACTGTTTGGCAAACACCACGGTAATGACTGTCACAGGCAAAAATTATAAAAGCATGTGAAAGCATGATGAGAAGCAGGACATTTACATAATCTCGGAGTATCTCCTGACAAGACGTTTATTGATTACAAAGAGGAAAACAGTAACTTTTTAGTGGAGAAATCTTGCAGAGGCTACCTTCCCCAAGTGGGCAAAGTTACCATCAGCCATAATGAGATGTAACAGCAACAAGCATCTCCACAAAAGATAAACTGAGAAGGGCACAAAATTTCTGCAGTATTTCTGCCAAAAAAATGTATAACTTGAATTCAATCATGAGGAAACATCAAACAAAACCTCCTGCAGGGACACTATACAAAATAATTGGCCAATACTCTTCAAAAGTGTCAAGGTCATGAAATACAAAGAAAGACTAAGGAACTGCCGTGAACCAGAGACTAGGGAGACATGACAGCTAAAATAAAACACGTGATACTGGACTGGATGCTGAACTAGACTTCTGAACATGAAAAAAAGCATTAGTGGGACAACCGACAAAATTTAAATAAAGTCTATATATAGTTAAAGAATTGCAGCAATGTTAATTTCCTGGTTTTCATGTTTATACTATGTTTTATAAGATGTGAATTTGGGGAAACTCAGTGAAGGGCTCACAGAAAGTCTATGTATTATTTCTGTGACTTTTCTGGGATGTCTGCAATTATTTCAAAATGAAAAGTTAAAATATAAAAATAAATTTAAAAAATAAAATTGTCCCACCAAATCCTCATCACTGGAGAATTTGCCTATTTTTTTTCCTGTGCAGCTACATAGAATGAAACAAAGAAAGAGACTATATGAAAAAGAAACATGTCAATCGTAAGAAGTCCAAATGCCAGTATAAGAAGATCTAATAAAAAAAATTCAGGAGAGAAAAGCCCTGTTTATGAAGAGGAATAAAATCCACTAGTTTTGAGCTAAATGTAGAAATTATCTTAACATTCTTCTGTATGGTAAACATATTATCATGAATATACCTTGAAAGAAAAAAAAATCAACTGTGGGCCTCTGTAGACTATTTTCGGCTCAAAGAATGCCACATACTTGAAAGATTGAACCACAATCTTGCAAACACATTACATGAAACAGAGCAAACAGAAAGGGGGGCGTGGGGGAATGGGACTGCGGAGGGGGCATTCCAAGAACACATGGAATGTCCAGTGTCTGGAAGTTCCTAAGTGTTCCAGTCGCTGGCAATGACATTTGTAAATTGTGAAAAATAATGACACTCACATTATGACTCATAGAGGAAACACTCTGTAATCAGTAATTTATTATTCTGTTCTGCAGCTTTATTCACTGACTTCCATGAACCAAAGTCAGAAGTCCTAACTTAGCATAACTTAACTTGACCTTTCTCAATTTGTTTTTTGGGCTTTCTTCTTCTTTTTGAAAACATGCAACGTGTCAGTGTAACTTAACCAAGGTCCCTTCCAGCTCTACCAAACAAATTCAGAGTCCACAATTCTATGAGTAGTTACATTTTGTTCCACAGGACAGGCACTGCATCTAAAATGTGATGGAGAGAGGGTGCCTGACTGTGATGTCTATAATTAAGGCGTATCCAGGCAATTGCACAGCACAGCTGTTTGTGCAAAGCTTCCCCTCTAACATGTGGTTTCCAGTGTATCATCTCTATAGAGAGCTTAAAAATAAAAATAAAGGAGCCCACTGGCAAACACAAAACTGAGAAGAATCCTGCAGCAAGGGTTGTGCCCACTAAACAACTAAGGAGACATCCAGCAGCAGGCCCCTCAGGAAATGTCCTAAAGGCTCTGGACCCCATTCAGGCCTCCCTGTCTCCAGGCAGACTTCCTGGAGACCCCCAGCCTCAGTCTGGTCTTTGTCCTCTATGTTCCCATAGAACCCTGAGTTTCCACATTTTATGGGACTTATCACAATGAAGTATGACTGGCCACTTCCCTCTCTCCCCTGGGGGACTTGAGCTGCCTGAAGGTAGGGTCCACGCCCACCCTCCTGTATTTCCCCAGTGTCTGACAGTGCCTGGCCCATGCAGGTACTCACCATGCACATCTGACCATCCATGTGGTCCAGCTACAGAGCACATATCTGTTCAGCTAACCTGTTTTACTGAGAACCTGCATGCCAAGCAATATTCTAGCTGCCAAGAATGTTGCAAAGACACAGATACAGGAGGGGATTATCCTCCTGGAGTTGAGAATCTATGGAGGAGAGTGACTTTAAACATGTACACAATTGATTATGTAATTACAATTGGGGAAAATACTGTAAAAAAGAAAAAGAGTATTACAGGCTCTAAGACCATATAACTGGGTGACCTGCCAATTAAAAGCTTACCCAAGGCAACAGTGGGAGTGGGAGGGTGGGAATGGAGATAATCTTAGCAGATAGTCACAGTCTCTCCGTTTAAAATATAAAGGGAAAAAGAAAATTGGAGATGTTCCAAGTACCCAGCCTTGGGGGAATGGCTACACATGACCTATCCAGGCTACCTAAGGAAATGTAACCAGTGAGCCGTTTAAAAATGACAAGTATGTAAAAAGCTATATTGATATTTGGGAAAATATTGATAGAGCTTATTATGTATTAGAGTTCTTTTCTACCATAAAGGAAGTTAGGTTCATTTACAAAATTTTCAAAACTTGGCCTCAGCCACTCCTGCCTGAAGATCATCTTCAGAGCCCTCATAGGGCAACACTGGTGGCCTTCAGGGTCCTGGTGGTCAGAGGTGTTGGCATATGATGGCAGAATATGAGCACTTGGAAAGCTGTGGAGACCCAGTGAAGCCCCTTCATTTGACAGATGCCAACTCAGAATCAGCTGGTCAGAGCGCCCACCTGGGACAGTGCCTCACACCCTTTTCATCTCACTAAGGGCTCTTTCAAGGAGCTGCTCAAATAAGGAAGGGAGGTGGCAGATCAGGTAGGCAACCATGTCCTCTGTCAGGGAGAGAAGGCTCTCGCCTGGGTGGAGTGGAAAGGCCTCCTGGAATGCACAGAGCCTACTCCTAGTACAGAAGGTGAGAGCTGGGCCAGTCGACAAAGGGATGGCTGGCCAAACCAGAGTGTTACCACAGTTTTTTGGTTAGTGGTTTAACCCCTAGACCAGCAGCAGCAGCAGCAGCATCACTTGGGAGCTTGTTAGAAACAAAGAACCTTAATCCTACCCAGACTTACTAAAGCATCATCTAACAAAATCCCCAGAAGACTCACTGTGATGGTGGGTTAAGGGATACCCATTTAGCTGATAAAACATTATTTCTGGATGTGTCTATGCAGATGTTTCTGGAAGAGATTCACATTAGAATCAGTGATCCCCTCTCACCAATGTGTGCAGGCATCATCCAATCTGTTAAGGGGCCCAGATAGAACAAAAAGGCAGAGGAGGGTTGACTGTGTTCTCTTTTGGAGCTGGGACACCCGTTTTTTCCTGCCTTGGGACATCAGAACTCCAGGTTCTCAGGCCTTCAGACTCTGGGACTTATACCAGCTACCCTCTGAGTTCTCAGGCTTGCAATCTTATACTGAGTTATACCAAATGCCCCCCTGGTTCTTGGCCCTCAAATTCCAACCAAGTTACATCACAAGCTTTCCTGGATCTCCAGGTTGCAGGTGGTGTACCATGGGACTTCTTGGGCTCCATAATCGTGTGAGCCAATTCCCATAATAAATTCCCTTTCATATAGCTATATATATCCTATGGGTTCTGTTTCTCTAGAGATCCCTAACTAACACAGTCACATGCACATTAAGATTTCAGAAGCACTGATTTGGGCAGGCACCGTGCCATGGGACCCCCAGCCCAGGCCAGTCCCCACCGCCCAAAGAGGCCTGAGAGCTGATGGGCCCATAGGCCCTGAGCCAGCCGTGCCAGAAGAGGCAGGCACTGCACTGCAGGACCCTCAGCCCCAGCCAGTTCCCATCACCCAGAGAGGCCCAAGAGCTGCCAGGCCAACAGGCCTTGAGGCAACCATGCTGGAACAGGCAGGTGCCACCGTGGGACCCCCAGCCCAGGCCTGTCCCTGCCGCCCAGAAAGGCCTGAGAGCCGCCAGGCCCACAGGCCTCAAGCCAGCTGCTGGAACAGGCAAGCACCACACCACAGGACCCCCAGCGCAGAACAGTCCCTGACACCCAGAGTGGCCTGAGAGCCACTGGCCTACAGGCCTCAAGGCAGCCATGCCAAACTGGCAGTCCCTGCAAGATCCAACCCAGACACCAGGGTGGAACAAGTGGACTGTGAAACTCTCTGCTACAGTGACTAAACACCAAAGGAAAGATACCAGAAATACGAAAAACCAAGAGAGTACAAAATGACCAAAGGAACTTAGTAACTCTCAAGTTCTAGACACTATAGAACAGGAAGTCCTTGAAATGAGTGACAAGGAATTTTGAGCAACAACTCTAAGGAAAGTAAATGAGATACAAGAAAACTCAGTTAGACAACACAATGAAATGAGAAAAAGTATACAGGACCTGAAAGAAGAAATGTACAAAGAAATCAATGGCCTGAAAAAGAATGTAGCAGAGCAGGTGGAGCTGTAGGATTCATTCAACAAAATAAAAAACACAACGGAAAGATTAACCAACAGGCTAGAACAAGCAGAAGAGAGAATTTCTGACCTTGAAGACGGTCTGTTTGAAATAACACAGGTGGACAAAAAAAAAAGAAAACACAATTTTAAAAATTGAAGAAAATCTACGAGAGATAACAGACAACGTTAAACACTCAAATATCCAAATCATGGGTATTCCAGAAGGGGAGGAAAAAGGAAATGGCATTGAAAACATATTCAATGAAATAATAGCAGAAAACTTCCCAGGTATAGGGAAAGACACAGATCTTCAGATTCAGGAGGCTCAAAGATCCCCAAACATATTCAGCCTAAAAAGGTCCTCTCCAAGACATGTTATAGTCAAATTGACAAAACTCAAAGACAAAGAAAGAATCTTAAAAGCTGCAAGACAGAAGCATCAAGTCACCTGTAAGGGAACCAAAATCAGACTGATATCAGACCTTTCATTGGAAACCCTAAAAGCCAGAAAAGAATGGGATGATATATTCAAAATACTAAAAGACAAAAATTGCCAGCCAAGACTACTTTACCCAGCAAGGCTATCCTTCCAAAATGAGGGACAAATAGTATATTTCTCAGACAAACAAAAACTGCAGGAGTTCACTACCACACAACTAGCCTTACAAGAAATTCTCAAGAGAGGACTGCGTTCAGTACCTGAAAATCAACCATCACTGCCATGAATACTCAAGAAAGAACAAATCCCACAAGTAAAACAAAAATGTTAACAATAATGAGAAAAAAAAGTTTATCTACCATCCCACAAAACCAATGAACACAAAAGACAAACAGTAAATCAGAAAAAAAGGAACAAAAGATACTTAAGACATCCAAACAAAAATCAATAAAATGCCAGGCATAAATCAACACCTTTCAATAATAACACTTAATATAAAAGGATTAAATTCCCCACTCAAAAGACACAGACTGACTCACTGAATTAAAAAGATGGACCCAACAATATGCTGCCTTCAAGAGACTCACCTCACATGTAAAGACACACATAGATAAAGAGTGAAAGGATGGAGATAGATATACCATGCAAATAGAAATGAAAAATGAGCTGGAGTATCTATTCTTATATTAGATAAGATAAACTTTAAACCAAAAACCACAAAAAGAAATAAAGAAGGCCACTATATAATGATAAAAGGATCTATCCATCAAGAAGACATAACAATCATAAATATAAATGCATACAACATTGTAGCAGCCAGATTTATAAAGCAAACACTATTAGACCTAAAGAATGAGATAGACACTAATACCATAATAGCAGGGGACCCGAACACCCCACTCTCAACATTGGACAGATCATCTAGGCAAAAAATCAACAGAGAAACACAAGATCTAAACAACACTTTAGACCAGTTGGACTTGGCAGATAACTACAGAACATTCCATACAACAACCTCAGAATATTCATTCTTCTCATCAGCACATGGAACACTCTCCAGGATAGACCACATGTTGGGTCACAAATCAAGTCTCAACAAATTCAAAAAAAGTATAATTATTCCATGTATTTTTTCAAACCACAATGGATTAAAAGTAGAAATCAATAACAAACAAAACTCTGGAAACTATACAAACACATGAGAATTAAACAACATTCTAATTAATGACATATGGGTCCAAGAAGAAATTAAACAGGAAATCCATAAATTTATTGAAAATAATGAAAATAATGGCACATCATACCAAAACCTGTGAGATACTGCAAAAGCAGTACTAAAGGGGAAATTTATCACATTTAATGCTTACTTCAGAAGGATGGATAGATGGTGAGTAAAAACCTAACACCTCACCTTAAAGAACTAGAAAAACAAGAACAATCCAAACCCAAAGTAAGTAGATGGAAAGAAATAATTAAGATCAGAGCAAAACTAAATGAAATAGAAACCCCAAAACTGATACAAAATATCAATGAAACAAAAAATTGGCTTTTTGAAAAGATAATAAAACGGACAAAGGCTAACTAAGAAAAGAAGAGAGAAGACCCAAATAACAAAAATTAGAAATAAAAAAGGTGACATCACAACTGATACCTCAGAAATACAAGGAATCATTAGAGACTACTATAAACAACTATATGCCAAAAAATCTGAAAATCTGGAGGAAATGGATAAATTTCTGGACACACACAAGCTCCCAAAACTGAACCAAGAAGATATAGAAAATCTAAACAGACCAATAACAATACAAGAGATTGAAGCTTTTATCAGAAGTCTCCCAACAAAGAAAAGCCCGGGACCAGACGGGTTCACTGCAGAAGTCTACCAAACCTTCAAAGAGGAATTGATACCAATTCTCTACAAACTATTCCAAAAGATTGAAACAGAGGCCATTCTCCCAAACTCAGTCTATGAGGCAAACATCATCCTGATACCAAAACCAGACAAAGATATAACAAAAAAAGAAAACTACAGGCCAATATCTTTGGTGAATACAGATGCAAAAATCCTCAATAAAATACTAGCTAACAGAATACAGCAACACATAAACAAAATTATACACCATAATCAAGTGGGATTCATCCCAGGGGTGCAAGGTTGGCTCAACATACGCAAATCAATTAATGTGATACACCACGTTGATAAAATAAAAAACCATATGATTATCTATCTGTATAGATGCTGAAAAAGCATTTGACAAAGTTCAACAATCATTCATGACAGAGACTCTCTACAAGATGAGTACAGACAGAAAGCATCTCAATGCAATTAAAGCCATAAATGGTAAACCCACTGCCAATATCATCCTGAATGGGGAAAAGCTGAAAGGTTTCCCTTTAAGAACGGGAACTAGACAAGGACATCCACTCTAACCACTCCTATTCAATACAATGTTGGAAGTACTAGCCGGAGCAATCAGAGAGAAGGAAATAAAGGGCATCCAGATTGGAAAAGATGAAGTCAAACTGTATCTGTTTGCAGATGATATGATCCTAAATACTGAACAGCCTAAAGCCTCTACAAAAAACCTCTGAGAATTAATAGATGATTTCAGCAAAGTTGAAGAATACAAAATCAACACACTGATTTCAAAACTCAGTAGCATTTCTATACTCCAACAGTGAAGACACAGAAAAAAAAAAAAAATCAAGAAAGCCACCCCATTTACAACAGCCACCAAAAAATTAAATACTTAGGAGTAAAGTTAACCAAAGATGTGAAAAATCTCTACAATGAGAACTACAAACCACTGTTGAGAGAAATTAAAGAGGACACAAGAAGATGGAAAAATATCCGATGCTCTTGAATTAGAAGAATTAACACTTTGAAAATGTCCATACTACCCAAAGAGATCTATAGATTCAATGCAATCCCCATCAAAATTCCAATGACATTTTTCTCAGAAATGGAAAAAACTATCCTAACATTCATATGGAATAACACAAGACCACAAATAGACAAGCAATCCTGAGCAAAAAAAATAAAGCTGGACACATAATGGTACCTGACTTTAAACTATGCTACAAAGCTATAATGACCAAAACAGAATGGTACTGGCATAAAAACAGACACACAGGTCAATGGAATAGAGAACCTAGAAATCAACCCATATACCTACAGCCATCTGATGTTTGACGAAGTCACCAAGTCTACACACTAGGGAAGAGACTGCCTCTTCAATAAATGGTGCTGGGAAAACTGTATATTCATATGCAGGAGAATGAAACTAGACCCATACCTCTCACCATATACAAAAAACAACTCAGAATGGATTAAATAATTAAATACACATCCCGAAACAATAAAACTCCTTAAAGAAAACATAGGGAAAACACTCCAGGAAGTAGGATTGGGTACAGACTTCATGAAAAGGACCCCAAAAGCACAGGCAACCAAAGGAAAAATAAACAAATGGGATTATATCAAACTAAAAAGCTTCTACACGGCAAAAGAAACAATTAACAGAATGAAAAGACAACCAACAGAGTGGGAGAAAATATTTGCAAAATATACATCTGACAAAGGACTAATATCCAGAAAATACAAAGAACTCAAACAACTTTACAGCAAAAAAACAAATAAACCAATTAAAAAATGGGCAAAGGAGCTGAATAGGCATTTCTCAAAGGAAGATATACGAATGGCCAACAGACGCATGAAAAAATGCTCAACATCACTCAGTATCCAGGAAATTCAAATCAAGACCACTTTGAGATACTATCTTGCTCCAGTTTGGATGGCTAATATCCAGAAGACTGAGAATAAGTGCTGGAGAGGTTGTGGAGAAAAAGGAACTCTCATACACTGTTGGTGGGACTTCAAAATGGTGTGGCCATTATGGAAAATGGTATGGAGGTTCCCCAAACAACTACAGATAGATCTACCATATGACCCAGCGATTCCACTGCCAGGTATATACCCAGAAGAATGGAAATGATCACGTTGAAGGGATAGCTATACTTGCATGTTTATTGAAGCACTATTTACAATAGCCAAGAGTTGGAATCAGCCCAAATGTCCATCATCAGATGAGTGGATAAGGAAAATGTGGTATATCTACACAATGGAATACTACTTTGCTATAAAAAAGAATGAAATACTACCATTTGCAGCAAATGGATGGACTTAGAGAAAATCATATTAAGTGAAATAAGCCAGGCACGGAAAGAGAAATACCACATGTTCTCACTTATTTGTGGGAGCTAAAAGTTAATAAATAAATAAATATACAAACAAATAAATGGGGGAAGGGGGGAAGAAGACACAACAATCACAATTCCTTAAACTTGTTAAGACAAATGAACAGATATGATGTAGACAGGGGGAAGCAAGACATGGTAGTGGGAAAGAGGAATCTGTAAAGGAACATGAAAATCAACTACAATGTATATTGATAAATTAAAAGAAAAAAGAAAAGAAGCAATGATTTAGTCCTAGAGTGAAGGAGGACTCATTTATGCATTACCCAAACACTCACTGACTCCTCTGCTAAATCCTGGGGCAAATCCAAAAACTTGACAAGGCATCTGTATGGTCTTCTGGAAGAGAGAAACAGCAAGTGATTCAGCTGCCCCTCTGCAAGCCCAGGGAAAGGAAATCACAGTTGAAAAACTTAACATCTTTTGAGAAAGAAAACAGAGGGTCCAAGGTTGGGGATGGATTTGTGAAAGTCTTTAGGAAAATGAAACATTAACTATAATGAAGGAGCATGCTTAATAAAACATCTAGGGCTTTTTTCATTAATTCCTTTGGTAAATAAGGTGCTGTACTATTCTTTCCATTTGGTATCCTGTGCTAGCTAGGAACGTTCACATTCTCTCTTGCCCACAGTTTCCTTGAGATGCTAGTAGATTAATTCTGTTCTGTTGCAGATAACATGGGTCCTACCTAAATGGCCTATATCAGCATCTCCCTGTGTTCAGCACAACTTGGGGTCCAAGGTAGACACAAGAGTTGTCCGAGATGAGACCAGACAGTCACTTGGGCAGGCTGCAAAGGGTCTGGGCCTCACCCTGTGGTCACAGAGAGGTCACAGTGAGTTCAGGATCAGAACTGGTTTTTTGAGTGAAAGCTCAGGTATCACCTTGGAGGAAGAGCTGGAGGAGAGAGCCTGGAGACAGGAATGCAGAGGAGCATCTCACAGCCATGCAGAGGAGCACGAGAGGGCCTCAGCCACGGCCGGGTGTGAACAGACAGCAGAAGCAAGGCTGGGGGTGCTAGGACAGTGGACGCCAGGTACAGGCCTCCAAGACAGATGAATGGGCAGGGAGGGGAGACACCAGGCCTCGGGGCTGGGTGGCCACCAGCAGGTTTTGCCAACAAGAGACACACTGAGCAGTGGCCACGCCGAGTCCAAGGGACTGCTAGACTGGGCATCCTGTGGGCTGACAGAAGCACAGATGGGAAGGGACTGGGAACCAGGCAGATGGGCTACTGAAGCCACAGCCAGAGGAGTGGACAGAAGAGAGGGAGACCGAGAAAAGAGCCAAAGGGGGGGTGTGAGCAGAGGAGATGGGAAAGGAGACTCAGAGAGGCTGCCAAAGAAAGGGAAGGAGAAAGCAGGGGGCCTGTTTTCAGTGGAGTTAGGGGGAGGCAGTTTTAAATGACTGATGGTAAATGGCCTCCAGTGCTCAAGAGAAGAGGAGAACACAACGGAAAAGGTCCTGGCATCTGGCAGTGAAGAGGTCGCTGGTGACCTGCAGCCCACTCCACTGCTGGGACAGCCAGTGGAGAAAAGCAGAGAGCTGTGGGGGCTGGCAGGTCCTCACAGTGTAGGCAAAAGTAGTCACCAAAAACACCCTCCCTGCTGATCAGCTTGGCAGACCTAAGATAGTTACTATTTCTGGATAATGTCCTCTATTGTCACGTTTTCTTTGTGGAGCAACTTGAGGTCTTCCTGGAGGCTCCCAAAAGCCCTATTGTGAAAACTGCTTGGAACAGACCCAGAGGCATCCCAGGCAATAGCTCCGGGAAGGGCAGCTAGGGGAGTCACCACCTAAAACAATGCTCCCAAGGAGAAACCAACAATTCTGTTCAGTCCTTCTCAAACTATCCAGGTGGAAGGACTGTTTGTATGCTTATCCTTTCCTACCCTTTGTTGACCAAGCATTTGTAAAATAAAAATAAATTACTAGTAAAAGAAGTTAAAAAGGACATACAAATACATGCCAAATATTTTATTGTTGGACTCAAACACAAAATTCTATTTTAATAAATATATTCTGAAAAAACTATGATAACATAAAGAGGAAAGAATAACACAATATGAGCATAATGAAAACAAGCATATAGGTAATTAATATAGAAAATCACTATTATCCTCATAATGCTTGGTTGTAGCATAGGCAAACAGTTACAAGTGAAATAGACTTTCCACGTTAAAACCCAAAATGTATACAATGAAGAAAGGCAGCACATACCAATACCTAAAGATTTTTTTAAATTTTATTTTACTTCTCAATATACATTGTAGTTGATTTTCATGCCCCTTTACCCGTTCCTCTCCCCCCACCCCTCCCCCACATCATAAGTGTTCTCTTGACTTAAAAAGTTCAAGGAATTTTTGTGATTGTCGTGTCTTCCCTTCATTATTTGATTGTGTGTTTACTTATTTTTTTATAGTTCCCACAAATAAGTGAGAACATGTGGTATTTCTCTTTCTGTGCCTGACCTGTTTCACTTAATATAATTTTCTCTAAGCCCATCCATGTTGTTGCGAATGGTAGTATTTCATTATTTTTTATAGCAGAGTAGTATTCCATTGTGTAGACGTACCACAGTTTCCTTATCCACTTCATCAGATGATGGACATTTGGGCTGGTTCCAGGTCTTGGCTATTGTAAATAGAGCTGCAACAAACATTGGAGTACAAGTTTCCCTTCGGCATGATGATTTCCATTCTTCTGGGTATATACCTGGCAGTGGAATTGCTGGGTCATATGGTAGATCTATCTGTAGTTGTTTGGGGAACCTCCTTGCCATTTTCCATAGAGGCTGCACCATTCTGAAGTCCCACCAACAGTGTATGAGAGTTCCTTTTTCTCCGCAACCTCTCCAGCACTTATTCTCAGTCTTCTGGATATTAGCCATCCAAACTGAGCAAGATAGTATCTCAAAGTGGTCTTGATTTGAATTTCCTGGATGCTGAGTGATGTTGAGCATTTTTTCATGCGTCTGTTGGCCATTCGTATATCTTCCTTTGAGAAATGCCTATTCAGCTCCTTTGCCCATTTTTTAATTGGGTTATTTGTTTTTTTGCTGTAAAGTTGTTTGAGTTCTTTGTATTTTCTGGATATTAGTCCTTTGTCAGATGTATATTTTGCAAATATTTTCTCCCACTCTGTTGGTTGTCTACTGGGGAAGAGACTGCCTTTTCAACAAATGGTGCTGGGAAAGCTGGATACTCATATGTAGGAGAATGAAACTAGACTCTCACCACATACCAAAATCAACTCAAAATGGATTAAAGAATTAAATATACACCCTGAAACAATAAAACTTCTTAAAGAAAACATAAGGGAAACACTCCAAGAAGTAGGAGTGGGTACAGACTTCATGAATAGGACCCCAAAAGCAAAGGCAACTAAAGGAAAACTAAACAAATGTGAATATATCAAACAAAAGTTTTTAATAGGACAAAGTTGATGACTTTTACTTGCTAACTCTTCTATGCTAGGTTGCATCAACCAAGCCACTTGTAGGGCTAATGTACATCTAAATTGTTTCTATATTTTGTTTTAGTGATACTCATAGTAGAGAAACCAGTCTCACAGAGGTATGTGGATGGAAATGGGGGAAGAAATTTTAGCATAATTCTGGCAAGCTCAAAACATTGATTTTTAACCATTACCAAAATGAAAGCAAATGATGCTGTGTTTTCAAAATACATCTTCAATCCTTCAATCATTGCCAATTCTACAATCTATCACAGATATCTGTAGCTAAATCATGGAATGTAACATAGCAATCTATAGACTCTCTGTTCTTAATAAACTTCAAACTTTTGCTTTTGCTCTTTGATCTTATCTGCCATTTAAAATATGCCACATACTTCTGTTGCATGGAAATTTTGATACCTAGGATAGCAAATAAATAAAAAGTCTGGCTGTCTAATTCACACCTTTAAAGAATCAAGAACAAGCTGGTTCCCTGTCTTCAAGAAATACTTAGAGCTTATTTTGCAGTTCATTTGCCACAGAACTTTTCCCGTTATAATTAACTTCCAAATTATCATATAAAAGAAAGGATAATCTTTAATGCCTTTCCTTCATATAGTTTACAGTTCCTTTGTCATCATTAAGCACAATGTTCAGTTCAGATGGGATTTTTTCATACTAAAACTTTCTCAGTGAAGGAAGGAATGCACTGATTTATATTCTGTTGCAAGCTCTTTAGTCCATGCAGATATTCTAGAATATTCTCCTGTCATTGCAATAGTACTGTCAGAACACACTCTCATATACAAAACCTAAACTCCAAACCACACTGGCTGTCAACGTAATTCTTCAGAGTTTTATAAAGTTCAGAGCTAGTTGAGTTTATCAGCAATAAAGTAAAAATAATTCTTCTATCAACATGAATAGCAACATAATGCTCAAATTACACACTTACTAGAAGAATTGCCACATTAGCAAATCTGTACATTCTTCAAGCTATAATGAAAAAATTCTTTACTGATTCTATTTGTTCTATGTGTTGGTTTTCTGTATCATTAGCTAGTTTCTGAATATATCATGGAGAGTGACATTTGGACTACCTTCTTTGCTGTAGATTCACCCAACTTTTCCACATAAACATTTTGTGTGTGTGTGTGGCAAGCTGGTATAGGGATTGAACCCTGGACCTTGGTGTTATGAGCACCACTCTAACCAACTGAGCTAACCAGTCAGCCTCCACGCAAACATTTTTAATTCAATCTTTCACCACTGTCTCAATTGTGTATTGTCTTTTTATTCTTAGCAAAACAAAGTGTTACTTAATATAAAGCCCATAATGTAGTGATGTTGATATATGAAATAGTGAATAGCTCATGTCTGTCAGCACTTTAACTGAATTATTTCTTTCAAAGAATTTTTTTGTTTGTTTGTTTTCAACATATTTCTTTGATTTATATGTAAATACTGTTTCCATACTAATGGTGCTATCTCTTCATTAGCAGTACATTCTCAAAAAATAACACACCGTACTTTTAGCAGTTTATTTGGCTACGTATGGCTACAGAATTGAATATATGAGGGTTCACACTGCCAAGTAAAACTAGTACGAAATTTTTTGCTCTTGAAATGACTTCCATTGTCACTATTTAGTTTACTACTTACTACTGCCCATTCAGAAAAAGGGTCTTTTCTTTACCCCCCAAAAAAAAATGCCCAATGTAATTTGCTTTGACATCAGTAAATTAAAGTTACAATAAATAATTAACATACATTGACTGACAAATAGTATTTAGCTAATATTATTATGCTATAAATTCAAAAATTGTCTTTATTCACATACAACATAATGATGTATGTAGGAAATCTAGTTTTTAAAGCTACTAGAAATAATAAGTGAATTCAGCAAAATTGCAGGCTATAAGGTTAATTGACAAATATCAATTTTATTTCTATATATGAGCAATAAAAGTTGGAAATTTAAATGTGTAATAGCATTAAAAAATGACAGACTTAGGGATAAATTTAACAAAGTATATGCAAGACCTATACCCTCAAAACCATAAAACATTGCAGAGAAAAACTGAAGAAGGCCTAAAATAAATGTAGATACATACCTAAATGAATGGATTAGAAGACTTAATATTATTAAGATGCCTCAAATTGATCTATAGATTCACTACAATCTCAATCAAAATCCCAGATTTTTTAAAGAAAAATCAACAATCTGATTTCTAAATGTATATGGAAAGGCAAAAGACATAGAAAAACCAAAAGAATTTTGCCAAAGAATTTGAATTTGAGGACTTATACTACTTACTCTCAAGATATATAATAAAACAACAGTAAATAAGACAGTATGGTATTGGCTTAAGTATAAACACACAGAACAATGGAACAGAATACAGAATCCACACCTAGAACTACACATATATTGCCAATTAATTTTCAACAAAAGTGCCAACATAATTCAATAGGAAAAGAGCGTTTTCAACAACTAGTTCTCGAACAAGTAGATATCCATACCTTACATTATCCATAAAATCAACCCAAACTGAATCACAGACCAAAAGAGTAAACCTAAAACTGTAACACTTCTACCAGAGAACAGAGGAGAAATTTTTCATGACCTTGGGATAGGCAAAAATTTCTTAAATAGGACACACAAAAATATGAACCTAGAAGGGAAACTCATAAATTGGACCTCATCAAAACTTTAAAAAATAAAAACCTCTGCTCTTTGAAAGACACTTTAGGGAAATGAAAAAAGCAAGCCACAGAAACAGAGGAAATATTCCCCAAAAACATGCCAGATGTACATATGGGGAATACATGAAGAACTCATAACTCAATAGGAAGACAAACAACCCAATAAAAAAAATGGGCAATGACTTTGGACAGACAACTCACAAAGAAGATATCTGGATGGTCAATAAGTATGCGAAATTATGTTCAACATCATTAGTCACCAGGGAAATACACACTGAACCTAAAATGAGATGCAATTTGAATGTAAGGTATACCTCAATAAAGTTGATTAAAAATAAAATTCTACCTTGTAACCTAGTTCTAAAACACATGACAGGCACACAGCTTATGCCATATGAAATTCACTGTGTGAGTCCAGCAATATCAACCTGTTCTATATTTTGGTAAAAAATATTTGTCTATTGATCACTGGCTTAAATACTGTAACAATATTAAATTATTATAAATGTTTCTAAATGCTTACTCTCACTTTCTGTATTTATGTCTCTGTGAACTGGTAATGGTTCCCAAAAGAGTAGCGATCTATAGATCACACTTTGAGTAGCCTCGTGCTAGATCACATGCCTGGAATATTCTAGATCCAATGAAATTCTAATGTGCTTAATTGAATAAATTTGTTAATCTCTTCTCTTCTGCTAACAGTAGTACTGAAGCTCATTCCCATACATGGAGTTTGGTGAAATTCATAATAAAGTACTGAGTGAACTTGAGGTGGAAAGGAATTTAAGCTCTGTAAGGACAATTGTTACTGACTAACCTTGTGAAACTCCTTGAGGCTTAGATGAGTAAATGTTCAGTGGAGTGTGGTAGACACAATCCTAAGAAGGCCCCCAAGATTTCTTTCCATGCTACATACACTGTATCATCCCCTCCCCTTGAATGTGGGTAAGACCTGTGAATATGATGGAATATCACCACTGTGACTAGGTTATACTATATGGCAACAATGAGGGGATTTTGCAGATGTAATTAAGGTCCCAAAATGATTACATCACATAATGTTGAATATACTAATTATCCTGATTTGAGCATCACACATTGCACACAGGTAATGATATTCAACTCTGTACCCCACAGATATATACAATCAACTATGTTACAATAAAAAAATAAATAAAATAAAATAATTATTAAAACGGTTGCAAATCAGTTTACTCTCAATTAATCAAAGTGGGGATTATCTCAGGTGAACCTGACCTAATCAGGTGAGCACATTAATTGAAGATCTGAAAGAACTGTACTTCCGGAGCAAGAGCAGAGTTTGAGAATGTCTGCCTCACAATGTCCTACCAAGTCTGGGTTGCAGAAATGATTTTGTTCAAGATTCAATGTGTGGGTCTAAGACATTAAGACATTTGAACAATTGAAGGGAACAGGAAGCAAAGATAAGGCTTCCAATTTAAAAGGCAAAGAATCATAAAACCACAAAGAAAAGCTACTTCTCTCCCTCAAAATGCAGTCCAAACATATTGTAAAGAGCACTGAACAAAAGTCAAGGCACAGCCATTATTATATATGAGTTAAGCATTTGCTTTTCTAAAACAGCAGGAAGGTGCCATTTACTGTCCTCTGTGGTTGACAGTGACTCAGGAGAGTGAGCACGGTCTTGTTCCCTGCCCGCCTGTCTCCTCCCTTCCACGTGTGACCCCAGCATGGCCCAGAGAAGGACAGGCGGGACCAGGCACCAAGCATGCACTCAAGGGCTCCTCGAGATCATAGCTTCCCAGGCTGTAATTAGAGGACCCGACTCATTCCAGAAACCCATTGGTCCTCCCCCATCTATGTGAGATTAAATCAGCCGAGGGCTCCCTGCCCCCTTTTCTAGGAAAAAAAGACCTTTAAGTCTTAAACTGGTGATTTTGTTTTCAACCTCCCAGTCCACTAAAGTTAAGGAAACCAAAAGATGCATCTCACAATGTCTAAACAGCAAACACTAAAATTGGCAGTCCTATTTAAAATTTTAAAAAAGGAGAAAGAAAGAAAGAAAAGAAAGTCTTTAAACTAGCATCCAGCTGGCACTCTGTAGACTCTTTGTATAGTGGATTTTAAATTACAGATCAGAGTAAAACAACACGGGCAAAAATAAAGAGTAATCAGGGCCTCTTTCTGCAGAAAATCTCCAGGACAGCCCTGGCCCCGACGGTCCTCGCTGCCCACGCCAGCTGTAATAGCCACTCTGCAACACACAGTTCCCCTGAGAGGCACAGCTTGGTGCTCACACAAAGCTATGACTACTGGAAAGCAGAAATGCTCACAAAGAATCACCAAAGGGAGAAAAGACTTCTTTTAAATCCTCATATTTATCCATATTCATCGAATGGCATTGACCTTTACCAATTAAATACAAAATGCATTCTTAGGGACAAGTGCCACATGCCACATGTTTCCTCTGCATTCACTTCAGTCATAGTCTGTTTTCCAAGGAACAAGTTTATTTTCTCAACACAATGACATTCAACAAAACTCACTCTCTGCAAAACAAACATGGTTTCTCTTGCTTCTCTGAAAACATCCTTGAGCCTTTCCTTTTATAGTATTACATAACCCAAATTATAATGATAAACCCATCTCCAAACCATATGTTGGTGGCTCTAAAATTACAACAAAAGGCAGATTGTCCAGTACCACAGAATCTGAGATTTGGAAGGGACCTCAGAGGACACCCAATTCAACTCTCCACCCACAAAAGACATATCCTTGACCCAGCCATCAAGCTTGCTCAACCCTGAATCAAATCTGTCTACCAGTAACCCCTACCCCCAGAGGCAATGCCCTCAGGAGCCACCCAGAACGGGCCTGCTCTTTCCCCAGGACAAATCTGACTGCTGGGAAGAGCTCTGCACACCTCTGCCAGGTTTCCAGGACAAGCTTCCCCCAAGCCCTCTGTCCATCCAAAACTCTCCTCCTGTATCCTATTCAGGACACCCTCCCAACAGTCAAGGGCCCTCCTGAGATATGGCTTGCAGGGCACTGCAGCTGTGGGCCCTTGATACCCTCTAACAGAATAGAAAGCTGGAAAGGCCATCTCATGCTACAAAGCTTTATATCCCATCAATGCAGTCAAATAAAACACATAGGTCTTCCTTCACAGAAATGCTGCTTTTTCAAGTCCCTTTCCATACTCATGAAATAAAAATTTTAACCCAAGAAGCAGGATATTTATTTCCATTATGTTTCATCTTTTTAGTTGATTTTAACCTATTGAGATTTCAACTTTCTCATATGACCTATTAGGTATTCCTATCAGCTTTGTGTCAGTTGAAGTTCTTTTGAGGATGCCCTCCAGACACAGGACATTGATTTTTTTTAAATACAAACATGACAGCTTTTTGGCATATGCCCATTCTATTCTGATGACTCGAAACCACAACAATAATAGATTGTTTTTAAACAAATAGTGACTCCATCTAACTAATACTAATATAACCACAACAATAATAGATTGTTTTTAAACAAATAGTGACTCCATCTAACTAATACTAATATCTAGCCCACAATGATATTTATTACAAGAGTCCCAATCAAATATATTTCCCAAAACAAGATCTACCAGCCCAATGTTGTCCCCAATGTGAGGCTGGCTTAGCACTATCCACTCTTAGCTAACCCATACTCATTCCTAGTAATTCTGCCATCATTTAGAAATGCTCACAATGTGCTTATCAATTTGTCCCAAAATTTCACTCTGAATCAATAAAAAAATTACTATTATGTACTAGGTGGTACAGATTTTACTAGAGATTGCTGGCAGACTTCCAGGAATTAAACATTTTAAACCTTGTTTATTTTTATTTTTAAAATCGGGCTTATTACCCCAACCCTGGCAAGTGGAAATCATACAAATGAAATAATCTGTAATTTAGATCAACAACACCACAGAACTTGTCAAAGTCCCATATCTTTGCTCTCTTTCAAATTAAGACCCTTCAACTACAAGAAGAGGTGAAAGTATCTCTTGTGTTCTGAGGTCCATTTCAACTTCACACCCAGAACCTCAAGGTCTCTGAAGATAATTGCCAAGGTTTATGACCCGATGAGGCAGCAGGCATCCATTCCTATCGGTGAACTTACAGGGGCTGACCGAGCTTTTTGCCCCATCATAAGAACACACCCCAGAAGACAACCCATGGGTCTGCTAGCAGGTCAGCTCTTCAGAAGCCCTGATTTTCACCTTGATTCCCTGATTATTTCTCCAATCCTAAGAATTCCTTGCCTGTGCTAACAAGCTAAAAATAGACATTTTAAAAAGCTGCTCTTTCTCACTATAGCAAACAAATGTATTACATTTTGTACACATGAGTATACCAATTATCCTGATTTGATCACCACATATTGTACACAGGTATTAATATTCAAACCTGTACCCCAAAAATACGTATAATTAATTATTTCAATAAAACAACTTTCAAAAAATTAATTAATTTTTAAAAAAAGCAAATGAGCTTCATTTGTAACAAATAAAAGTGATAACTGCTTCAAAGTAAAAAGGCACTATTGAGGCCCCTCTGTGGCATATTGGTTGTCTGTAAGAACTAAGAGTCCCCCCCCACCCCGCCAGAACCTGCCATAGGAAACTGGGTGGTTTCTACCTTTTGTTGGGGCTTTGAATTTCGTTAGTTATAAAGCTAATTAATTCTTCCCTTCCCTTTCCCCAGTGAAATTTGCTAATCTTTTAAGATTGGTACAAATTAATACTATACAAGATATCACACCATCCCCCTCCCACAAGCAGATACAGCAGGTACACATCACATCCTAAAGAAGTCCTCTTCCTCCCAGCACAGTAAGACACAGAAATGGCACTCCCGTCTGCCATGCTAGTCTGTCAGTCTTCCTGGTGGCATGGGCTTCTTGGAAAAACAATCTCCAATTTCTGATTGGACCTAAAAACCATGCACAAGATACCACTCCCTAGGCCAAAGCTTCATGTGTCAGTATAGTGTATCTCTATCTTTATTCCAAGCAATGTTGACTCGTGGCCCCTCAACTAATATTCTCAACTGACCACAGCTGAAACAAATTTAAATTTCACTAGAGAAGCTTGGGCTGCCCAGCCAGCCCACACTGTCTGTTGAAGATGTGTTCTCATAATCCTGTTTGAACAGGACAACACCAGTGACCCCACCTTTCTGGCCACAGCTGACTGGACCAGGGAAGAACACCTGCCCTAAAGAAACTAACAAAATGCCTCCTCTGAAAAAAAGTGTACTGAAAGTCAGCCAGTATAGTCTTTGGTGGTTCCTTGAGTAGTCCCTTCTGCAGCCATGTTCGAAGAGTAAACACAAAGGCCCAGATAGCAGAGAAAATCAGGAGGTGGGGTACTTGCCCCAGGGGAAGGAAGGACAACAGATCATCTGACAAGACAGGCAGACAGATATCAACTCCCTGATTCCCAAACACTTCCATTTCCCACACCCTCTCTCTCAGAAGGCCTGGCTATGCTTACAGCTCCTCTATTCTATAAGATAACCCAGTATCCTTATAGTAAACCTCCTCTTCTTAAGCAAGCCTGAATGGGAGCTCTGTTTCTTACAAGTGTGAACCAAGAAGGGAGAAAGGGGGAATTTTGCAATTTGTCAAGACAAAACAAGAACGTGATGGTCTCATCAACAAAAATTTCTTTTAATGCTTGCTACATAGACCTGCTTACCATTTTACATATGCTGGGGAATGGGTAGGGGAGTATAAATGTGACCTCTGACCTATAAGAATTTATCATCTGATTGGACAATCAAGAGTGATCCAAGAAAAAATTAATGGAAACTATAAGGTATGATATATGGCTTAGAGATGACCTACATTATAACTGACAAGCAGAGCTATAGATGTTCCCCAAAGAAGCTGGCCAACAGCAGACCTGCAGGTGAGCAGTGAGTTTTTCTGAGATGCCTAGAATTTGGAGAGGCACGAAAGCAAATGCATAGAATTTTAATATTTCCTGATTGTGATCCACTGAAAGATATCTACATGCCTTGTTCAAAACCTATTTTGTAGCCTAATTTCTAAGAATTACTTTTCAGAAATGACAAAACACTAATAATTACATTCTTTATGGACAAACAATTCATTCAGTGACAGTGGCTGCAATAGTTCCTGGTTTAGAATAACTTGCTAACCATGTATCACATTTTTTATGGATCATTCAAACATTTTATCCATTTATTCATCCATCCATCCACCCACCCATTCCACAAATACTGACTGAGGGTACCAGGCTCCGGGGCAGGCATCAGGAGCATGAACATGGATAAAGCATAGTCTTGATCCATGAAAAATCCTTGAGTCATTTGGAGATTCAGCCATATGAGCTGATGGTTGCAATCCAGTGCCCAGAATCCATGAGAACAAGATTGATGAAGATCTCAGATAACAGAATAAAGCAACCAAATTTTGCCTGAGGGCTTTGGAGAATTCTTCCCCAAAGTAATAAAATTTGAACTAGGTTTTGCCTGAAAGAAAAGGGTGGTGGCTTTGGGAAGAGGGCAGAGCATTATTGCATTATTCTATGAAAACACACAGGTAGCCTTCAGAGCTAAAGAGAGCGGCACTCGTGGGAGTGGGCTGGGGAGGGGCAGGAGACTGACCATGGCAGTGGACATGCCAACATTCATATTCTGCAGACAGTGGGAACCAGAAGGGATCGTTATTTGGTGGAAGAGAGACAGGATCAGATCAGATTTTGAGAGAATAGCAGTGGGCAGTGTGATCTACTTCATCTCATAGTTACCATATTTAAAATCTATGCCTTCTATATTCTGTAACTAATTGCTACACAATTTGCTAATTGTTTTTCTTCTAAATATAAGATATCCATTATTCTAAGTACACATTTATTATTTTTTTAACCTTCTAGGAGCTTAATCATGTCTGCCTCAAACCTCCTCCCACCTCAACTTGGATGGGTGCCTTATTCATAATGGAAAAAGCAAAAGCTTTGAAACAGCCCTGGGTTCAAATCCTAACTGTGCCAATTCCTCACTGTGTGTTCTTAGTTCCAAGAATAACTTATACCTTTATATTCTAATTTTCTACTGGTTGGTAAGCGACAATTAAACAAAGCCAACTTACTAATGGTGTGACTTTGAGCATATTCTTTGAGTTTCATGGAAAATGAAGATAGTAACAAAACCAACCTCAGGAGTATTATAAAAATTAAATGAGACAGAACAAGTGAAAGCACTTATCACAAAGCCCAGATCCAAAATCATCAGTTACTACTTCAGTATATAAAAAGTGACTATTTCAGTGCTTAGAACAAGGCAGGAATCTAATAAAGGTTAGTTCCATTCCTTCACATATGCATCTATGCTTTCTGCTTCTTTGGTGTTTTGGCTCTTTTCAATGTAGAAGGGCACCTTCCAAAATCTCTACTCAATGGATTGGGAGCCCACCACATAGAGCACTGAGGCACCTGCTCCCTCAGCCCCCTCAATTCCTCATGTTCTGCTTGCTTGTGTACCAATCCCACTATTATTTTTCACTTTTATCTCCATCTCTCTTTCTAGAGGGCAGGGGACAGGTCTTCTTAATTGGCGTCATCAGGACCATGGAGGCATGGGCTCTGCATCCAAAATCGCAGGCCTACCACCACATACAGCTGCATCATTCTCACTAGTTTTTAAGCTCATTTGAAAGATGAGAAAAATAACAGCACCTAACATGTAGGACTGCTGTGAGGATGAAATGAAATAATGCTTGTAAAGTGCTTCCTGCAGTTGCAGCACGTTACATGAGTGTATGTATACATCTGTGTATGCACATATATCTATAATGTACAAGTCTAGTGAACAGTTATATGTACACACTCAATGCATGCCTTTATTTACTGAGCATTAACCATATACATATATTAAATATACATGACAGGTACTGAAGCAATGATTCAATGACATAAGAACTTCAGTTAAAAAAAAAAAAAAACTTGGGCCCTTCTTAACAATTGATCAAAAGTATCTTTCTAAATTATTTTAAAGTTCCTTTTTCATATATTAAATTCTTCTGGAGTCAAACACCATCATTAATTAGGCTCTCTTCTATTTCCACTATTTTGCTCAATGAACATAATCACATTCACTGGGTCTGGCTACTTTTGCTATTATTTTGATTATTCTTACTTTTAATTGGCTTTGAACATGTTGTTAGAACATAAAGCTCTTCTCTAATTCAAGTTTTAAAAAGCCCTGTGACCTATATTCCATATTTTAATTTCTGCCCTCCCTTGATAAGCTATGTTAGCCAAAGAGCCAGACATATTTGCCAAACTCAACCACTACACTATCTCTCTTAACTGTAATAATTCTTTTTTTAATAGGACCATTAATTTACAACAAAATATGACTAGAATGCTATTTCCAGTAAAAAGATCTGGTGATTAATTCATTCAACAAGTATTTGTTGATCCCCAGCTCTGCACTAGACTCTGTTCTAGGTCCTGAAGACACAACAGTAAGACCCCATATACTGACATTCTAGGGGGGAAGGCAGAGAAGAGGGGACAACACAACGAACAATAAACATAAGAAGTCAATCAATCATACTCAATCAGTTCTGCTATGACACAACACATGCATTCCTAAAAATCACCATGCTGTGCAAAGGTCTCACAATAAAAATCAGAGGGCATATGGGGAAAAAAGAGAGAAATCTAATAAAAACTGTAGCACATTTGTGTACATGCTGAATGGTTAAGAAATACAAAAATACTATAATAAATTTGGCAATACATTGTGAAATAAACCAGAAGTGTGCTTGTGGAAGTAGGCATCAGGTGGGCTGTTCCTTGTGAATACCCATGGGGTCATAGGAGGATTACTAGGAATCAGACAAAAGTTGTAACTCCACACATGGATGGGTGTGGCTCGAAACACAAGACATGAACTGAGGTATCCAGTAAATGCTTGAAGTGTGTATGTGTGTGCGTTTTGTATATTCCAGTGCAGCTTGGTTCAGCTGGGTGCTGTTTTCTGTGTTCAACTAGAGCTTCTGCAAACAAAATCACACAAGCAAACGTGAAATCCACGTTATGCTCAAGGAAACATGAAACCCGTGTTATGTTCCCTAATAAGTGAATCATGTTGGAATAAATGTGCATTTTAAAAACAAGTGCTATACAGAACTGAGTGTATAATATAAGGTGATGATTGCTGTGAAAAACTATAGCAGGATACAAGACACCGAGAATGGGGATTTTTATTTAATTTTCTAACATGCTATTCTATATACTACTGTATTCATTCTATACCACTGTTAATGAAAACCCACATGTCGGTTGCATTTATGTATGAACTTGCAATCATTTCTCTTTCCTGTCCCCATGTCATCTGCTGTTTCTTCCACCTTCAGAAGTATATGCTGTTGTCACATGGCCCGCTGCACACAGTCCTTCTATGCGGCCTCCAGGTGCTTCTATTATTCATTATTATAAGGTAAGATGATTCTGTGCACTGAAAGGACAGCAAAGCTTTTCCAAAGCAGCCTTCCCAAACCAGCATGAGATCGGTAACTCTGAGCATATTCTTAGCGTCCACCCTCATTTTTTTTTGGCCTTGGCCAGTACAGAGATCGAACCGTGGATGTTGCTGTTCTCAGAACCATGCTCTACCCAACTGAGATATCTGGCCAGCCCTCCACCTTCATTCTGTTCTCAGAGTGTTCAGGAATTCTCATCAGATTCACCCTCAAAAAGGCTGTTAGATGATCTTGCTTTTCACACCTTCTCAGTGGTCAGAAATGTGTTAAGATGATTTCAGCTGTCCCACATACTTTGAGAACTTTACCCAAATTTATCAGCCCATTACCATTCTTTCCTCCTGCTCATTCTTTCCTCTAACCCAATATGCCCTCCAACAAGATTCCAAAACTGTAATCGCAGCTTTAAATCATAAATATTGCAGATTTTCTATCATAAATATGTATTGTGTTTTTTATCAGAAAAAGTTTTCATTGCTTAAATTTTAAAATTCATAGCAGAATGAGGACTTGGACATGGGGCTTCAGGAGGTGGGGAGAAACGGGGGGAGGAGAAGAGTTGGGGGTGAGGGGGGCATGTGCACCCCCAGGAAGCTGAGCTCTGAAGCAAGGAATGGCAGGGAAGGAGGGGCAGTGGGAGACCCAGGAAGGAGACAACAGGAGGCTCTCTGGGTGGAATTTCCTGCCATTTCTCAACCTCCTACCTACCTCTAGCTTGGTGGTTTCGTTTCTCACGTTAAAATGGTGGAAACATGGACTCTTTTCTGCTCAATTTCAAAAATACTAAAACTTTAAGCTGATTGATCATCTCCTTGATACGCCCTTCCTACACATCTGATAAAGATGGCTTCAGTCAGCGTTTAATTTAATCAGATTTAATTCATCAAAGGCTTATTCAGGAACACTAGTTTCCTAATCTGAATGGGACCCTTTATTTCTCAGATGGCTTTCTCAGCCAGGGCTGATACTTAGGCATTAGGGAAAGGCACCCCCTCTGCTCAGCCTGGAGGGTGAGCTGGACCTCAGGCCTGCTCATGCCCATTGGGTGGGTGCCCCTGGGTAGGGTACAACGAGCACTATTGCACAGACGGCCTGTCTTACACTGTATCAGAACTCAGTGGATCCCCTGTACTGCTGGCAAGCACTGCTGTCCACATTCTGGATGGTGCCTTTCAGACCCGCACATAGAATATGATTTTTGCATCACTATTGGGTATGTCAAGGGGTATTCCAACACGCTAATATTGACGAACTGCAAATTGTGGGAAAGAAAATCAGAACAAGCCCCTACAGAAATTTAGTAATGTCTATCAAAATTAATTATAAGTGCACAGACCATTTGATCCAGCAATCCCACCTCCTGGAGTTTATCCCACAGATGATAAACTTGCACGTGTGCAAATAGGCATATGAGTACATACAAAGTTATGCATTGTAGCATTGTTTACCATGGCCAAGAATACACAACAGACCAGCTATGCATCAACAGAGGAGGGATTAAAAATTCCTATGTACATGTAGTGGAATATTATATACAGCTGTTAAAAAAGAAATAGGAAGCTATTTACTAATATGGAAAGAGACCCCCAAAATATTGAAATATTAAATGAAAAAGAAAAAGACAGTGTATATGATATATTACCTTTTTAAAAAGGAGGTAAATCACGTATTTTTTTCTTCGGCCATAAAAACGTGGAAAATTAATAACAATAATTACGTATGATGGCCAACTGAGAAGTCTGGAGGAAGGAAGAAGAGAGCAAACCTGGAGTGAGAGGGAAAAAGAGGGTGGGAGAGTCTACTATAAATTTTTCCATATTTTTCAAAGTGGCAGCCATGTGAATGTGCCACTTTTTCAAAAAATTAAATACAGAGTTTCATTAAATAGCTTTTTAAAATTAGAATAAAAATTGCACCCCTTGTTGATAAACCATTCCCACTTCAAAAGTAATGGCTGTATGCCAGTCCAGGAAGGAGGCCTTTGCAGTGTGCTGTGATCCATGGGACCCCACTATCTCCTTCCTGTCTTTATTCTAGCCCACAGTCTCCCCACCCATTCCTATACTGACTGCTTTACAGTTCTCTCTCTTCAGATACCTCACCCCCATCCCCGCTGACTACCTGTCTACACAGGGCTGCCACTCAGGAACCAGCATGTACCCGCAGTCCTCTAGAACTAGCACATGACCCAAAACCACCACAAACATTTATGGCAGTCTGGCTGGATATCAAGGTTGCAAGTCACTGTTGTCTTCTTGTTGACTGCTGATTCTGCAGAATTATTCCAAAAGATTTGCCAGCAACACCTGACTCATAGCCACATGTATGTTTTCAACAGTGTATATCACCTGTATTTCTCTGAAACATTTTCTAAAGGGAGAAAAAAATTAAGCCAGTCACCACTTACTGTATTCTTCATTCTAAAATTCAACCCAGACAAAAAAATAATCATTTCAGTTTTGTTTTAGGTTGCAAAGTTTAATATCCTTGAAATACCAGCTCACAAACTCTTGATTCAACTGAAGTAAAATTTTCAGAGAGTGAGAACAGCCTGACAAAAGAAGCTATTCAGCTGCCTCACTGGGGGCTACCTGAACAGTATTTGAAAATTCAGATGTATCTCTTTTTTGTTATCTAAGCATAAAAGTTAGATTTGGTCTAATTGTATGTATTTTCTTACCTGTGAATTCATGTGGTAAGTTAACCTAGCCTATATTTTCATTTTTTTAAGTGTTTTAATTTTTGAAACATGTCCAGGAGTACTTTGTGTATTAGCTTGTGACCAAAATAAGTTCAACCAGAATAGTTTCAACCTTAGTGAAAACTAAGAATAGTTGAAGGGCCCAAGTGCCAATTCTAACAAGACCTGTAACACTGTCTTTCCTGACAGCACTCCTAGACTCTGGCTGAGCATTTGTCTGAGTCATGGCCATATTTAACCTCACCATTTGTCTTTTGGGTAAGAAAAGGGTAGGGATGAAATGACAGTGGTAAACATCAAAAATCTAGCACTACTGTGGAGTCAACAGCTGAAATGACAGACTAGCCAGAGATGTCTCCATTTACTACTCACACTACTCAACTGTAAGACTGCCTACTTGGTACCCTGACTGCTATCAGATAGACAGACCCTGATGGTCACAAAGCTGCTAGAATGAGCAAAGAATTTATCAAGCATCTAAGCTAATCATCAATAAGCTAAAGGACATTAGCCAAACAGTAGGGCTTCTGCCTGACCCACTCCGAGAAGCTGGTTCTTACTATGGGCAAAAAAACCCTATGATATGGGAATGACAAATATGTAATGCCAAATTTCTAGCTGGTGTCATCTAAGGACTTGTTATGAAAACAACTGTCCTGAGCTAACCAGGACTAGCCACATGTAAAATTGACTATCAGTTTATGTAAAAGACCATCTCCCAACCTCGTCCTCAGATCCCACACACAACCCTCCTGAGGTAGTGCACACAGACACTGGCACTTTACCATGTGTGAGCAGGCTGGCAGTTACAAGTTCTTCAATCACTCCAGAAGGGGTGCTACCATGTCAGGTGACAAGTTAGAACTGATTCTAGATAGGTTCACATTGTACAATTCATTTCCTGAGTGTTCACAGCAGGTCATGACTCCAAAACTGTAAGTTTCAGTCCACATGACATCTGACTGTATTTGATAGCCACAGACTATACCCTCAAGTGTAGCTTGTCTGCTTACAAGTGTACACCATCAATTCAACATTGACATGTGCCTGGCACCATCACAGAGGACCAAGAGAGTGTGGACAGATTGGGATAAATCCACTACAACTGTAAGGAATATGTAGGGCCCCGATCTTCCCTTCTAGACTATATTCAAAGAGAAGCTCAGCTTCATAAAATAATTGAGCCTGGGAAAAGTCAGAAGAGTTAACCAAGTATAACTTAGCACAATTGTCTACGGAGAGCCATCAGACACCTCCAAATGTCATATAGGCCAATAACTTCAAGAAAAGGTGAAAATTATTTCTCAGCCCTATTTTTTGGTCTTCCCAGTAGACTATGCTCCAGAACTCACATAGCTCAGAAGGCTAATTCTGTGATTCCAGCATCTGCTCTTCTTGATATGGGAAGAAAGAAAGAAGACAGCACACTCTCTTCCCCTGGCCACTTGTGGCTACATGAGACAACACCGGCCCAAGGAAGCCCTCCATCTCTGGGGTCCATCAGACACACTAACTCACTATTTATAGATGCCTCATTCACCCATTACTCGGGCACTTAAGAGAGTATGGGTTACTACTAATCCAGTGTGAGCACAGACGCAGGATTGCTTTCTGCATTTGCTCTTACACTAAACCTAAAAATTACAAGTAACAAGTCATTACAGGGATCCTATTGAATATCAGCATTCTTTCCTTCCATGGTTTATGTCAATTCAGGAAAACATGTGTGAAGCATCTGCTTTTTTATTTAAACAGAAAGCAAGAGCTCAGATTGCTGTGTTGTGGCATTTTATGCACAACCCCAACAGCTAAATTGGGAGCTCCATCCCTGGGAGGGGCACACTCAAGTTGGGTCTGTACAGCTGCCCTGGTTACCAGCTGTCCAGGAGGCCTCCACTTGAACTCAAGGGGGATAGTCAGCAACAGAGCAAGGCCAAATAGTTAAAGGAAAGAGTAATAGTTCCATATAACCACACAACTAAAAAGTCAGATTCCAAAGTACTTTTGACTAAGGAGAAGACAGCAAATCATAATTAGGTATTTTAAATAAAATCTACTTTATTTTAAATAACTTTGACTGCATCCAGTGTTATTTCACAACATTTTCCTCAAATTTGATACTGGATAAGAATTCAACATGTCTATAGCCAGACCTACAATAAAACTAACAGACCTTAATTTTAACATTATACGTTCTTCTTAGAGCCCTGCACTTTTTCTACCCTTCCTCTCCCACTGAGCATTCCCTCCCAAATCACAATTTTAGTCCTATTTATGGAAATAAAATTCCCATTTAGCAAGAGAACACAGATTCTGATAAAAGGGTCCAAGTTATGTTACACAGTGAAAACCAGGCAGCAAAAGTAAACACCTTGCCACACACCTTCCATGTACACTTTTGTCATCATAAACCTAAACTCTCATTACCTCAGTTTCACAGCAGTACTGCCAAACCTTAAATGGTCTAATTCTTGAGTGCATAGCATTCAAACTAATGTGGAATATCTTCAAACTACTTTTACAAAAGCAACATATGTGCTTTCTACAAAATGGCATCAGAGGAAAAAGCATTTTATTCAAACTTTCTACTCCTAAAATCTTCACTTGGAGTTAGACAAACACTCTAAATGTTAATCTCTGTGAAATTCCTTTTCAGAGTACATAAAAATGTGAAGCTGTTATGAACATCTATACTCTGAGATAGCCACCACCACTCTGAGAATAACTAGAAATGGGTATGTTTGTCTACATGACTGAAGATGGAGCATTTCCACATTCTAAATGGAAACACACCTGAAGGGGCAACAGTGTCAGCAAATCACTGAGGGGAAAACTGACAAGTGTCATTTTTGGCGGAAAAACCAAAGAATAGGATTGCATCTTATAATATGCATAATTATATGCATTAATATGCCCAAAGTGTTTCCTTTATGTTAAAAGTAACATTTCTCAGCTTGAATTTCTTGAATTAGTGGTAACCATTAATATTAAAACAACAACAAAAATTCTGTAAACTAAAATATTTTCAAAGATAGCTAATAGTAGTTGCTTAGATGCATTTCAAGGAAATGAAAAGTTGGTTAAAGAAATTAAGGCCAACATTATAATTTTCTCAAAGGCAGTTCATTTGCTGAACAGCTTAACTGTTTTCCAAATATCTGGGGAGGGGATGTTGGCTGAAGGTTCCATATTTGTTATCTTCTCTCTTAATAATTCCTCACTAGCCCAGAAATACACAGAAGAGCATAGAAAAGTGTGCAATTATAAAAATAGGTTTCTCATGAAATAAAAGCACATGTACATATATTCTGGTTTCCTCCAGTACCTCTCACCCAAGGCAGGTGGGGGGATTGAAACAAAATTAAAGAAACAGACCTCCTCAGTTGTGAAATGCTTGGAAAGAGGACACTGGGCTGGCAGGAGGAGGTACTTGTACTCTATTCTAAGGGCACAGAGGTGTCCTGCAGGCAAGAGGGTAGGGGACTGGCTTTGAAAGGTTTCAAGCAGTAGAATGTCCCAGTGAGATTTGCATTTCAGAATCACCCTGCAAAGTGCATGGAGGAAGAGCTGGCAGAGAATCTCCTCAGAGAACAGAGATCACAGGGAGAGTGTCATGAAAGTCCAACACAGAGGTGCTGAGAGCCCCAAGTTAAGGTGGTAGCACCTGGAACGGAGGAAGGGTTCATGGGAACAACTTTACAAGTCAAAATTATATGACTTATTAATTTATCATTAATTATAATTTGTTATTAATTATAATTTGTTATACAGTATATTAATATAACACATTATTTCGTAATAAGTAGAAATGAGAGATCAAACACAAGTTGTACTATTAACCAAAGAGCTGTGGAAGGAAGGTGTACTAAGGAGTGGGTTATGGCTCACTCTGTCACATGTATCTGCAGCACAGGCCACAGCTCCTGGATGTGGACAAAGAGGCCCCTGACAGGGCGTAAGGACTCATCACACTTCCTAAATGACATCCAGCCCACCTTTGCATATTTCAGTATAATCATAGACAGTCAAGAAATGACAACTATGTACATGATGCTCAGATATTTAATGTGTTTGAAATATGTTTCAAAACAAACTTATTTCCAGCTGATTCGTGAGCTGAGCAGTATGGAAGACAAAGGGAGTCATTTGGTTAGAAAATCAAACTTCACCAAAGAGACCAGAATCCTTTCTCTCTCTGCTGCAGGGACACTGTGGCATGGGAAGGACAAATTCCCCCTTAAGAAGTGGTCTTGGGAAAAGAATCCCTGTCAATAGAACAAGAGTGAAGGTCTGAAATTAAGAATATAAAACTGAATGTAGTCCAGAATTTGGTATTTCTTTTAGGACTTGAGAAATATGCTGAAAATTTTAATCCTACTGGAAATTACTTACAATATTACTTGGGTTTATGCTAAATATAGATTTACTGTAGCCTGGTAAACTTTAAAGCATCACCTAATTAAGTATTGCCTGAATAAAACAGTTCAAATTTAAGCTGAAAAGGGACCATTTGTCCTCAGTGACAGACTGAATCATATCATTTAAATTTGAATGGTGTGCATGAATAATTCCCTGCACAGTGAGAAGTTATTAAAGAGGTGCATTTTTTTTCTTCTGAGTCTTCTCTTCTCACCCTTTCTCCGCTATCTGGTGGCCTCATTGGTTCTCAGCCTACACCCCGACTTCTTGCTGCTGTCATTGTCTATCTCAGCAGCCCCACTGCTCCCACCTAACTGGACTGTGCTGATCTGTGAACTAAGAAATGAGCTCATAAACCTGACAGATATACATGCAAAATAACAGACAGAAATGAGCTCATAAACCTGACAGATATACATGCAAAATAAGAGTAAACAGGCATCAAGGGAGGGCCCTTCCTGTGTGCAAAGTGAATGAGCACCAACATCACAATTCTGGCAGCTGCCTCATGTCTGTTCTCCTCTTGCCCTGGCCATGAGGGTCTCCCCCACCCTCCAAGTCAGTGCTGCTCATGATGAGACACAGGCAGTCAGGCAGAGGCCACACCTCCCCTGAAATACTGTGAGGCTCTCCCATCCAGGAGGCTCAGAAACAGAGGTGCCCCACACCACTCCCCTGCAGTCTCTGCTTCCCAGCCCCCAACCCATCCCCTCCTGCTGGCCAGGTCCCGTGGCTACTCAGGTGTCCATGTCTTGCCCAGGAGAATGGCCTGGAAAAAGTAGCTCTGCCCTACTTATCCTCTTCAGGGTAGGCTAGAAGTTAAATAGCCCCGCATGAGCCCCTTGTGAGCCCCATGCTGCCACCACTCGCCAAGTGCTCCCCTGACAGCTTCAATCTGACCTCTGTGAACTTCCATTCACCCTAAACCCACTGCCGCCTCTCTGGTGGGTCATGAGGTTAATGCTCCCAAAATACCCTACCCAGGCCCAGCCCACAGAATATGCTCAATAAATAGTGGGGAGGGTGGCTACTACTGTCACCACCATTATCATCTTCACAGGCAGCCAGCAGCAGCCACTGGCTCATCCTCCAAGGCCCATCATGTGACTGGCACAATGAATGGCTGGGGAGCAGCGACATGGTGGGACAAGTGGCTGGTGGCTTCAGGTAAGGGAGAGGCCCCTCTGGCACTGTGGGCAGTGGCCTTCCTTGATATTGCTGCCACTTTTGGCTCCAGACCTCATTTGGATAAATAGAATGGGTAGAAATGCATGGTCCACCCTTAAAATGTGTCCTTTATACACTCTGGAAGAAGGTGTAAGTAACAGAAAGAGCTGGACATTTTGAGGTCAGAAAGACTGGGTTTCAATCTCTGCTAGTAACAGGACTTTTATGTCACTTTCTACATGTGAAAAACAGGGATAGCTCGCTCACTTAGGCTGCTGTGAGGACCAGCTGAGGTCCTGGACATCCTTGAAGCTCGTCTTGCACTTGGTACGCGATGAGTCCTCAAGACTTTAGTCACCCTCCCTTCCATCTTCTGTTTCTTTCCTAGCAACTGTCTAGTGTGAAAAATCAGCTAGATCCACTGAGTTAAATGTGCTCACTAGAAAAACCGTAAAATCTCAAGCACTCCTTCAAAACTTTGAACTCTTCTATAAACCTTGCTTCTAAGTCCAACTTAAAATAATTCTTAAAAATGAAATCTAAAAATTATATAGGCAAATTCATAGAGACAGAAGGTAGATTAGAGGTTACAGGAGCTGGGGGGAAGGGAAGCATGGAAAGTTACTGCTTAATAGTCACAAAGTTTCTGTTCGAGAAGATAAAGAAGCTTTGGAATTGCTTTTCGGTGATGGTTGCACAAAACTGTGCATGTAATTAATGCTACTGAATTGTACACTTAAAATGGCTCAAATGCAAATATTACATCATACATATTTTACCACACTAAGAAATCATTTTAATTACACTATATGTAGGACATGAACGTTCTAGAGTATAAGGAGGGCACAGGTATTTTGATAACTCTAAGTGGTGTGCCTTAGTCTTGGCTGTGAATGAGACATAAATCCAGGCTGTCTAGCATTATGGATGCGACTCTGCTTGATAAATGCAGATCTGTTGTGGGATGGTCAACCTGGACTCCAAAAGCAACTTGCCACTGGCAAGTACAGCAGCCCCACTGATGCCAGGCCTGCAAGCAGGGAGGGTTCCCTGCTCCATTCAGCAGACCTGACCTCACTCACAGCCCAAAGATGAACCCACTGCCACATTCCTAGGCTCCAAGTTCAATGTGTCACACTTTTGACTTTTTCACTCAGGGGAAACATTAAACAACGCTCTGGGAAGGGGCCACAGACCTGGGGTCTCCATGACTGCACCCGAGGTGGAGCTGAACACAGGCAATACTGAGTCGCTCACCTGGGAAATAAGCTCTTGCTCCCTGGGCAGGTAGGACATCACTGTCCACCCATCACCAAGACACCTTTTCTTAAGGTCTCTTTTTCCAAACACAGCCTACAACAACGTTTAACCTATGTTGGAGAGTGCAAGGAACAGTCCACCTGTTTGACAAGTTTCCAATGAAGAATGCTGAAAACCAGGCAGCCTTAACTACGCAACCGTGTTTCTAGAAAAAGTGCAGTCCTCTGCTTCTGGCCCTGCCTGTCGCTGGCTCTTCAGTGTGTCCTTCATTGAACGAGAGTTTACCATTTACTGTGTACCTGTGGTGGGCAGTGGCTCCAAGGTCACCCTCACTGCCTCACTGCTGGAGGTGTCCAGGACACAAGTTCCAAGGCAATGTGCTGCCAGGAAGATGACAAAGCCCTCAATACAGTCATTCTTTTTCAAATATTGGCTTTTTATGCTCTTTTCAACATTAGATTTTCATACCTAACCAACATTTTTTAGCCTTAATTTTATTCAACAGTGCATTTCTTCTAATGAAAACAAAAAAAAAATCTGAAATGGCTATAGCAAAAGGTATTATGACTTTTATAAAATTACTGTCAAAGCAAATTCTTCTCTCCACTTTAAGTCTTGCTTTAGGGAGGAATAAGCACATCTGGGCAACCCTTCTCCAGAATCATTTTTACTCTTACATGAGGAAAATGACATGACATCCTTCCAAGACATGTAGATAACTTTCCTAGCTGCTCAGGAAGAAACATGATCTTACTTGTTATCACTTGCCAATCACCCTGATTTTAAATTATGTGGATGTCAGCAATATGTTTATTTTTAAGAATAGTATTATCTTTTCTCCTTAGAGTCAGCCATATTTCTATGAATTTTAATTTAATTTTAAGTACTGGAACTAAAGCAGTTTTTATTTTCTTGGTAAGGAGGTTTTTCAAACATAGACACAAACATATATATGGAAGGGCCTTGCATTTATACAAACACCCTTATTATACTTGCTCTAAAAGTGCTAAAGAAAGAGGCTTGGGTTGGAGCAGCTTTTCTATCCCCCTGCTACCCACCCCCTAAAGCAGCGGCCCTGAGCACTATTAACAACCCACCACCAACACCAGCCTATAAGGGGTGGGTGATTAGGGGAAAACAGTCCTGGTTATAATTAGGCAAGCACAGACCACACTTTACACAAGGGGCTCAAATCCTAATCACTGCTCCATTTGTCACGCTGAAGATGGTCTACCAGGGCAAAGTCTATTTTAGGAGCATCTGGGTAAGGGTGAGAGAGAAGAGTCCAAGAGAACAGCCTGGAGCCCCAGGGCTACCCCAGGGAGAAAGCCAGCAGGCAGGCCAGTCTCACAAACAGCCGAGTGGCAGCCTTGTTTTCAGATCAGAGGCAGTAGAGTGCCAAATGGCACTAGAGTAAGTTAGATGTTCTCGTTTTGGGAACAGGAACCAGAACCTTGGTTCCTCTCCCTTTTTGAAAATTAACTAATGAATGCAGCATTCTCCCGAGCCACTCAGGCCAGGTGGTGGAGAAAATCCACAGGAGTAACGGCTCTGTTTTGTGCTCCAAACATTTTAAATGTGGACACTCTATACTGGATTGACAAAAAGCAGAAACAGTAAGCCAATAGACATTGGAAACAGTGAACAAGATGAAAAGCAACCACTGAAAAATAGGAATTAAAAGGCGTCTTGAGGCAAGACCTCTGTGGTCTTTAAGAACTAGAATCCAATGATTAAATATCCTTTTATGAATGTTAGTTTCAAATACAGACATACTGATATGATATCAACTGTTTCCTCATTTGGGATCACAAAGTGACAAATGATGCCTGTTGAGGAATTACATTATCTCAACTTTCTTTACAACAGATCCCAAGGATATTTACAAAAGCACTTAAAAGTTTTTAGAAATGAAATTTAAAATGTATTTATTAATACTTGAAAAATATAGAGGATAATCTTTTCAACAAATGGTGCTAGAACAACTGGATATCTTTACGCACAAAAAATAAGTTGGACCACTACCTCACACCATATACAAAAACTAACTCAAAATGGATCAAAGCCCTAAACATAACAGCTAACGTGATAAAACTCTTAGAGGAAAACATAGGAGTAGACCATCATGACCTTGGATTAGGCAATATCTTCTTAGGTATAACGCCAAAATTATAAGCAAAAAAAGAAGAAAAAAAACTAGATAAACTGGACTTAATCAAAATTAAGTGTTCTGCTTAAAAAGACATCAGCAAAAAAGTGAAAAGACAACCCATTGAATGGGAGAAAATATTTGCAAATCATATACCTGACAAGAAACTTGTATCCAGAATATATAAAGAACTCTTACAACTCAACAATAAAAATGCCAAATAAGCCAATTTTTAAAATGACTGAGGATTTGAAGAACATTTCTCCAAAGACGATGTATGTATGCCCAATAAGCAGATGAGAAGATCAACATCGTCAGTCAGAAGGGAAATGCAAATCAAAATCACACTTCATTCCCACTAGAATGGCTGTAATGAAGAGACAAACATTAACAAATATTGGCAAGAATGTGGGGAATTTGGAACCCTCACACATTACTGGTGGGAACGTAAAAATAGTGCAGTTGCTTTGGAAAATAGAGTGGCAGCTCTTTAAAATGCTAAACATGGAGGAGGTACTATATGACCTAACAATTCCACTCTATGTATGTACACCCAAGAGAAATGAAAACACATATCCACACAAACACTGGTACATGAATATTCATACCAGCATTATTCACAATAGACAAAAAGTAGAGATAACTCAAATGTCCATAGCTGATGGATGGATAAACAGAATGTGGTATATCCATACAAGGAAATAGTAGTCAGCCACAAAAATGATGAACCTTGAAAACACTATGCTAATTAAAAGGATCTAAATACAAAAGGCCATACCTTATATGATTCTACTTATAATGAAATGTCTAGAAACGGCAATCTGCACAGACAGAAAGTAGATTAGTGGTTGCTAGAGGCTAGGAAAATTGGGTGGACATAGGGAGTGGACTGCTCATGGGTATGGAGTTTCCTTTGAGGGTGATGAAAATGTTCTAAAATTGTGGTGATGGTTGCACAATTCTGCAAGTATACTAAAAACCACTGAATGGTACACTTTCAGTGAATTTTATAGTATATGAATTATAGCTCATAAAGCCCTTAAAAAAAAAAGAACATGAGAGGTTATACTATGGAAGGTTCACAGCACCGTGGCTGGGGTGGTACTGGGTGGGGCCCAGTACCCCTGATCATCTCCCCTCTCGTGAGCATTGTTGCTGTGACTGCTCTCTTTCTCCAGCAGCAACACGTCAGGTCAGCAGAGGCCTTCAGAGCAGAGGGGACATTTGATTTTGAAGTTTGGGTAAGAGTGGAATGAGCCACCATCAAGCCACCTTCTAAGCACCTTCTTCCTCAAGCTGCCACCGTAGCTGCCAGAGCAACCACATCAGGCCACACCAGCAGAGCCCTGGAACCAATGGGTTGGCTTTCCCACCAGCCAAAGTCTGCCTGATGGCGAACTCTAGAGACTCATTGCAGACTATGTCCTCTTTATTCACTTGGTAAACATTTATTGAGCACCTACTGAATACTGGGCCCTGAAATGGACATAATGCCTAGCACTGAGAGCACAAAGATGAAGGACATGGTCAAGGAGCCCTGGGCCCAGCAGAGGAGAAAGCAAGTCAACAATATCCCAGGAAGCCTCCTGGGAACACATCCACGGGGCACCTGGACCAGATAGATGAAATGAAGGTTTGCTGGAGCAGGAAGCACTGAGTTGAATAGTGCAAGACAACTAGAGGCTAACCAGGTGAGGATGATGGGGAAGGGTGGTCAGCATGGAGCAGCCATGGGAGCCCACAGCATGGATGAAGAGCTGTGATAGCCTCTGGGAACTCCCAACCTTGTGCTGTCATCCGTCCTCAGAAAAGCCACTCTTTCTGTCAATAGCTATCACCCCTGCGTGCTTCAGACTAGCTGCTTACTTCTTCCATGTCTTAAACAGCAGGGGCTGAAGGAGATGAGCACAGCTCTCAGCCACACTTGAGGACAGCTTGCAAGAAGGTTTCCCATGGTCAACGGAGAATGGTCTCCTGGGAGGGGAAGGAATTTTCCAGGCTACAAGGCTCAGCTCCATGAGCAGCACCGGGCCAGGGTGCAAAGGCCCTGGTTCAGGTGTTTGCCCTGCCTTCAACTTGAGTCACCTCAACCCCGTCACTGCAGCTCTCAGGCCCAGCTCCCCAGCAGGAGAAAGAGCCTCAGGAGCCCCTTCCAGCAATGACAATTAATGATTCCGTGACCTGGTCACTTTATCCCCATTGTGACCATTTGCCTCAGTCATCTCTCACATGCTTCTTATTTACACAACCAATAAATATGGCCCTTTGATGGCAGAGTCATGAGGCCCTCTGCTGCAGGGAGATGGTCCCCATGCTCTGGACCTCCTTAGTCTTCCTCATGGTAGACACGACTTAGCCCTGGCCAGATCCCAATACTGCCACCTCTGGGCCCTTCCTGCCAACCCCTTGGCTGGGCTGATGCCCATCACTAGCTATCCAACCCCAACTCCACATAACCACTGACACTATGTCCTGGGTATGAGCCAACTCAGTTCATTGGTCTTCAGCTTTGTTAGTCTCTGGAAAGCATCTTCCCACTCGCTGCCATCAGATCTCCCTTCCCCTACGTCCCCGCACACCTCCTTGCCAACCCACACCATTCCCGCCTAGAGGCATTAACCCCTTACCTTCTCAAAAGCCTTCCCTCAGTCATGCAGATCTGTCCTCCAACACAAGTTCTGCCCTCTACACCCTGCCAACCGAGACGGAGTCTCAGCAGGCTGACGTGTCTACTTTGGACATTCCTCTTAGGCAGTGACCAAGACCATCTTCAAGATTCCACATTTTATATCCCCACATTCTTGCATACAATTCTGCCTTTTATTTTCTTTCCTCCACAGCTGACCTTAATAAGTAACAAGTAAATTCTCTGTTATTGATGAATGGATAGGACAGAGGATTAGCGCTAATGAGACCCCTGGAGAAGGTGTCATCAAAGGCAGCCCCAGGGCAATGCAAGGTGGTCTCAGGCACAGAGTGGTCGGTCCCTCCCCACAGGAAGTCGAGCAGCCAAGGCCATGCGCTACTCACCTTCATGCTCAAACAGTTCCAATATCACCTACCTTACAGCTTTGTTTCCACAGAAGACACCACATGAAGAAAGGATCGTGCTGCTTAAAAACATATTTTATAGTCATAGATCATCTACCAGCCCCTACTCAGTTTACAACAACCCTACAAGTATTATTACTATTATTAACACCATTTTACAGACAACGACATTGGGGGGACAGAGCTTAAATAGGATGTTCAAGGTTCCAGCCACTGAGTGGCAAATCCAGGATTCAAACACAGGCAATCTAGCTCCAGAATCCACAATCTGAATCCTACTCTATGTTGGATGACTTAGTGTAGGGTATCTGCAGTAGCTCACAGCAGAGTTTAGTGAAGCAGCCAAATGTATGGAAAGAATGCAACTTTGGAGTCTGACAGATCTCAATTCAAATTCTCACTGCACCACTTACACCTGAGTCTCTGGCAATCCATGAATCTTTTGGAAGCTGTTTTCTTACCTGTAAAATAGGAATGATGACACCTATTCTGCAAGGCTTTTGGCCTTGGATTAGACTGAGATAATGAGTGGGCAGCTCCTAGCACAGTGTAGAGCCCATGGCAGATGTGCTGCTAAAGCCTCAGGGCTGTTAGCACCATCATCAGTGAGCACGACAGGTGCAACACTAGTGGGGACATACAAATTTAGGGAGGATCAATGAATTGGTGGAGACTGGTACAAGAGGAGAATTTGTAAAGTAGTACTTTTTAATTTGGCTGCATGTTGGAATCACCCAGAAAGCTCTGTGGCCTTACAAAAGCCCCCGTGGGCCTGCTCTACATTTGCCTTTTTGAAAAGCTCCACCCATGATTCTGGACCACGTTCCTGTGTGATTCAGGAAGGGGAACACGAGCAGCCCTTAGAAGAGGAAGATGAGGGTGAGCAGAGACAGGGCGGGAACCAGAGAACAGTGAGCATGTCCTTATCCTTGACCCAGTGATCCAGGCAGATGGTACATCCACACTACACACCAGCAGACCCTGAGGACCTGCTCTGTGCAAGAACTGGACTCCTACATGACTTCATCCCACAATAGGCACAGAAGCACGTGCACCTAGTCAATGTTTGCTGGGGGGTGGCTGATGTGACAAGCCAAGAATAGAACCCACATGTGGTGTGATTACACCAGTGAGTGCCCCAGTGGGGCCTACTATTAATGTACCATTAATGTACAGCCTCCAGCCAGCAGCCCTTCCTCTTTACCAGCCCATGGCAGTGGTTTATAGACTGTTCTGACTCTCCAGCTGCCAGCTAGAATATGCAGCACCATTAACTCCAAAATAATTCTAAGAACACTCCAAAAAAAAGAAATCCCATACCCCAAGGGCAGCTGATCTCAGGTAAAAGAAAGATAATCAGGTCAAATTCATTCATTCCAAGGTGAGAGTGACAGATTAGAGGGTGCAGATTTTCAAAAAGAACATTTGCTAATATAAATGCACTCCCTTTCAATGTCTCCTGTAAGAGGTGTCTGCGTCCCTTCTCTCCCATCCACCCCACTCCTAACGCTATGGCGGAGGGTCCTGACAAATGCACCACCCTGATCCCCACACATGCTCAAGGCTGTGTTGTCAGGTTCATATAGAAATTCTTGCAAAGGTATAAAATTTAGCTCTCAAAAACATGAGATTAACAGAAAAAGGCAAGAGGACCGGTAGGTTTGTGAGCTGTCCAGGTCAAACAGCCCAAATCCATATCTCTGTGACAGGCCACGTTCAACAGGTCCATCTGCAGCAGCAACTATTAAATGCCACATACAGCATGATGTGTGACGCACTACCAGCACACTGAGCATTCCCTAAAAGCTAGCACCCATTTCTTATCACCTCTCCTCTAAAAGCAGGTGTCACCCTGCTTTAAAAATATAGGTAAGGCCACAGTGTGAACATAGGGCAGATCAACATCCATCAAAGTCCGCAATCCTGAAATAAATTTGCCATCTAACCATTATCAAAAACCTACTACATGCTTAGCACTGCTGGGCATGGGCCACTGAGCAGCTGATTCAACTTCTAGAGCCCACAGGCAAACTTGAAATACCATGTTTTAAATAGAAACAGAGACTCACTTCATTTAACCAACAAAGGAAAAGAAAAAAGAGAATAATTATTATACAATTCCTAGTATACATAAACCTTCAACCACAAACAAGACTTATTCCTCCAAGTGGACAAGAAGCACATCTGTTCCATATTTTCACATGCTCATGGTCATATAAAAATGTCCTCACAGCTGGCTCCTCAGAATCTTATGAATCATATATTCTTCGTTCATCCTGAATTCTATAAATATTGGCCCTGAGCTTTATTTCTATTTCTGTTTTTTTATAATTCTACTTTCACTTACATTTTACGTATTCAAGAAATCCTACATTGACATGTCACACACCCATCGAATGATGTAGGCAAAAAAATGAAACCTTTAAAATTTAAATTACATCCTGCAAGCATTCCATGCCTATCAATTTGGCTTACAGCCTGACACTTGTCCCCACCACCAAGGAAAGTGGACAGGGCAGAGAAGAGGAACATCTCCATAGCCTTAAAAATATGACTTGATCTTTGAACTAAAGCCTTCGGTAAATTAAAACTTTTTCTCCTTAAAATATAATTAGACAAAACAGTGGAATCTGAGTGTCATCATTTCACATTTAACCACCCAGTGCTGTGGGTACTATTAGGCCCATTTCACAGATGCGCAAATGTAGAAGTCAAGGGAAACAGCTACTGAACGGCAGGGCCGGGAATTAAACTCTGAACTTTCCACCACATCCATTTCTCTTTCTATTTGATGGCAGCTGATGTTCTATAAGTAAGGAATGAACAGTAATGACTTCACGAAAGCCAGAACATGACAAAGGGCATTGGATGCATCATCTCACCAGCTCATTGGTTTTTCTATTAAAGTATAAATATATAATTGATTTCACACTACTTCTGGTGATTGCGAACTAGGACTGAAAAAAAATTTAGATGAAAGCTAGAAGCGCTCACAGCCCCACCAAAAGTGCCCTCAGATCGGGAAGCAAGAGTATAGAGAACACACAACTCCCTGGCTAGCTGGTAGTTTTGCCTTTGGCACCATGGCAGCCACTGAATCAGGTGCCAGAGAATCCCAGGAGCTGAGAACTCTGGACTTGGCATCACCTAGAAGCTTGTCAGAAATGCAAGCTCTCAGGCCCCGCCCCTACAGAATCCCAGTCCCCAGGTAATGCATGTGCTCATTGACATTTGTCAATCTGCCCTTCAGGTATCTGGAACACAGCATGGGGTCAGGCCACCCGCATACAGCACACATGATGCTGTTCTATAACAGCAACAACCTGCGTCCTCTTTATGTGTCAAGTGTTGTGCCAAGTTCTTCACACTTTCACCTCATTTAATCCCACCTTCAACCCTATAAGGTAGGCACTACAACCCTGACTTACAGATGAGGAAGTGGAGTCTGGAGAGGTTACCTGAGGCCACGGAGCAGCAAGAGGCCAGATCCAATGTAACCAACACGGGACCCAGACCCTGCTGCTCCTGTCCCTGGAGCTATGTCACAAACAAACACCTCAAGCAGACAATACCTCAGCAGGTGGTGGACCTGGGGCTGGGTCTCCAGAAGTGCTTGTTGAATGAAAGAGTCCCCACAGGAGGGCACAACAGAAGGCAGGATAGCCCTGGTGGGCAGGGAGGCCTGGGCTGGGGGCCCGCACTGCCCAAACTTTCAGGGGGCAGACTGGGGGCAGGGAAGAGAGGAGACCTTAAGTTACTTAACCCAGGGAAGCTCAGTTTCTGCTTCCATATGGAGGGGAAAATGAAACCTCTCTGCTAATGAGGCAGAAATGTAATCCCATAAGTAAAGCGCTTAGCACAGGTGGAACACAGAGCAAGGGCTTGGCTACAGTCACCCCGAGGGCAACGGGGCATGAGTTAGCGCAGAGCCTTTCAGCCCTGGCTGCCCAGGAGAATCACCTGGAAAAGCTTCTAAAGGACAACAATGCCCAGACCCATCCACGGAGAGTCGGATCCCACTGGGCTGCCTTGGGGTCCGGGTACCAGTTATTTTAGAAATTGCTCAGGTATCTCAATACAGTTACTAATATTCTAACCTTAAATTGAAATGTCTATAACTGATAGTTGCTGGAAAAACTACAGAACAGTTTACAAAGTGAATTATTCTAATAAAATCTGTAATTATTTTGCTAACCTTTTCTTATGACTTGTTATTTTTGTGATTTTTACTAAAATCTCCCATGTATTTTATGATAACTAAGTGTTAAAACTCTTTACTGGTGCCTATCTTTTATAAAAAGACCAACAGTAAGTTCCGCAAATGATCAGTTCCACTCTGAGAGCATGTATTTGTAAAACAGCCCTGGCACGCAGGAGGGCTTCTAATGTTCCGATCTTAGAATGGAAGCCCTGCTGATAATCTCTTTCATCTTGCAGATAATCACAGAGACTTTTAAAAATTTTTTTGTTATTAAATTTTTTTATTATTAGCCTATTAATTCTTAATAAATCATGATATCAGACTTTTTTTTAAAAGGTAGGAAGAGAATCATGGGATTTTGTGAACTAAACAGGAATCTCATTCTCCTCTATACCTTCAGGCACGTGTGCCAATTCACCTTCAGCAATGCCCTACTCCATCCTGCCAGTCTCATTCTAAAGTGGGGCTGGGGAAGGCTGCAGAGAACAGAACACACCCCAGGTCAGACCCTAGGGGACAGCAGGGAAGAGCCCACGCGATACTACCAGCACCCTCAAAGTGCCCAGGGTTCTCATGGCTGGGCTGGGGCCTGCTCTAGGTCTGGTCTCAGAGGATTCTCACTGAGCAGTTCAGAGGAGCCCAGGATCCTGCACCCTGTACCCCCATGGCCCCTTCCCAACTAAACTGTCGTCAAAGATTTTCACTTCATTGTCATGACTCAGCAAAGTCTAACCAAAGAGAGCTTTCCTACAGTCTTGCCAGCTTGAGTTTCTAACTTGCGTCACTGTTGGCCACAGCTTCAGCCCAGACAAACACGCCTCTCAGCAGATGTGAAACAAAAGATGCTGCTATGTGTAAACGTTTGGTTTTCTGCAGCTGATGGAAACTCATGGTGGTTCTAGTTCAGATACTCTGGGGATGGAACATATTTGTTAAGGCCTTAAAATTCAGAAAGATATAAAATTCCGCTCTGTACAAAGCCATTTCCCTCTTGGGCATACAGGAAGGGAATGGCTCAAAAGGATTCCACAATGTCACATAAATGAGAAGCAGTGGATGTTATGGAAAGAGGACTGGACTAAAGTTGTAGAAAAGTGGACTCCACTCCTGCCCTTGCCAGCTGCTAGCTGTGTGATCTTGGACAACTCCCTGGGTATTTTCATACACATACACACACACACATATGTATGTATATATGTATATGTGTGTGTGTGTGTGTGTGTGTGTGTGTGTGTGTACACACATATACACAAGATTTTATTATATGTTACAGATTGAGTGTTCCTTAGCCAAAATACTTGGGACCAGAAGTGTTTCGAATTTCTAATTTTTCAGATTTTGAAACATTTGGATTATACTTACCAATGGAGTATCCCAAATCCGAAAATCCTAAGTCCAACAAGCATTTCCTTTGAATGCCAGGTCAGCACTAAAAAGTTTTGGATTTTGGAGCATTTCGGATTTCAGATTTTCAAATTTGGGATGCTCAGAGTTGGAACCAGCCTAAATGCCCATCATCAGACAAGTGGATAGGGAAAATGTGGTATATTTACACAACGGAATATTACTCTGCTATAAAAAAAGAATGAAATTCTGCCACAGCAACATGGATGAACTTAGAGAAAATTATGTTAAGTGAGATAAGCCAGGCACAGAAAGAGAAATATCGCATGTTCTCACTTATATGTGGGAGCTAAAAAAATTAAATAAACAAATAAATAGGAAAAAAAAAAAGACACAACAACCAAAATAATTCTTTGAACTTGTTAACAGAAGGGAAGAGTTGATGTTGCCAGGGGTGGGAAAGGGGGAGAGGAATGTGGGAAAGGGAGGAATTATAGTAAAGGGCCGTGATAATCAATTACATTGTATAATGATAAATTTTTTAAAAAACAACAAATTTTGGATGCTCAACCTGTAGTACATATCAGTGTAAAAAATAAATAATATCTATTTTATGTTATTTTATTATAATATTTTATTTTATTATATTATATACCATTATATAGAATAAAAATATAATGTATGTTTTCTATATTTTATATATATTATACATGTATATGTGGGAAAATACCCTGGGGGGATATATAAAGGATATTGATCAAGATGGCACTCAGGTTTTTTGCAGTAGTCAATGCTCACAATGAGTAGGTCCTACTCAAGAATGCATCTTTGCTGCCATGATGAAAGAAAATGAGAGACGACTGGCCTTCCTCACCCCTGGAGCTGCATCACGTTTTCTGCTTTTAAAAACAAAAAGGCAAAGCCCAGCCGACCTAGTATTTCTCTCCTATCCTGCCTGCCCCAAAGGGCACTGTGCCCTGCTGGCTTCTCCTGTTCTTGAGGCTATAACTCAACAATCACAATTTCAAATACACTATGTTTAAAATATTCCTGCCTGAAGGAATTTTAAAAGAATTTTTAAATGAATTTTAAAAAGAATATATGCAAGACAACTGAAAACATATGTCCACGTAAACAAATGTTGATAGCAGCATTATTCATAATAGCCAAAATGTAGAAACAATACAAATGTTCATCAGTTGAGGAATGGATAAGCAAAATATGGTATATCCATACAATGGAATATTGTTTATCCATAAAAAGGAATGAAGTATTCATCCATTTTACCACATGCTAAATGAAAGAAACCAGACACAAAAGGCTACATATTATGATTCCATTTACATAAAATTTCCAAGACAGGCAGATAAGCCATAGGGACAGGAAGTAGATTCATGGCTGTGAGGAACTTGGGGAGGGTAATGGGAGTAATTGTTAATGGATACAAGAACAAGGTTTCTTTTGGGGGGTAAAAAAATGTTCTGGAATTAGATAGTGGTGCTAGTTGCACAACTGTGAATATGCTAAAAACCAAGGTGAATATACTAAATGCTTTTTTAAAAGGATGAATAGTATGCTCTGTGAACCGTATCTCAATAAAACTGTTATAAACACTTGAGCAGATGGACCTAGACGTGTGGGGTGCTAGAGGCAAAACCTTCGCAGTTCTGCTGGTAGCACTGTGGAGGTAAAACAGACACTGGCTGGTCACAGCCCAGCGTCACACCACCTCATACCTGAGTCACACAGCTAACGATCCTCTCCCTTCACACCCAATTGCACTTCAGCTTCCCAGCCAGCAGGCCTGTGGGGGGGTGGGGAGGGGCAGCTCATCTGCCCCATCAAAGAGAGCATCCTCTCCTGTGTGACTCACATATTTCTACTTGTCAATCAATAAATTGGCAAAACGGGCCTTCAGGCCTGTTTAGCCAATAACTACAGCCACCGTGTGCTATACAGCACGTGAGCTTTCCTGCATGACATCCTCGTCCACAGAAGTGGAGGGCCAGATGAAGCCCTGCCCTCACAGGTTTCTGACACTTGACTTCTGACAGAGTTTGGATGTGTTGTCCCCTCCAAAACTCATGTGGAAATCTGATCCCCAATGTGGCAGTGCTGGAAGCTGTTTGAGTCATGGGGGCAGATCCCTCATGAATGGATTAATGCTCTTCCTAAGTGGGGCAATTAATAAATGAGATCCCACTCTATTAGTTTCCGCAATAGCTGGTTGTTTAAAGGACCCTGGCACCTCCCTCTCTCTCTTTCTTCCTCTCGCCATGTGATCTGCTCATACCCACCAGCTGCCTGCTGCTTTCCACCATGAGTAGAAGCAACCTGAGGCCCACTTCAGATGCCGCTGTCCCAGAATAGTAAGCCAAATAAACCTCTTTCCTTATAAATTACCCAGTCTCAGGTATTTCTGTTATAGCAACACAAAACAGACTGATACAACTTCCCTTATTGCATCTGATCCTCATAAAAGCCCAAAGGACATAGGATGTGATTGTGGCCTTTTATACATTGGGAAACTGAGGCTCATAGAGGGGCAGTGACCCAGCCAAAGTCATATTCTAGCCAGAAGGGGTAGACAAAGCAAAAATCCGAGGACCCAGCCTCCTGGTCCAGTGCTCTTTTTTTTTTTTTTTTGTCCTTTTCGTGACCGGCACTCAGCCAGTGAGTGCACCGGCCAGTCCTATATAGGATCTGAACCCGCGGCGGGAGCGTCGCAGCGCTCCCAGCGCCGCACTCTACCAAGTGCGCCACGGGCTCGGCCCCCAGTGCTCTCTTGAGGACACCTGCCTACCCTTCCTTCCCACATTCTTGGTGGTTGAGAAAGGCACCCTTGTCAGTGACAGCCCATCTTAGTCCATTCCAGCTGCTATAACAAAATGCCTTAGACTAGGTAATTCATAAACAATAGATATTTACTTGTCACAATTCTCAAAGTGGGGAAGTCCAAAATCAAGTCTCCAGCAGATTCAGTGTCTGGTGAGGGCCTGTTGCCCACAGATGGCACCTTCTAGGTGTTCTCACATGGCAGAAGGGATGGAAGCAAAAAAAGGTACAGATGAGTTGTCCTCCTGTGGCCAAAGGGACAAGGAACTAACAAGCTCCCTCAGTCCCCTTTTATAAAAGTACTGATCCCACTCATGAGAGCTCTGCCTTCATGACCTAATCACCTCCTAAAGGCCCCACCTCTTAATACCATTGCTTTGGGGAGTAGGTTTCACCATATAAGTGAGGGGGGAGCATAAACATTCAGACCATAGCACAGATGACACATCTCACCCTCCAAAATGCTCAGCAAACTGCTCCTTCTCTGTAACTAGCAGTGCGTGGCTCACTGGACTGCAAGAGTGACCCAGCTCTCCACCCAGAGCACAAGGCAGCCGATCTCCCATCTTCACATACAAGACATGGGGACTGGAGCCAGTGGCCCTTCTGCTTTCCTCCATCTCTCCTCCCTCAATGTCAACTGTCTGCACCATCCCAATACTTCTTTCTTTTTTGACCACTTATTCTGCCTCTAGGCTGGGTGCTCTCCTCCTCCATCCACGGAGAGAAAAGGATTCCATCCCAAAGGAGATGGTGCAGGCATCCACTTCCTTGCTGCATCTTGTTAGACCTCTGCTCCCGGCCACCATCACTATCCCAGTGATGAACCAATCCTGCTCTCATCTCTGGTAGACACACTGAGCCAGATGAGCTCCAATCTCTTGCCCATCCCTTTCCCAGGCTACAGGCCCCAATGCCCCAGTCTCACCAATCAGAGTAGCCCTTCTCAGACATGAATGAGCTCACTGTCACCTGGGGACCTAGGGAGAACGCAGCCTCTGGGTGGAGCCTACGATTCTGCATTTCCCACCAGGTGACGCTGACTCACTGGCCTGGAGAGCACACTTCAAATGGCAGGGTCCTAGAGGTCTTCACTCAAGAGCTGGGAGTGGGGAGCAAACAGGAACCAACTAGACTTAAAAGAAAATTGCTCTGTCCAATCAGAAAGGAAGTGGGCAGGAGCAGTGTTTCCATTTCTCTTTTTATTTCTACAAAAAGGTGACAACTTATTGGAATAACTACTTTTTTCACTATTTTAAGTCTCACTTAAATATTGAGCACTCTAGCACATAAAATTATCATTTATTCAAATGCATGTTTCATTTCCAATTCATTTTTTTCCATGGCTCTATAAACATATACAAAAATAAATCTTGGAAATTAATTAAAATCATCCATCAACTCTACTGTTTGAAACCAGAGCTGGAGAAATATATTTCAGTCCACAGAAAGATGCATGGCCAACAAAAGGTGACAGATGTCTGCAGCCAGGCTCTGTACCTCACACCCTCTTCCTACCCAATTTTGGAGAACGTTCTTATATTATTTTCTCAAGGTGACTGAAGGGACTCTATGGTTCAGAAAAAGCAAAGTAAAATTCTGCTTGAGCCCTCCAGCAGGAGATACCCTATAAGGCCATCAACTGCCTCATGCCTCTAAACCCAAAATTGTCCTCCAATTGTGTCCTTGTCTGGTCTTCCTCATGGTTGGAGTGGGAGCCAAGGGCACCTTTCTGGTAGTGGCTGTACAGGGTAAATCTTGGATTCCCAGCAACAGCTTTCTAAAGGGTTCTGAGCCCAAACAAGCCTGCTTGGCAGGGTCACGAAGGCTGAACGAGGGGGAAGACAGGAGAGGGGGCTAGAAGGGCCTATAGCAGCCCTGAGCACAGGGCTGGCTGAGCCAGTGGGGGGCACACACTGGGGTGGAGAAACTGCCTCCAGTAGCCATTCCCCCAGTGCCACTCAGCCAAGAGGAACCCCCAGAGACTGACTGCTACAGGGTCTCCAACATGTCTGCTGGGACTACAGGACTCTTCACCACATTCTTTTCATAAAACAGGAAGCCTAAGGGAGCTTCCAGATGCCTCAACAAAAGACACACACATCAGTCTGTGTGTAGGCACGTGATTAATCCACATCACAAAACTCAAGTGTGGGTCCTGTCATATCCAAGGGAGACACCTCACAGTCCCAAAAGAAGGTGCAGGCTGGGAGGGGCAAAGGTGGGCATGGCCTGAATCACAACCAAAACAGATGATTCACAACCTGGCCCAACACCTGCCCTCCTTGGGACAAGTGAACAGGACATTTAAGTGGGGCCAGGTCAGGAATCCAGGGCCACCGAAGGAAGCACATGAGCTACACTTTCCAGTGTTCCATCAGTGACACTTGGAGTCTCAAAGTCAAGGAACGTGTCAGGGCTGTTTTCAGAACAGCAGCGCCCCCTTCCCAGAAGGTTGGGTGCTTCTGTCTGGTGTCAGACACAAGGTCCTCAAACTCTCCAGCAATCCTGGAAAAGAGACAGCTTTGGACAAACAATTCCGGATCACAAAAATCCCACAATGTCTCCCAAGAGAGTGAATTCAGAGCTACTCCCAACCTCAGTCAGACCAAAAGCAAGGAAATCAGACTTCCCACATGCCACACATATTCCTCCTCTGATCCCGTCTCTACCCCATGCCTCCCTCCTCACAACACACATAAACACACTCAGAAACATCCCTTCAGAGGGGTCACAGAGACCCAAGGCATACACAATGCACCATCATTATGGAAAATGGTCAGATTTTTTACCTATTTTAGTGGGAATGTGGAGCAAAGGCTAAAGAGAGCACAAAGCTCATGTAGGTGAGTGGGGTGACATTGGCCACTGGCTAAAGCTCTGCCCAAGCATGAATGGGGCGCCAACCATGCAGCAGGCTCCCGCGTGCCCTCACCATCCTAAGGGGACAAGCCATGCAACTCAGCTACAAGACCACATGCCAGCTCCACTCCCCTCGGGTTCCCAGCACTGACTGCAGCTGAAATCCTAACCAGTACTGGATGGCTGCATTTTTCTTCTCCAAATACAGTGCTTATAGAATTAGAACATGATCCAGGAATTCCATTCTCGAGTATATACCCAAAAGGCTCTTGAAGAAATATTTGCACACCCATGTTCACAGCAGCACTATTCACAATAAGCAAAAGGTGGAAGCAATCCAAATGTTCATTGACAGATAAATGGATAAACAAAATACAGTATATACATACAATGGAATATTATTCAGCCTTAAAAAGTAAGGAAATCCTGATATATGCTACAACATGAATTAACCTTGAGGATATTATGCTAAGTAAAATAAGCCAGCCACAAAAAAGACAAATACTATATGATTTCACTTATATGAGGTATGTAGAGTAGGCAAATTCACAGAGAAAGAAAATAGAATGGGGTTTGTCAGGGCCTGGGAGGGGAGAAATAGGGAGTTGTTCTTTATTGAGTATAGAGTTTCAGTTTCGCAAGACGAAGACGTTCTGGAGATGATGTAAATACACTTAACACTAATGAACAATACACTTAAAATGGTAAATTTTATGTTATGCATATTTTTCCACAATTAAATAAATACACACACACACACACACAGGGCTGGCTGGTTAGCTCAGTTGGTTAGAGCACAGCCTTATAACACCAAGGTTAAGGGTTCAGATCCCTATATGAGCCAGCTGCCAAAAACAAAATTTTGTTGTTTTTTTTTTTTTTTTTTTTGTGTGTGTGTGTGTGTGTGTGTGTGTGCTATATATAATGGCAAAGAGACGGTGTGCTTTCTCATTACCCCAGTCACCCAAGGCTATCTATGAGTCTTAACACTTTACACAAGAGTGAGACCATTACAAATTTTTCCAACCTAAGACTTGGGTTCTGCCAAATTCTTTGATTCTAATAAATCAGGGAACTTCAAAAACTCCCATGAGGACACCCCAACTTCAGTGTGTAAATGGAAAAGTCCCCATGGCCCTCACTACTTCCATTGTGCACATGTTTTAAAGGCTATGTGGATGGTTACCTATCTATACAGACAACATTAAGAAGCTAAGGAATCCTTTAAATCCACACTCAGTACAGCCTGAATGTTCTCAGGAGTTTGGCATTACTACCACACTTAAAAGACAGCAACTCAGGAAGTACTGCTGGAAAGGCAGGAAGAAGAGCCATCTCTCCCCTCCCACCATTGCCACTAAGAGACTACAGATCTGCCATGAAATGCCATCAGCACCCCAAGATAGGTGCAAAAAGTTCAACTCATAGCACTGAATTTTTTCATTTGCAGAACAGCATAAATTTAATAATAAAAATATGTTATGATCAAAAATCATACTCAAAATATGCTTTTCACTTCCTGCATATTTATTCACTTTCTGTAAGTTTGTGTTCAAGCACACAGCAGGAAAAACCCATTTGTTTCTGGGTTACCTATTCCAATATCCACTCTCCGCTTCTTCTCAGAGGAACCCCAGCTTCACTTCAGGTGGCCATGCAACCAGCTAAAAGAATTAATTTCCATGACTCAGCAACCACCTGTAGCTGCATGACTAAATTCTGGCCAATCAGATGTAAGCAGAAGTGTTGTGGGAAAATTCCAGAAAATCTCTTATGAGGATGGGGCAAAACTTGCTTCAACCTTCTCTTCTCTCTGCTTCCTAGAATACAGAAGTGATGACTAGAGCTCAAGCAGTCATCCTGGGCTGTGAGGGGATTTGATAAGAATGACAGACAACAATGTCCCTGATGCCTATGGAACTGTCATACTAGCCCTGGAGTGCAAACCCCCAGTCTTCTTTTACATAATAGGAAAGGAAAGTCTATCTTGAAGTCATGCACTATTGTTCTGGGGGTTTCATTATACAAAGGAAAACTGAATTCTAAGTAACAATTCTTGGAAAATTCTTTTAAAGATCACCAGAGAGGAGAGGATTCTATAAAGATGGAGCAGCGGCAGCAACATACATTTTGAATCTCTCCAAAACTCTACATAAAAATACAGCAGAAAGATATACAGGATCTCTGTACTACTTCTTACAAAAGCATGTGAATCTCAAAATAAGTTTTTTTAATTTCTAAAAACCATCTTAAAAAAGCAAGCAGAGAGCAAAAAAAAAAAAAACCCAACCATAAACAACCTTTACAACAAAGTGACAAATGTCAAAATACAAGTGGGTGAGAACAAATTCCACAAACACTAAAATATAGGACAAACCAACAACCATAAGATATGCATGGTATTACTGTCTGCGCAGTAGAAAGTAGAGGGAAGCAATGAGGCATCTAATAGACCCGAGAATAGGGGAACCCAAAATAGCTAGCAGGTATTCACTAGAAAGTTTAGTAGGCCAATTTAAGAAAGGCAGCTGAAACTTAAAGGGGTATTAACCAATCCAAAACTGGGCAAGCCAATGGGCCCATGGTTCAGACTAGAAGATCTGGGGCAATCTGGTCTCTATGAATTCTTAAAACTGGCCCCCAGGGCTCCTTTCCAGGATAGGAGAAACTGCTGGGAAAGGAACCAAACTTGAGAAAGATAGGAACAATAATATAAAGGAAAGAGATGATCAAAATAAAAGTCAGAGTTAGGAACAAAATCCAGAAATCTCAAATGCAATCAGTCATGTTTCTGAATATCATACTAACACAATAGATGAGGAAGCTCTATGAAGTTAGAAAAACAATTCTGAACCAAGCCTCCTTCTAAAAGTTCAGGAAAACAACATTAGCAATATAAAAGCATCCAGTCAAATCTCATGCAGAGTTATGATAAGGAAAAACAGAAAAAGGAGCAGAATAACATCCTTACAGACAATGAAAGCATGTCAAAAAAAAATATCTAAAGAGCAAACCAAATTTGTAACCTACTTGTTCAAAATAGGATAAAAGATAGAGAGAAATTATAGAAAACAAGAAAGAACAACATAAATCATTATCAGAAAAACTTAGAAATAAGATTACAGTACTCAGGAATATAATTCGAATTTATTTGAAATTTTTAAAACTATTTCAGAAATGAAGATTAAACTAGAAGGGACATAAAAGTAAGTAAACACAACAGATAATGTTTTAAGAGATGGAAAAAGTTAAAAGGAGACTTTCTTTACATAAAAAAGAAATGACAAAAATGATTCAAAAGAAATAGAATCACTGCAGGAAGGCAAAGAAGGTCTAACACACAGATAACAGGAGTCCTGAAGCAAGAGAACCAAAGCAAGGGAGCAGAACAAATATTAAAAACTATAAAACAAGAAAACTTTCCAAAAATTAAAAATATATATATTTGAAACTATATATTAAAAAACATCCTATATACCTGAGAATACTGACTCAGAATGACCTGTGCCAAAACACAGTCTGATTACTAGACTTTACAGGGGGGTAAAAACAGGGAGGAGGGACATCTAAGCAAAAACAAGTTACTTAAAAGGGAAATAAAAGTGGATTATCATCAGAATTTTCAAAAGCAACATTTTATAGGGAATAAAATGCAGTAACAAGGAAAGAAAATGTGGGTCAAGGATATTATATAGGAGGGTACTTCAAAAACCTCATTGAAAAATAGAATTGAAAGATCATACAAATCTTTCCATGAACTTTTTGAAGCACTCTTATGTACTATTAACAACATGCAAAATTTCAGATCTCTTCTTGAAGAATCTCCTAGAACAAGGGTCCTCAATTTTTTTTATGTCTGACTCCTTACACCCTTCCACTTACTTAGAATACCAAGGAGCTATATTTACATGGGAGACATCTACAGACAAATTACTTTTTAGAAATTGAAACAGAAATTTAAATTTTTTTATTAATTAATCAAAAATAACAAACCCAGTATATGCTAATACTTATGCCATATTTTAGGAAAAATATATTTTCCATAGCACAAATAAATTAGTAAGAAGAGTAGCATTGCTTTTATTTTTGTAAATTCCTTTAATATCTCTGTTAATACAAAAGAGCCAGACTATGCGTTCAATTTGTTGTGATATCACAAGTCACACAGCTTCTGGAAAACTTCACTGTACCCTTATGAGAGAATGAAAGAGCAGGATAAAAAGGAAAATAACATCTTAGCATTATTACAGAAAAGGTTTGACCTCAAAGACCCCTAACTAGAGATCAAACTTCAGACACAAAAAATAACTACAAAAATATCAACATTAAGATTGGTGGTGAACTTTAAACCAAAAGTACTTGTTGAACTAAGAGCAAATGAGAGCTAAAATGAAGAGACTATAGCTTACAATGCCTATACATTTCACTCTGACAATGTGAATACAGAATTACTTTAAAAATGAGAGCAAATAAAAAAAATTAACTATTCTCACTAGTTATATTGCTGGTGGTGGCAATACTGTTATTCTGATATTTCTATGAGTGGGATGTAAAGTAAAATGGGTAAATATGGGAGGTCCTAATTCTATCCACTCCTATGTTCTTGAGACCCTGGATACATGGGGTCAAAGAAACAAGATACGGATGTAACATAGAAGAGGTTACATAAAAACCTTATAGCACAGAACTTGAATTTGAAGTATAAATATGCTCTCATGAGCTGCTCTATCCTAGATAAAGACACGCAGTAAACACATACACAACACATACATCTCCCAGCTTTGTCGCTGAAGAAGCTTAGAAACAGTAACAACCCAGTAGCAGGAAGCATCCATAATACTCATATTGTGGTCCTGAAATATTATTTTCTACTAACAGAAACCAGGACTTCCTGAAGAAATGGTTCATTCAGGCTTGGGGCAAGTAATGAATAAAATTAACTGAAACATCTTGTTATACCACGAAGAGAGGAAGCTCTCAAGAACAACAGGGATTCAGAAGCCACCTTGAAGAGGTTCCAGTGGCCAAAGATGGGACAGTTAGAGCTTCAAATACAGTAAGGACAACTGACTGAAACCCATCAAATGCATTTAGATCCATAAGTTCACAATGACTTCAAATCATTATCTTGGAAACTAGTAAAGAAAGGCGAAAAATCAAGCCTTTATTCTGTCTTTCCTATATGAACTATACCACTTACCAGGTAACCAATGGATAAAGAGACACTTGGTAGCATTTCTTTATATTAGTATTCCAACTAATAAGTTTAAAAGAAAAGATAGGATTAGAATATCATATTTTGTAACTCCAGTGAATTGATGAACCTAGTGAGCATTGTGTATGGGCAGCACAAAAGAAAAGAGAAACTACCAGATACGGAAAGTCCCCTGATGGAAAAACACAAAACTCCCCCGTGGAGCCTTCCCAGGGATGAACAGGAGTCGAACCAAGACTCTAGAATCAGTGGCTAATTTGCAGAAAAAAACAGAGGACAGAGCATGTTAAACTGCACATGGACACTCTATAAGTCAAATGCTCCAGATTTTTCAACAGACAAATAGTTAAAAAAAAAATTTAAAAAAAAAAAAGAGTGAAGGGAGGAAACTGAAACTTAAAAAACATTTTTTTAAAAAAATGGTACTGGTCAGTACTAAATGGTTAGTTGTAGAGATGCACATTTGTATGATAAAACTATAAAGAAACACAAGGAAGTGATTATTATAAAAGTCGGGACAAACGTTACTACTGGAGACAGGCAGAAAGTTGAGATTGGAATTTCTGAGGATTTCTGGGGCTCCGAGGGTGGCTGGCAAAGTTCTATTTCATGACCAGGCAGGAGCAGGGTGTTTCAAGAGTGTTCAGCTTACAATAAACTCACTAAAGCTATAAATTTGTTGTGTGTGATGTTCTGTATCTATGTTTTATTTAACAATAAAATGATTTTTTTAAAAACAGCACCTACCCATTGTGAAGGACTTCTGCCCAGCTCCTGATTCTGACCCACCCTGCTGCTTCCCCCAGCACCCCCCTGTCTTGATCACATCCCCTCCTCCTTCTCCTGCACGTCCCTCGGCTCCAGCACACACACCCCGACCATATCTACCCCATAGGTGCCCGTCTGCTGCAGCATCAGAAGCAAACCTAACTCACAGACTAACTCTCCCCTCTCACAGGCCTCCAGGACCATCTCACTAAGCAGTTTATCTTATCCTTGTCCTAAACTCCACATGCCTAAACTGAACTTGTGACTATCCCGCAAATCAGCTGCCTTCCCAGGTCCTCCATTTCTTTTAGGTTTATAGTCATCCTCCTACCATGCTGGGTTGGAAACTCTTGGGTTTTCTCTGACTGGCTATCTCTCCGTGTGGGCGTAAAGACTCATAAAGAATGTTGTCTTAAATCCATTCAAAGTTTATGGATCCTATTTAACAACAATTCACTATCACTTTGTGGCTTCAAGAAGGGATGGTTAAATAAATCATTGAATCTCCATACAGTGGAGCACTATGTGTGTGTCTACATGTGTGCACATAACCTGCTCACACATGAAAGACACATCCTGGAAAGATACGCAAGACACTGATGACACCCACAAACTGAGGTGACCGGGACAGGGATGGGAGGGAGATGGATTGTTCACTCTTTGTCCTTGAGCCTTTTAATTTTCAAATCATTTTATTACCCATGCAGAAGTATTATAGTTTAACTGCTGAATGAAACCAATTTTCATTAAATGTGAATAACCCTATACACACACAGAGTAAGCTAATAATTTGGGGGGAAACAATTTATAAATACAAACAAATTAAAATACAGAACAAGCTTTTAGTGGCTGGAAAAAACAAAGTACATGGTTCCCTTCTCATCAAAAACCCCAAGCCAGCCATCAGGTCCTGCTCACTGGTAACTCCCCCAGAAGAGACTGTAACCCAAGCCCAATAAAAGATCCCTTGCCACAGTCGATGCAGGAAAGAGATAGACTAACCAGGCACCAGTATTCACTCTTCCTCTAGGCTTCTCTGAGCCCTGCTCAGATGTCTTCAAAATAAAGTATGAGCCTGGTTCTCCACAGAATTCAACCTACATACGCTTCAATGAAACACATCTGTACACTGGCATAATAAGACCCACACCCCTTAGGGACCCTGTAAGAAACCAGGACGCAGGTCTGCCAGGCTCTACTGGGCACCAGCTGAGTCTCAGAAAGGATTTGGCAAAAACAGAGATGACACCACTAAAAGCACTGAGGCAAAATTTTAAAATATGCCTCCATTTTTGCAAAGAGGCTCAACACAAGAAATGCCCGTTTTACAAGTTTTGAGTGGTTTTTAAAACCTCTAGCTCAAGACATTCTCTGTGCCTTCAAATAATGATCTAAATAATACTTATATTCAGAGCTAAAAAAATTGGTTTATCCCTCCAGATTATCTCAAATGGATGCCCATCAAAAAAAGAGAAACATCTAGGTACTAAGCCAGTGATCTCCCTTTGCAACTAAGCTACCAGAAAGTTTAGTGCTAACATTTAATAACTAGCTACAGTAACCAATTCACCCATATGCCTGGTAACATGTTTCTTTGTAATTTGTTGCAATCCATATTTGTCTGTTTAATACATTGTTTTGTGTTATTTTAATACTGTACACCAATACCCATCTTTGAAGGAGCAGGAAGAATCTCACCACAGTCCGTTAACCATGGAATTGGAGCCAACCTGTGTTTCCTTCAACCAAGTTTCTCAACTGTAACCCTGGAGTTCCTCCCCACCACCAGGACCCCCTCTAGTACTTGTGGTGGGGGGTCAACTATACCACTCTCCTCTCCGCCACCCTGGCCTCCCACCCCTCCCTCTTGGCTCCTCCTCATCCAATTCATCCTATATGCCATTTCCAGAATATTCTCCCTGCTCAAAATTTGATTTCAATGGTTCCCTTATTTTCTATTTATTAAAATAAAAATCTCATTGTTTATAAAGACTGTTCATATAAAGACCTTAATAACAGTCTTCTTTGAGCAGCGCAGTATTTAAATTGATATTATCTTGTTTGAACCTAACAATGAACCCATGAGGCAGATAGCATCACTCCCCAGTTCACACACACACCAGCATTGATTCCCGCCTCAATCTACTGTCCAAGTAGGTTGCAGTCACTCTGTTAGCAAATTCACTCTGCTCCTGCTCACGTCCATCTGCGTGTCTTTTCTCTAGTCACTCCCTTGTCCCCCTTTCTGTTACCTACAGAAATCTTCCAGATTTTAAACAAACCACTCTCCTCCCAAGGCCCTTCCTAAGACAATTCATCTGTAGACCCTCAGCCTGTGGATCCAGGTGGCTTAGCTCCCTGCCCTTATAGAGGATACCACCAGAACCCAGGTCTTTCTGAAGTTTGGGGCCATAATACACAGGTACTTCAAAATTTTCATAGAAAGGCTCATATTCACTTTTAATTCTATTTTTCCACAGACTTAATGAAGTACCCTTGTATCAACCCTGTCAGTTAGTACAATTTAAGGAGAAGCCTTTTGACCCCAATCCAAACATTCACTTCCTTGAGCTCTTAAACAACTAGTGTCACTTTCACTCACCTTTGTATTGTCCAGGTCTGACACAGTACCCGGCACACAACCGGGGCTCCAGGATCACTGGTATCCTGGGGGAATGAGTTATCAGTTGCTTGTGTAGATCAGTCTAATCAGACCACTTGCCCACACACTGCACTACCGTGGGGACCACTGACAGCTTCTGTGACTCTCTTGGGGCCAGCTCTACATCATAGGTTCTCAACTGGAACCACTTTTGCCAAGGGACATTTGGCAATGACTGGATGTATTTTTTGCTGTCGCAACTCGGGCATTGCTACTGGCATCTAATTGGTAAAGGCCAGGGAGCTGCCAAATATCATACAATGCACAGGACTGCCCCCACAACAAAGAAGTACCTGGCCCCAAATGTCAATAATGCTGAGGAGGAGACCCTAGAGGGAACAAAACAAGGAAAGAGAAAATTCCCAGAAGACTTAGACCCCTAGGGCCGGCCTGTGGCTCACTTAGCAGAGTGTGGTGCTGATAACACCAAGGCCACAGGTTCAGATCCCTAATAGGGATGGCCGGTTGGCTCACATGAGAGAGCGTGGTGCTGACAACACCAAGTCAAGGGTTAAGATCCCCTTACCAGTCATCTTAAAAAAAAAAAAAAGACTTAGACCCATAAAGGAAGTGATGGAAACATCACAACATCAGTTGCCAAATTCAGACCCATTATAAATGCTGTCAACATTACATTTAATTATTTAATTCTAAAATTAAGCAGCACAGCCTTCTGCTCTGCAGCCATCCCAGCATGTGGTGGGCATGGCAGACACTCCGGAATGACCACATCACAAACTACTGGAGCTGGCTGCAGCATTTCTGCCTGCTAATTTTAATCTCTCTTTCTCAAAGGTCAGGAATATTTTCAGACCTCTTAGCACCAGCATGTTGCAGGCAGACTTGATATGTATTGCTTCCAGTTGGCAAAGCACTTCATTCGCCAGCACCCAAGCTGGGTTACAGGCTTAACTTTGTCCATGTCACTTTCCAAGGGACTTTTTGGTCCATTATTCTAATTGGCAAATGATATGTAAGTACCAGAAGGCTGTGTGTCAGCAATTACATTTATAATGAAAGCTTAATCTCCAAAAGAAAACAGTAATTCATTAAAACCACCCTTCCCATCTGCCACTACAGCAGCCAAAGGAAAAAGAATCTGCTCCGTGATGAGATACAATTAGCTGTCTGAGCATGAAATACAGACAAGACCAGATGCAGGGGAGGCAAGAGAAGCATCCTGCTTGGTCCCAGTAAAGCTCTGCCCTCGCTCCATGCAGCCCTGCTGTGTCCCCAGGGAAGGGGTGGGTGGGCAGACGGCAGCTGAAGGATCAGGGCCTGGGAAGGCAGGAAGCAGTCTTTCCTCTGTCCCCTGCTCAGGGAGGGCTTTTTTGGCAGACACTGTTCAGCTTTGGCTACTACATCTCATCAGCACTTCAGGGAAACTTGAGAGGGTTTGGAGAAGAAAAGGAAGATGACTCCATGGTCTGATATTTCAGCTTAACTCTCACTATAATCCCAAACTCTGCTTCCCTTAGTATCATATAGATATATTAAGATCCACCATGTGCTATGCATTGGGCTAGGGAAGCCAATAATAGCTATGCCATACATAGCACTTGCTGTGCACCAGGCAGTATTCCAAGCCCCTGGCGTGGACTCATTCATCTGAGTGCCCAGTAATCCTATGGCTGCCTCATTTTATAGGTGAGAAGATAAAGGCAGAGAAGTCACACAGCCTGTGAGTGGTAGAGCCAGGGGGTAAAGCAGGTGGACTAGTTCCAAAGTCCATTCTCCTACACAGAGGACCAGAGCCACCGTGGGAGGACAAGCAGAGCTCACATGTGGTGAGCACACCATGTCCCAAGAGCTATGACAAGGGTTTTATGTGCCCCATCTCATCTGTGAAGGACATGGAAGGCCACATGCCATTTTCCCTGTGGTGTAATGGGACATTTATTTGAACAGAGCCCAAAAATCTCACAGGAGTCAACAAAGGGGAGGGGACAGACAAAAACTGTGGGGCCACATGGCCTGTCTGGAAAGCCACCAGCAGAACAGAAGCTGGAGAGGCAGACGGTATGTTGTCATCTTATTCAGGCCTCCCAACCTCCCCCCCCACCCCATGAGATGTGCACAATGACTGACCACCCCCTCCACAAGGGAGTCACCTAAGACCAGGGGAGATTAAGTGACCTACCTAAGGTCACATAGCTGCTGGGTGGTAGAACCAGGGCTCAACCAGGCATGTCTGGCTACAAAGCCTGGCTTCCTGAGTGCGCCATCCCCCGTGGCTCCAGGCCTTGAATTTGCCCAAGCTCCAATTCCCAAATTTGCCAGTATGCACAGCATCCCTATAACACCCTCTTACAATTGTAAAGAAGCTTCTGTGGACAAGGCTGCTCCAAACTGGCCAAGGGACCCTGCCTGGACTTCAGGTACCTGCAAACACCCCTGCAGATGCAGGGACCCTGGCACTTGTCTAGGAACAGGCCAACCCTTGGCAAAAATGGCCTCTCGCTGTTCCACAGCCCACCCCCTTAAAAGTGGGCCCACTTTGCTCCCAGACACCAAGTGCCCCTATAATATCTCCATGGATATTATAAGTTCTGAACTTCCACATGCTGTAGGTGTGTACCTGGTGACAGTGAAGCACATGCCCCTCCCAGCGTGCTGGCAGCACCATCTGAAACTCAGTCTTATGCTCATGAGAAGATGCTCCAGCAACAGGAACAGGACTGTGACTGGTGCAAACAACTCCAATTCTTGGGCTCTCTACCCTCCAATTCCTAATTCCCATTGCATAAGCAACAATCCCTTTCTGGTGAATATTCATGGACTATCTTTCAGGAGCAAAGAACAGAAAGCTAAGGCAGGGTCATTTCTTGTCTATACAGGTGAACTCAATCTTTCCAAGTTGGCCTCCTTCCTGAATTATGTATTATTGATCCATGTGGTCCAGTTTGTGTTTTCCCCCAAATTTGGCAATCAGTTCTTTCATGAATTCCTATTATGTGATTATTCCAGGTCCCCGAGTTTGATAGCTTAGTAACTCCCTACTTCTCCCTCAGAATGCTCTGGGGAGTAGAGAATCACTGCAGGTGTGACACAACCACCACCAGGCAAGTGTGTGTCCTCTGTCGGATCAGTCACTCAAGTAGGAAGACTTCATAAAGCAAGTTTGCTGCAAATATACTCATCTACGAATCACCTCTTGTTCACACCTTGGTACGCCTAGCCACAGAGATCAGAGTGTAATGTCCTAAATTGCTTTTGTTACATTGTCCAAAAAAGTGTTTACTGAAAAAATCAAAGTACAGAAAGTGCTTGCTGAAAATCAAAACAGGCAGAGCTCAGCACAATGGCCATGTGCATGCCACAGCAGGACCCCAGCACAGGAACAGGCCCAGTCTCCTCCAGAACAGCAACCTCCAAGAGGCATCTGGCTGAACACCCTGAACACAGTCACATTTTATTTTAGACTCACTCCCTATCTTTAACCTGAATTACTCTAGCCTTAAAAAGAACAAAGCTCAGGGCACCTCCAGTTTTAATTTAGCTAGCACAGCCACACTCCTCCAAGCCAGAATCCCTGCTGTGGGAAAAAAAGCAGGAGCTGCCCATCATCTCCGCACTGGACACGACACCCTTTTCATCTGTGGACACAGCACATGTGTCCAGGCTGCTTGACAATCCAGCTCCACACCTGCAGGAGCAGGGCTCAGGCTAAAACCCCCATGTCCCCAAGGCCTGAGCCATGAGGAGAATCTCTCTGTGGCGGCCCGGGGTCCGCAGATAACATGGTGGACTTTCCCTCCTGCATTCAGACCATGTGGGAAACAGGCACAGCAGGCAGAGGATGGGGCCTCAGTGCAGATGTAGCTCATTACAGAGCTGGCCTCACGTCTGCAGCCAGAGAGCTTCTGAGCAGTTCAGGAATGACCACTGACGCCGCCACAGGGGTAGGCTGCTCGCCCATGGCAAAGACTTTGAAGGGTCCTCAGAATAGGACACTCATGGGAGAGGGGTGGCTGACCTCACCTGCTCACTGCCTTCTCCCAAATTCACCCATCTATCCTCAGGCAGGGGCGTGGGGAGAAGCTACAAGTGTCCTCCTGAGGAGCCAAGGGGAATTCCCTGCTCTGTCTGGAAACAGGATGAACAGGCCATAGGGCTCTCCTGAGATGTACCCACAGCAGAGGAAAATGGAAATCCATGCCATATCCTCTCAAGACCTACATGTAGAGGGAGCACATTTTTCAAAGTTAGTGTTCCAGGAAAGGACAATAACTATGTAAGTGCACTTAGAATCAAGGAGGTGGGAAGTATGTAGGACTGACTATCAGAGGCCAAAAGTCCAGTCACAGAATGAATTACGGGTTACCACTGAAACTAAAAATCATATTCTGACACAGTACACAGAAAAATCCTGTGCATTCTTCAGAAGTCAGTTGACCTAGGCCCGGTGACAGGAACGACAGGATAACAGGCACCATGATACAGAGGGGGAGATAAGGAGGTGAATTCCTCAGTTTTGTGTCTGGCAGTATTGACCTCCTAAGGGATAAAGAAGGAAGAAAAGAGACGCACTTGCAGGACCAGGCTGCCTGTCCCACTCCAGCTCCCTGGGCCTTCTCATGGGGCCCAGCTACAGTCCCAAGAACACATCTTGCCCAGGGCCAGGGGAGATACATGGGGCTCCAGGAGTTTTGTTTTCTTTTCCCTGCTTAGCTCGGGCCTTATGTCTAGTACAATTTAAGAATCAGAGCAAAGTCCAAAAGACAATGATATGCTCCGGAATCAGAAGGGAGGAAAGAGGAGCACAACTAGTATTTTATGAAGCAAATATCCTTGGAGAAAAACACAACAAAAAAGGCAAAAGATGAAAGGAAAAGCCCAATGTATCCATACTTTTAAAGATACAAAAAATACTTTTTAAATTTAAATAGAGTCCAATTTTTAAATAAACAATGTCCCCAAAGTGCAGTAGGGGAAATTGAGACTCAGGGCAGTTCCATGATTGGCTCCTGGAAACCCTGGACTCCTTCCTCCTTCAAGGACCCTCTGCCCTCCATCCCACCCAAAAGGGTCCCACAGTCTTGCTGGGAAGCAGAAGGAGACATCACACCGTTGGGGGAGCAAGAGGTGACTGGTCAGTTGACAGTGCTGGAAGCACTGGGACACAAGGAACGGTGGGCCCAGGTCCTGCCGGCGGGGGTCGGGGGAGGTGGATGTGGGACGAAGGTCAGGCCTCCAGTGGAAACAGCACGCATTTCAGTGAAAGATTCAGAACTCAGGGCGGGGGGACAGTTGGAAACTTTAAGCACGCAGCTGCTAGCTAGAATCAGGAGAGCGATGGAACGGCTTCATACACGTAACGCCTGCTTACTTCCTGTGTAGTACTTAACATACGGGTTGCACCCACTAGGCATTTAATAAATGTTAATGCATTGTTCTCTAAGTCAGCTGGAAATCCGGAAATTTCTCCCACTACATGATAAGCGATAGGGATGTTTTCAAGCCCACCCACAAGAAGCTGTTGAATCTTGACAGCAATAGCAACAAAGCTCATGTTAGTGAAAATCCCTCAGGGCTACTAGATGCCAGGTTCTCGACCTAAGACACCCTCACAGTTTATCAGTCCTTTCAGCAGCTCATAAGGAAAGCATGAGGATCCCCATTTTGGGGGACAGTGTCATGTCCCAAGTCTAGCTGCTTGACAATGCTGGCTCCAGAATTAGAGTCCTGCCTCCTACTGCTCTTCCCTCACCTGCCCTCTCCCCTCAAGTAGGACACTCCTGAAGGGGAACCAACACCTTCCGATACAGTCTGGACTCCAAGACCTGAGCAGGACATGGTCCAGACATTTGCTTTTTTTGGGGGGTGGGGATGGGGAGGCTCTTAACCCATTTGTTTAAGAATGAAAAATGAAGCCATACATGCCAAAGGAGGGTTATAAAAAACTGTGTTTAAAGTAGTTCATTGGGTAGTGTTATGCCTCTGGCTTTATTTCTTTTTTGCTCAGGATTGCTTTGGCCATTTGGGGTCTTTTGTTGTTCCATATGAATGTTAGGATTGTTTTTCCATTTCTGTGAAGAATGTCATTGGTATTTTGATAGGGAAAGTAGTGAATCTGTAGATCGCTTTGGGTATTATGGACATTTTCACAATGTTAATTCTCCCAGTCCAAGAACATGTTATGTCTTTCCACCTTTTTGGGTCCTCTTTAATTTCTTTCAGTGGTGTTTTGTAGTTCTCATTGTAGAGATCTTTCACCTCCTTGGTTAAATTGATTCCTAGGTATTTTATTTTTTTCGTGACTACTGTAAATGGGCTTGCTGTCTTGATTTCTTTTTCCACTAGTTCATTATTGGAGGATAAAAACACTACTGATTTTGAGATGCTGACTTTGTAACATTACTGAAATTGTTAATCAGCTCAAGAGTTTTTTGGTAGGGTCTTTAGGTTTTTCTTTATATAAGATGATGCTGTCTGCACACAGGGACAGTTTGACTTCACCTTTTCCAATCTGGATGCCCTTTATTTCTTTCTCTTGCCTGATTGCTCTGGCTAGTACTTCCAGTACAATGTTAAATAGGAGTGGTGACAGTGGGCATCCTTACCTTGTTCCTATTCTGAAGGGAAAGGCTTTCAGCTTTTCCCCATTCAGGATGATACTGGCAATTGGTTTGTCATGTTTGGCTTTTATTGTGTGAGATAATATCCTTCTATACCTAACTTGCTGAGAGTCTTTACCATGAAGGGATGTTGAATTTTATCAAATGCTTTTTCTGCATCTATTGAGATAGATCAATCTTTTTCCACATCTAATGATGTGGTGTATCACATTTATTAACTTTCATATGTTGAACCATCCTTGCATCCCTGGGATGAATCCCACTTGATCATGGTGTATAATTTTTTGATGCTTTGCTGTATTCTGATTGCTAATATTTTGTGGAGAAACATTACCTGACTTCAAATTATATTACAAAGCTATTGTACCCAAAACAGCATGGTACTTGCATAAAAACAGACACTTGGACCAATGGAACAGAATAGAAAACACAGTAATCAACACCACCACATACTTGCAGCCAACTGATCTTTGACAAAAGCAAGAAGAACATACATTGGGGAAAAGATTGCCTTTCAATAAATGGTGCTGGGAAAATTGGACATCCATATGCAGAAGAATGAAACTGGACCTGTACCTCTTACCATATTCCAAAATCAACTCAAAATGGATTAAATATTTAAATATGAGACCTGAAACCATAAAATTACTAAAAGAAAACAGGGGGAACACTCCAGGAAGTAGGACTGGGCAAAGACTTAACAAATAAAACTCCAAAAGCACTAGCAACAAAAGAAAAAATAAACAAACATGATTATATCAAACTAAAAAGCTTCTGCACAGCAAAGAAAATAATCAACAGAGCAGAAAGACAACACACAGAATGGGAGAAAATATTTGCAAACTATACATCCAACAAGGGATTAATATCCAGAATACATAAGGAACTCAAAAAACTACACAATAAAAAAACAAATAATCCAATTAAAAAATGGGCAAAGGAGATGAATAGACATTTTTCAAAGGAAGATATACAAATGACCAACAAGTACATGAAAAAATGCTCAACATCAATAATCATCAGAGAAATGCAAATCAAAACCACATTGAGATATCATCTCACCCCTGTTACACTGGCCTCTATTAAAAAGATTGAGAATAACAAATACCCGCAAGGATGCAGGGAAAAGGGAACTCTTCTACACCACTGATGGGACTGAAAATTAGTACAGCCATTATGGAAAACAGTACAGAGGTTTCTCAAACAACTACAGATAGAACTACCATAGGATCCAACAATCCTACTACTGGGTATATACCAAACGAATGGAAATCATCATGTCAAAGGGACACCTGCACTCCCATGTTCACTGCAGTTCTATTTACAATAGCTAAACTATAAAACCAACCTAAATGTCCACTGACAGATAACTGGATAAGGAAAGTGTAGTATACACACACGATGGAATACTACTCAGCCATAAAAAAGAATGAAATTCTGCCATTTGCAGCAACATGGATGAGCTTGGGGAAAATTACATTAAGTGAAATTAGCCAGACACAGAAAATGAAATACCACATGTCCTCACTCACAAGTGGGGAGGGAGAGGGGGAGTGGCAGAGAGAGAGAGAGAGAAAGAGAGAAGTAAGGAGGGAGAGAGGGAGGGGGAGGGAACCACAATAATATGTTGAACTTTCAGAAGGAGGGAACAAACCTAAAGATACTAGAGATGGGGGAGAAGAGAGTAGGGAGGTTGGGGAACGATTGTTGGGTAAGGGGCATAAAGAATGATTACGATTTGTAATTATGGATATGCTCATAAAAAATATGGAAAAAATTTTAAAATAAAATATTATAGAATAAAAAAAAAAGTTAGCTGAGTTTGTAATACATTCCATGGTTATTTTTGTATATGTAAGTTATAATCAATGTAGCATGAAGTTTTTTGTTTTTGTTTTTACAACAATAAAGACTGTTCTAAAGGCAATAAATACATAAATACATACATACATACATACATACATAAAATAGTTCATCTTAGATTCTAGGCACAACCTCATTTGGAGGTGACATCAGAAGTCCTGCCCAAAGGCCCAGGTAAGTGGTCTCTTGCCCCATCCATGATTGGGGTGCTGGACTCAAAACCCCATGTTCCCCAACTCCCCCTGAGCCAGAAACCAAAGTCTGGAGCCCCTAAGAGACCTGAAGAAGGCCAGACCTTGAGTCAGATCCCAGAAAGGACCAAATTCCAAACTTCGGAGGACAGCCAAGGAGAGCCAGGGCTGCTCTCTGAGTATCACCATCCTGAACCCTGCAGTGGGCATGCACTAGCAGTTCTGCCCCCCTGGCACAAGCTGTTCCAGGCATTCTGAGGCCATCTTAACCAACATGCCTACCCTGATCCCCTTTCTTTAAGATTATACTATCTTCCATCAAAGAAAATCCACAGCACACTTTGGTGACTCACAGTGGCCTGGGCAATTCCTTGCAAGGCCAGCTCTGTGGAGCTCCTTTTCAAAGTCCTTAATGGGCTGGTAATCATTTTTATGGCTTTCTGATGAAGTGCAAAGTGCTCCATGCCACTTGCTATTGCTGCCCAGGGGCCTCTGAGCCAGCACCTGGGGAAGAGATGCACCTGGTCAACCCATCTTCAGTCACCCATGCCCCATGCCTGGGGCGCCCTGAGCTGTCAATCAATGCAGGGAGATGAGGCAGAGGAGGAGCCAATGCGTGACCTCATGGGACAGTTTGTAAGGTACCCCGAGCCAAGCAAGTCATTAAAAAAAAAAAAAAAACCCTCCAGACACTGAATCAGCTGATACGTTTATGGTCATATGTGTAGTGAAAGTTTACCATCACTAGCATATTTGTCGTAGGAAAAACAAACATACAGACTGTATTTTGGGGTGTGAATTGAACAGCTTATTTATTGGACATTTTGTAAATGTCAACTCAGAGAGTATTTGGACTACTTTTATAGTGCTTAAACCATAATTTTTCAACTTTAAAATGACTAGCGTGTGACTAGCACTTGGTGTTAAGTTAGGATGTTTTCACCCCTTTTCACGCATTCGACTGTCTTGTTTAATGCCTGGGCACACGTGGTCAGGAGCTTCACCCTCGTGCCCACAGTCCCCTGGGGAGAACACACGCAAGGAGGAAGCTGCCTTCGCTGTCACAAAACCTACTTAATTTCAGTGACAATGAAAGTTTTCCTGTAAACATGACTATTCAGTACTTGCCAAAATTGGAGCATTCTGAGATGTATCTAAGGTGGGGTAACTGAAGAGAAGAGAACCACACGAATGACCCCAATGCCAGTGGCTACCCAGGAATTATGGGGTCAGAATTGCCCTCAGGCCTTGGGTTGGACAATTTCATTCTGTAAGATCAAATAAAATTTTAGTGGAAATTTATTGATCTACAGTTTAAAATCTATCTGCTATTCAGAAAAGGTTTGCAGCTAAACACATTAATTGGACATTACTCAGGTTTCATATTTAAGAGTTCCACAATTTATTGCCCCAGTTTAACACCTAATACAATTCTGTGGTCTAGCTCTGGACAAAGAAGATGGGGTCCTTCATGAATTGGAGGCAAGACACACATTTCATTTAAGTCAGTTCATTTCTAGAAATAGATCAGACACTCTGAAGGTGCCTTCCTTTGAGAACCACTAGATAATCACATTTTGATTTTCCTCTAACGATTTGCAAAGCAACAAAACACGAAACTTTTATTGGTGGTGGTAATAATGATGATGATGATATTTGTCACCATTTGCCCAGGGCTCAGCATGTGTGGGGCACTATGCTTAGGCCAGTGTACACACACTGTCTCCTTGAGTGCTAATATCACCACCAGGATGGAGGCACTAGGACCCCCTTGTCGTCACTGTTATAAATACGCAGACAGACCCACGAGGGGTGAGTAACTTGCTCATGGACACACACAGGCAGGGCCAGGATCTGAGCCCCAGTTTGCTGATTCTAAAGCACACACTACCCTATTCTGTCTGTTCTTTGAGCCCACAAATCTATGGATAATATAAGCCCTTTAATTTTAAAAGTTGGATCCAGCACAACTGAAATATTTATCTTATCCTCACAACAATTCTTAAAGGAGATATTAAGTGATATTAAGATATTTTCATAAGTGAGGATACTGAAGCTCAGAGAAGTGAGGTCAGTTGTCCAAGTTCACACAGCATCTTAGGGCAGGTTTGATTCTAGAGCCTGTGTTCTGTCATCAGAACTGTGCTAGTCAAGAGCTCAGCCAGGTGCTGGGAGAACAGTAAGTTTCCAGTCAAGGACAACTAGTGGTACTGGAGGCAAGAGAGCACAGAGCTTGAACACAACACCCTGCTGTCAGGCAGATCTGGGTGTGAATCTCAGCTCTGTCATCTCCTCCCTGCAAGACCGTGGCCAAGGAAAGAGACCACTGAGTGCCTCAGTTTCCTCGTCTATTAAGTGGAAACAATAATTCCCATTCAGAGGTTACTGTTTGGAATAAAGGAGTTAGTATCTGCTGAGTCTTTTGCTCAGTGCCTGGTAGGAAGTATAAGCATTAAGCACTTAGAGGAAATTTCCCTTTCTGCTTTTATAAAAAGACAACTTTTTAAGAAGTAAATTGCCTATTGTAACAAAACAGGACTTTTCCATTAACAGTAAGACAGATGTGGATTTGAATACCACTCTGCCATTTAGCTCTGTGTCCCTGGACAAGCTACCAAAGCTCTTTGAATCTTTCTCCTTCTGTAAAGTAAGGATGATGCACGTGTTGGGAGGATAAATAGAAGAACTTGTCTATGGGAAGTGCCTGGCGCATAGCACGTGCTTGATAATGATGGCCTCTGCAGCCTGAACATGATTCAGATGCAGCATGACACCAAGAAATCCCCCGGCCTCAGGCGTCCACAGCGGGGAGAGCATCATGATTCCTAATGATGCTGACTCTGCTCTCAGCAAAATCCTCAGACCTAAATCCCTATGCTCCCTGCATCCTGACATCCAGTTCTAGGTGACATCCCAGCCACACAACTTGCCCACCCAGGAGGAAGCCTGACAAAGAACAGGGGACGAGAGGGCTAGAAGGGCTCTCCAAAGCCATCCTATAGCAGCATGGATGCCACGTGCCCACTCTGAATAATCAGCCCTGGCAGTCCCCATAGGAGCAATCTTCCACGTAATCACGGTAAAATCCATAGACCAGCCTCAGTGAAGGATTCACCTGCTTCTTCATTTGCTGTCAATGAAGTCTGTCATCAAATTGTCACATCTGGGGACAACAGCATCCTGCCCCATTCCCCAAAAGAAGTGAAGTAGGCATCTCAAATGGAAAGGCCACAAAAGCTGTTGCATGTAGCATTCTCATACCAGGCTGCTAGCCCACACCACCAACTCCTCACCTCCAATACAGAAGCACGCTTTACAGGCACAGCTCCACTGTCCCAGGCCCCAGTGCAGTGCTGGCACTCACACGGCTGTGCCAGGCATGTGCACAGACAGGTCACCAGGCCATGGACACTTGTAGACAGTGAGATTCCATGTACACATGACACCTACAGAGCTCTCTTTAAAACACTCTTTAAAGTAACCTCTGACTCACTTTCACAGCTTTTTAACTTTCTACTTCACATTCTATGTACTGCCTTTTATTCTTTTTTCAGAGAAAATACCAAAGAAATTCATGCCTGAAGCAAATGAATTAAACTTAGGAAACATTAGTCAGTACCATGACTCTCTTATCTACTTTCTTTGATCAACAAATAATTTGGGGTCTCCTTCAATGTGGACCACACGTTTTGGCACACAGGGCACAAAACAGTCCACCCTCAAATGCTCAAGAGAAACTGCCACCCAGCACAGAATCCACATCACAAGCAGCTTCTCAGACAAGGACCAAACTCAAAACCAAGAGAAGGGAGGGCTCACACCCTCCTGCCCAGAACCCTCCTGCTGTTCCTTTTGGGCAGCTCCTAAAGCCAGAGGGCAACGGTGTGCAGTTCTGGTCAATTAAGAGCCTCAGTTTCCATGGAATTCCCAACATGAAGCCTGAACGAAAGGCCATCTGTCCAGCCAGTCAGGGTAAATACCCGAAGGGACACAGAAGCTCCAGTTCTATCTATAGGCGTCAGTAGCCTGGCTTGAAAGAAAGAATTTCAAGTGCAATACTAAACCTAGTGAGCTCAGGAAGGGTGAAGTCCATTTTCTCAGCTGATTTACTTTCTTCTAAGGCAATCTGTGAACCACACTGGAACGCAGCCAGAACACCATCCTTTGAAGCCTGGTGAAACTTCACTCGGAGAAAACGTTTCAAAAGACATTTATTTAGATATTTTGGCAGCACTCCTCAGACTTCTCAAACCAGAAGGACTGCATCGGTCTCTGCAATCATATATCTAGAGAAGGGTTGAAGATGATATAAAATAGCCCAAAAAGAGGAGCAGCAGGCCAGTGCAAAGAACTCCGGCCAGGGAGAGTCTCAAGCCACATGGCCTTGAGAAAATGCCTTCCCCTCTGCAGGCCACCTTCCTCAGCCCCGCCATGGCTCAGGAGGGGAGAGAAGGCCCGTGGTGCCGTGGGTGGGAAAGCCATGGGTGCAAACGTGAGTCGGTCAGTGAGCGAGCTTCACGTGACTTATCTTTAAATGGCTGAGGTAAAACATCCGGGTTTCTTTTTTAGCTTTTTGGTAAAGTTTCTCTCAAACTAATGATCTATGTAGCATTTGACAACTTGTGAAATACCTGTAGATATATTATCTAATTTTAAGAGTGTTATTAAACTGACCATTGAATCTAAAGTTGTCCTTCTAAAAGATTAAGCAATGGCTGAAGTCTGGGCTGTGGGCCTGGCACCGTCCTTGAGTCCCTTCCTGCCTACATGCTCACCATCCAGTCACTGGGATTACAGCTAAATCATGTCACTTCCAGTGTAATTAACAACAGAATTTGTTTCCTTTTTTTCAATTATGCTAACAAAATCATTAACAAAGCCTTTCAAATGTTCTTCTTAGCTATCCGTCACTATTACCCTAGCAGACGAATTTAAAACAGCATTTATGACAAATTCTTCAATGCCTTTTTCTCTCCTTTAAGTTAAATCTTGAATCGGTTGCATATTTTGCTGAACTAAACTAATGCTTTTACATTTTTTTTCCAAGTTATAATACTCCCCATTAAGTATTTCCGACACAATAGAAATGGGTAAAATGCCTAAGACCCCCCAGGAAGGCGTTTTCTCTGAGTCTCTCAGCAAGACATGAGAAATACATCAAAGCCCACCTAATCCTTACGGAACCTCCATCTAGCAAGACATCTGCAAGCCATCCATCCTCCTTTTCAACTCCCACACCCTCTAAATACCAAAATTTCTAGTAATGAAACAAAGCATTTCGTTTCCCAACAAGAGGCTTTGATTATTCAGTGACAAAAGTAAAGTTGTCTCTTCATGGGGACAGGCACAGAGAGCCTGTCACTGGAGCTTGCATTATGCCCCACAAACAGGTCAGACCTGGGAGGAAAAGCATTTGCACAGAGACTGCAGTAGAAATCATTTGAAAGCACGGTGGTCTCCTTACCACGGGTTGTTTTCTGGATGTATCTAAAGGTTTTTACGAGAGAGCAACTTAGCAGTCTATCTGTCAGCACGTTGCTTAACCTTCTCTTGTAACACCTGCTGCAGGTGGCCCTATCAGTATGATTACAGCCTCCACTATCAAGGTTTTTTACCAGAATTTAATGTTCCTTGTTAAGTGACCAGGATATAAACAATTGTTAGGACAGGGCAAAGCACACACACTGACAATGGTTCTTAGGCAATGCTTGAATTCCATTATCCAATATCCTGAGAGCCTTACAGATGAAAGGTAACAAAGTCCTAAAGAGGCAATAAGTAATTTAAATAAAGTAAAATTAGGGGAAGGGGTGGGGGGACAGCACACAAATATGAAATGAAGCTGCCATAAGGGACCCTGAGATACCCACTTTTCTTTCCCGTGGTTCAATTCATTGTTCATGTCCATAATTCCTTTCCTAGCACCTCTTAATTCCCATAGCTGACCTGAGTTCTCAGCCAAATCTGGAAGGTTCTTATGCTCCCTCTCTGTCACAGGTGTGGGTCTCCCTTCTTCATTCATCCCTGTTTTTATCCCAACCTACATATGTGTGGATGGCAGAGCCACTCTTTATATTTATTCCCTAGTTGCTCCTTCCATTTTTGGTGAGAAATCACTCCTGACACATACACCACAAGCTTATAAAGCATTTGTGGAAAGGTGTGTGACAGAACTGAACAGTCTCCAGCATTTAAAGACCAGACTCTCATGTAGGTTAACAAACCTGGCAGTGTGTTCTACACCCTTCCTGTATCCTTTTTCCCTTCTTTTTTTTGGGTGGGCAGCTGGGGGTGGGGGCAAGGGGTGGGGTTGGACACATCTGTCAATCACGGTCTTACACTGATAAGGCACCTTAGATGTGGCCACCCACAGAGTGGAGAGAGGCTGACAGTCTGACCCGCCTAAGAAATCTCCTCCTCCAGTGCCAACCCAAGAGCCTCTTAGACACAGGACATTCTGTGGGGTCTGTCACCTGGGAGCTATGACAGGTTAATAGCAAACAGATGATAGGAGGTGCATATCTGATTAACCCACAGAGCTTGTTTTAACCTAGAAAACAGAACCACCAGGCAAAAATGGGTCACAGAGTTGATGGGGTGAAAATGGAAGTAAGTTTTAAAAAGAATAAAAATAAAATGATAAAAGACTGAGCACTGGAATTCTCCTGCTGCAAGGGGAAACTCAGGATTTCAAACCCATCTCGTTCTGAGGCTGCAGCCAGCAACTCAGGGGCCTCCGCAGGAAGACAAACACCTTTGGAAGAATGGGAGGTGGCCGCCAGAGTTTCTGGAGAGTCAGTGGATCCTGGCATAAAGGGATAGAAAACAGGACAGGTGGCCCAACACACCTGACCCCACCAGGGATGAGCAAGGCCAGGACACTGTGAGCCTGGCCACCATGATGTCCAAGGACGGGGCAAGGAGGGAGCCCCCCCACATAACCCAACGCAGACATGGTAGAGGCAGGACAGGAGCAGAAGCAGCCTCCTGAGGGAATGCACGACAGAGCCAGCAAGAAGCACGGACCCGAAGCCTGGAGTCAGAGAAAGCAAAGTAGGGGGCTAAGAGGGGGGAAAAGGGCACTGGAGGGGTCTCCTGGCCAGAGGACAGCCAGCTTTACTTGTTTCTGCAGTCACACAGACAACACATGGGAGTCTGCCACCAAGCAGACAACAGAGGGCCAACGGCACCCATGTGGACCCCACAGCACCCAGAGAGGCCAGACACCCAAGCTACCCCATGTCACTGTCCAGGCCGCATGGGTCTCAGCACTCACCATGCTCAGTGGTGCCTCATCTTTACTAGCTAACATAGAAACATCACCCAGGTGCTGTCAGACCCAAGACCACCAAAATGGCAATGTGCTGTTTCCCGAAGGCAATCTCTAGTTTTAATGGAAATTCCAAAGTGACATAGAGCCAAGAAGCAGTGAGGACGACCTTGGAATCCAGTGAATGCTCCAAAGCCCAGTGTCCCTCTGCAGCCCACCTGAGGGGTGAGTGCAGTGTGGGAAAAGGAAACTGAAGGAAAGCCTCCCTGCAGGCTAGGAGTGCTCAGCCACGAGAAGCCAGTTCAGACTGATTGTAGAAGGAAGGATACTCAGAGGTGCGGGAGTGGTACCTGGCCTGGTCAGGAAAATCAGTCAGGTGAGAGAGACGGAGAAGCCATGCGCAGATTCATGGGCATAAGAAGAAAGGCAGAGACTGAGGCAGGGACTGGAGAACAAAGGCGGAGGGGGTAGGGATTACGGCTCCACTCCCCACCTTTAGAATACAGAAGCCCAGGGCCCTGTACACTGTAGCTACAGGAGGTTCAGACACTGGGAATAACTTGTACCTCACTGGAGCCCCTAACAAGCCACCTTACACCACACAGACACATAATTACCAGTAAAAGTAATGCTGATGCAGGATTCTTTCCCATTAAGATGGTGCACAGCCTCAGGATCCTGCTCCACACTGTGCCCCAGGGAGCCACCTCCTCTAAATTGGCTGGTACATGAAATGAATCTTGTCAGTCTCTCTTGCACTAGAAAGTTCTTCTTGAAGAAATGCTTCACTATTTATAATTTACCTCTTTGCTATAACAATGCAGCACAAAGCACATAGCTGTAGAACTTCACTTGCAAGAGGAAAATGCTTTGCAAGCTACATAGTGATATCTGGATGTGTAATGATGTTTCTACTGCTGAAAACTGGCTACTTTTCTGTATCAATGGATGAAGCAGCCTTCTCCCACGTCATTTGCTTGCCTTTAGAAGTTGTCTTTATCCCTATGATTTGATCCTTAATGAGCACTGAGACTCATCTCATGCAGAGATTAGTCACTTCAGCCACCCTGCCAGCTTTACCTGCTTCAACTCTGACTTCACGAGTAGACCTCAACATCTCATAGGCTTTGGGAATATACCTCTAAAGACCTTTTGTGCTAGGTTGTTCTTTCACAGCTAAAAGCACAGATGACACTCTGGAATCTTCAGCCAAATTTTACCCTTTTGTTTAACTCAATACTGGACACTTGAAAGCTTAGGCCTTCTGGTTCCCACAGAATCAATGGACAGGGTTTATTTTCTTAATGGGAAGGCAGAATCTGCTTCAGAAAACCAAAACGGGGAGGTTTTAAGCCAAATAAAATGCCTTCAAAGTCAGCCAGTAGAAAACACTCACATATTAACTTTAGGATCCTAACGACTTCAAACCTTATTTTTTCAAATCCTAGATTCCATTCCTTACCCCACAATTCTTCGGCTCCTTTTCTCGTCATGATGAGATTTTGTCATCAGAGCCAGTTGGCCCTTGCAACATTTTTCTGGTGTCTGGAAATAGGATCACTTGCAGGGAGCAAAAAAAAATATTTTCTCCAGCTAACCTCATAAAATTCAGACTTTGCATGCCTATTATCAATTTTTTTATTCATATATGTGAGTTCATGCTCATAATATAGCCATCAACACTATTATTTCTTTGAGGAATCAAAGCTAGATGTAGAAGGCAAGTCATACCTTGTTTGCTACAATGCATTACATCAAGTGGTCATCCTAGAAATGTACAAAGAAATAAAAATTACAGTGGGGAAGAGCATAGAGGTACAAGAGCTTAGAGGTTCTCTCCACACAAAATCTTGTTCCAAGCTCCTGCCAAATGCTTCAGAACTGCTGCCCTATCAGAAAAGACCTATCTCAGCTCCCAGCTGGGACCATTACAGCAGAGCCCCTGTGGCCTTCATTTTTCCTGAGGTTTGCTGGGTTGCTAACTATGAAGGCTCCACTTCACTCTCATCCCAACGGGTGCAGGGCTCCAAAGTTAATACTGGAGAATTCCAAAGGCATGTCATGTCCAATTCATCAACAGACAGTCCTGGATTCTAAACATTCTTGTACTTAATAAAAGCAGGAAAGAAGGGGCAGAGAATGCAGGGCAAGGAAAACATTATTTGGGAGAAATTTACTTGACAGCATTTTAGACCCATGAGACAAAAGCTGATGCTGGATCCTTCCAGTCCAATCGTGGGTGGGAAGGACGGTCTTCAGGGAGCTACAGGTGGTTCAGGGCCTACAATGGCAGCTGTTGGGTCCAATGCCTATAATAATTCCACTATTTCTTATGCAGTAAAGACGGGAAATAATCTTGAAGAGAAACAAGGACTCAAACAACTGATGTGAAAACAGTTTTTTCCCTGTCAAGCTTTCTTTTGTCATTTCAACTGGAGATTGTTCCAGGTTTGGTTTTTTTTTCATCCCAAAGACACTCCATCTAATGTTGCCACTTGGAAATAATATCGCACAATGGGAGGAGGCACTTCATAAACATGATGTGCACAGTCCATTTCCTATACAGAACCAAAGGATAATATTTAGCGCTATTGCAATAAAATTATTTCAGATCATGCCAATAGAGGAAGATGCAGTGAGAAAGAAAGTTTTTAATACAAAGGAAAAATTTTTCCTTCTTGAGTGCTGATGTCAATTTATGCAGGCAAACCCTTTCTTCTGATATAATCAGGCCTGATGCAATTAATGGTAAAAACTGATTAAAGCAGAAAATCCTTTAAAAACAATGTGGACACAACTGAAAACTTTATATTAACTTACAGCTATGGTGACCAAACGTCCTGGGTGACCTAGGATGAAATACAGACAGTTGTTTGCATAAGGATCTACTGACTGGAATTTCGTGTTATGAACCACTCCAATAACATGGTCTGATTCCCAATCTCAGTTTCTTTGAAGTCAAGAAAGAACTGAAGACACTCATGAGGAGTAGAATGCTTCTAGATTTTTACAATACTCCCCCACCTTTTATAGTTGTCATACCTACTTAAACTTGCAGAAATGCTTTTTGGTGAGTAATTCTGAGTCTTTTCCAAAACATTCAAGAATTTTCAGAGGCAGTTACTTTTTACCCTCATATTTAATCAGTTTATAAAATAGGTACCATTTCATTAAATTACATAATTCCAAGAACCAGTGCAGTTGGAGGTTTGTGAGTAAGCACACTGACTGTGTAAGCACCCAGTTCAACCCTGGGGCAGGAAGACATGCATGTCCACAGTGGGCTTGACTGGCTGTCAATTCTCAGCATGCCATGGGATAGGGCATGTGTTTTACATCTACTAATGGGATTACAGAATACAGAAGCTAATGCAGCGAATCATTAACATGGAACCTATTTAGAAAAATTTCTGTGCTTGAAATATTTAAGCACGTACTGCAAAAGACTGAATTTTCTTAAAAGGAGTTAGTTCATCTGGATATTGATCTAGCCTATTTTAGTGAAACTCTGCTATCCACTCCTAGGAAACAACAATTCATACTCGTGTCCCAAATCTCTAGTGGTTATCAGCTATATTTCAATATTTAACTTTAACAGTATTCAGCATTGGATGTGCCTGCATTTTTTCTAGACCCAGGAGTGGGTGGGGAAGTTTATCCAAAGTCATGGGACCCAGGCCTTTTCTTTAGGTCAACATGATTTATACATACAAAATAGTTGGAAAAATATAAATCAGATAATAAAAAAGCAAGTGATTAGATATAATCAAGTTCCCATATATGTTTTACAGTCACAGTGCTACAGCAATTGAAAAGCGAAATGGTCAGTGTTGGCTGAAGGTCCTACCAATCTGACTTTGTTTCCAGCCATGTTAGGAACCCTCCCGGCACCCTGACCTTTCAGTCACTGAGGTTTATAAGTCACCTACACAATCACTCCCAAGCCAAAGAGTGAGACAAAGGTTGTCACTTGAGACATTGCTAAAAAGCATCTCTGCAAGCAACCTTCACACCAAAATCTCACGCTTCACAGCAAATGAAGTAAAGATCCCCCTCCACATCCAGCTGCTCTCTCCTCGTCCCTGAGTCTCCAACAGAAAAGCAGGGAGAAGGAGGAGGGACCAGAAAGAATTCCTTCCACTCCACCCATGAATACCACACTCCAGGTGCAGATGAGGACTTAACAGGATGATTTATGCCCTCCTAATCAGAGGCCTGAATGAGACCACAACAAATACTAAACAAAAGCAAAATTACTCAGAGATGAGAAACTTTCATGTATAACGAGAATATTAATTCCTTTTTTTAAAAAAATGATATTACAGTCTTGCTCAATTTGGCCCAATGCCAGGAGGAAACTGGGCAACAGCTTTAGAGACCATTGACATGGAGGTTGTCTACTTAGCATAAATAATTGGTTTCACTCCACTGAATGCATGTCTACAGGTAGGGAAACCAGTGATTCCAGGACAAGCACTGGCTGCAGCAATGGCCCTGGTGGTGTCCCTGAGTGACTGCAGATGAGTGTATTTCTGAACCACAAATACACTTGCTTGCTGAACACCACTTTGCTCTGTATCCACTTGTGCCCCCATTCTGTGCTGGCCCAAGAGTTCCCTTTCAATCACCTGACCGCACCTGGAGCCTCAGACTCCACCTCTCCACAAATGACTTCACAGAGGCACCAGGAGGCACGTGAAGGATCACTTCAATGGGCTAGAAGTTCATGCTGCCACAGCCCCAGGGGAACCTCATCTCCCCCAGCACTGCCAAAAAGAACCTCATCTACAGTCTGTCTTACCCCAAGCTCCAGTCACTAACCAAACAGCAAAGGAAGTCAGAATGAAACAGTGCTTCAAAAGTTGTTGCCTGCAATTGTGTCACTAAAACTCTAAGGGGCTAGCCCAAAGTAGACAGCATAACAGTGAATATTCTATTCCCATAAGTGGTGGTTCTCATCGCGTGTTTAATCACCGAGGGCAAACAGCAAGCATCCCCTCCAGCAGATGTCACTCACCAATGCAGGCATGGACCCTCACGGACAGCTGCGTCCTCAGGATGATGCTGTGCTTCTTGCCCCGCCTGACAGAGACAGGAGACAAAACATGGGCATCAAAGGAGGCAGCAAACACGCCTCACATGCTGTCAATCAACAGCTTCCCGCACACCCACCTGGAAGAGGCTCCAGAGAAGCAGGGACCTAAGCTGAACAAGAATCTATTCTGAAATAATGTACATCACAGGACTTTAAGGAAAATAAAATCATAAAGTTTGACCTTGCTGGATTGGCACATGCATCTTATTGCCAAGCCCCATCAACTCATTCCATCCACAGAGTTTGCACATACTCATGCTTGACCATGTTGGGAAAAAATTTTAATCTGAGCCCATAAAGTGAAATCCCCGGAATGTAACAGCACAAATCTGCTTGATCATTCCCATGGCTATTTTTATTTTTCATTTATTTATTGGAGGGGAGGGGAGAGAAATAGGAAAAGGGAATGCATCGTGGGGTAATTAGAAAGGGGTGCTTTTACTGTGTATCAATTCAAGATTGTTATGGCTTTTCTCTTGTATGCTTATGGGAAGATGGGAGTCCACTAAAGAGCGCTCATAGGCTGTTCATCATCAGAAATGCCAATTCACACCACACCCAGTCTCACCTTTGCTTCCTTCTCACACTTCATGTCTCATGAGGAAGAAAAAGGATAGACCCCAATTCCACTCCTACTAGCAAACATCCTGCTTTTTGCAGAGAAGGGCTAAAGCACAGAGAAGTTGGTAGAAGGAAATAAATGAGAGAACACATGAGTCCTGGTTACCTGTGGGTAACAAAAAATGGGAAGCCAGTGGACAAAGATTAAACCAACAGCATGGCAGCAGGTAGCACAGTGGTTTCTCAGGGACTCAATTCTCTTTCTCATCTGCATCTCTCCCCTCTAGGCTTAATTTATAACAGAAGCTGCCGGTGCTGTCCTGCTTCCTGGTTTTGTGATTATGTTGGAAGGAAGGGGACGTAGCTCTCACCAAGACACACTGTTAATATTGTGATTATGGAATTCACAGTAATGAATGAATTATATTTTTATTCTTAAGACCAGATAAGAGAGGGAGATATGGTTTAAGAAATGGTTTTTGACTTGCTTAAAGGAATAACGAAAACTAGTTTCGTAGTCCTAGAAAAGTATTCAGCAGCTGCCAGCCCAGCAGCTGCTTGTAGGTAGAGAATCTGCATTCAGAGTGTCTTCAAATTGCAATGAGCCCCCCATTTTACTTTGTGTGTTCATCCATCTGCTTGTCTCACGTTTTCTATGTGCAAAGCGCTAGTCTCAAGAAGCTTACAAGTACACAACACCTGACCCATCTGCAGAAGACGGGTTCAAGATTCCTAGAAACACAGATTTCCACAAAACTTTATTCGTCACAAAAAAATCTTTCTCTTTAAAAAATCTTGACGATGACACTCCTTCAACCTTTGTGATCATTACAGTTTCAATCAAGTGCATTAAATTGAATTATTGAACCACCTTTTGTTTGAAATGCCAAGAAAGGTGCCCAGGGGCGGGGACAGCAGCCATCAGGTGTGTGGTCTCAGCCAGACGTAGGCAGGGGCTGAGCTGGGAGCAGAAAACCAGTGCACCCCTGACAGTGGCCAGGCCCTATTAGAAACAGTAAATCCTAATCCTCCAGTAGTGAGGATTTTCTGTAATTCATATCAGCAGCAGTTATAGGTCAATGGTAATGTCAAATGAATGGTAGACAAAGTATGTGCTACAGATGACCAGAGCGGGAAAAGCATGGCCAGGGAAAATATTTCAGAATACCCCAAGTTCAGGGGAATTTCAGAAAGGGTCCAGTGACGGTCCCTATTCATATCTTCAAACCACTTCAAAGTTGCATTTTGAGTAAGTGCTTGTTTTTCCACAGAATTCTCAAGTCCCGCAGCGAGTGTGTAGGATGACCGTTCTGGGATTCCAGGGCCCTGAATGAAAACTAGGAGTCTTCCCAAGACAGCCGCAGCAGGCCCACAATTCTGGAGGGCTCATCTTCTCTGGGCTTGTATGCTGAGAAATCAGGCAATTGGTTTGGTTAAGCTAAATGCTAATGGCATTTAAAACAGCCTAGAACAAAAAAAGGCCTATTTCTTAGTAATTTTATCATTTATAATTCCTCTGCTTCAATATTCTATCTCCTTCTTTGCTAGCCCCTGTATACAAAATCCTATGACTGAAGAAACCTGTGTGGAATCGGGACCAGGGGCTGTGGGAGCAGGATGAGGGAATGGAGCCCCAGGTCCCGGGGCAAAGGAGGGGCAGGTCTTACAAAGGGTAGAAAATGAGTCTCAGCTTTTGTAGCAAACTGATATAACTTTGTATCAGTCTGTTTGGTGTTGCTATAACAGAAATACCTGAGACTGGATAATTCATAAAGAACAGAGGTTTATTTGGCTTACAATTCTGGAACAGCTGCATCTGGTACAGGCCTCAGGCTGCTTCTACTCATGGTGAAAAGTGGCAGGCAACCAGCAGGTACAAGCAGATCACATGGCAAGAGGAAGCAAGAGAGAGGGAGAAGGTGCCAGGGTCTTTTTGAACAACTAGCTCTAGCTAACAGAGCAAGATCTCACTCACCCCCCTCCCCCAGGGAGAGCATTAATCCATTCATGAGGGATCCACCCCCATGACTCAATCAGTTTCCAGCACTCCACATTGGGGATCAAATTTCCACATGAGTTTTGGAGGGGACAACACATCCAAACTCCATCAAACCTCAATACCAAAAATTATGCAATATGTGAAAATAATACAACAGGACCGAATAAGGTTTATTCCAAGAATTCAAGAAGAATTACAGGAAGCCCAGTCTCCCTCCCTCCCTCCCTCCCTCTCTTCTCTCTCTCTCTCTCTCACACAAACACACACACAAACACACACACGTATATAATCCTACTTGAATTCTTAGGATATATATATAAAAACATGCAGAGGACATCCATTATAAGGTCCCTTTACGTGGGATAGCTTTCCTCCCTCCATCACCATATTTTCTAATTGGTTAATGCTGACACATTGGAAAAAGTTTTATTTTCATGTACTTCTTCTATAAACGGCCATCTCACTGCTATTATTGATTCTAAAAGTCTTGTCACTGATTCTTTTGGCTTCTTTTAGAAAAATAATCATATAATCTGTTTTAAAATAAACTCAGCTCACCATGGGCTGGACTCTGTGAGGTGCACAAAGTATATGCTGCTTTAAGACTGCAACATAGAAATCATACCTGCTTTTCCAGCCTGCTGGCCTCCCTGCAGATTTCAGACTCAAGACTGCAACATCAATTCTTACCTGAATTTCCAGCCTGCTCGTCCACCCTACAGATTTCAGACTTGCCAGTCCCCACAACTGTGCAAGCCAACGCCTTAAAATAAAATCTCTCTACATAGATATAGGTAGATAGATGGACAGACAGACAGATAGATAGACAGGTAGATATCCTATTGGTTCTGATTCTCTGGAGAACTCTAATACAAACTTTGATATCTGCTTTCACAGAGCTTCCACATTCCAAAAATGAAACCAGTGAGAGGTTGTCAGTGTGAGTTCACTGTAAGCACTTTAGTGATCCTCGTCTCCCTGACACTGGCATTCTGGATCAGTTTCATAGCTGCCCTCCTTCTGAGCCCGACTTTCTGCAGCACAATGGAATGGAAATGTGCTGCATATCAGAATCCAGTGACCCAGAAGGCAAAGGCAGCTCAGTTTGACCTGAAGCTCCCTAGGGTGACTCAGACTCCTCTCCTATCAGCAGCCAGGGAAACATCACCAGCTTCTGAGTCCAGTCACTCAGCCAACCACAACCAACTGGCTTCCCACTCCCAAGACCAGTGCTACCCATGTGGCAAGGAAATGATCTGAAATAGATGTGCCATTCAAGGAGACTCCAATCGAGGTACACACGCCAGGGATGTGACGGTCCTCCCACTAAAGGAACTTTCTGAAAATTCCTGGTTTCTCAGAATACACAAGTTTCTCCTACAAAATGTCTATGGCCTTGGAAAAAAATCTGGTTTAACCAACTAAGGCTCACAGAAACCCGTGTGTTTCCATTATGTCCTTGTCTCTGGAGAGAACATTTCTACAAGAATAACATACGAAGACCTTTGTGGCTGTAAGAACGAGTACTTGTATTATCTTACCAGGTGGTACAGAATCAATGGCTTGATGACTTTTTTCTAGCAACCAACAGTGAAGTTGATGCCCCCAAATATTCTTCCACTCAAATTAGAAGAACTAGGATTTCAGTCAAGGGTAGAAATATATGTTTAACCATCTGGTAAAGTAGAGACTAGGGCCCCCTCAGTAGTTGCCCCAGGAATAAAAAGCTCTTAGTAAGCTTCTGGAGCTGTGAGGCTCAAACGGTACTCTGTCTTAGGGATAACAAGAGGAAGGAGGATTTGAATGAGTCACCAGCTAGTAAAAGGATAGTGCTGGCTCAGATAAATTTGCTCAGAAGCTAAAAGCTCAAACAAGAGAGCCAGTTGCCACTGCATTCATCTCCAAACACATTCTAGTCTCCCCTTAATGGACCACAGAGGTGAAAAATATAGACTTTGAAGTCAGCTGTGTGACCTTGGACAAATTACTTAACCTCTCTGAGCTTCAGCAAATTTGTCTGTAAAAGGGATAATAATAATGTCTACTTTCTCCTGAGGGTATGAGCATTCAATCAATTAATCCAAGTAATGTGTCTGGCATGTGGTAAAAACTGGATAGTATTAGACAATATTCTTGTTAATAATATTACTGCTCTTTCTTTCAACCACTTACTCTGCCTCTTTCCATTTTGGTCTTAATGTCTGGATATTGTCACACTCTGTATATCTCTCACTTCATTTTGGTCTGCCTTTTCTCATTCCTCCCATCTCTCTCCTCCTCTTGCCTTTTCTCCTTGTCCTTTTTCTCTCTCTCCTTTTACTGCCCATTCAAGAATTTATAATACTATCTGTTGTTATTTGATGCTCTCTCCTGTTCCTTAATTAAAATTTAAGGAATTTAACATTCTAATTTTTTCAAAGGATTCTACTAATGTTTGTCCCTCCTGTGCACTGGTCTCTAAGGACCAAGTCACCTACTGTAACTGGAAGGAGGAGCCCCACAATTCCCCCAGGACTCGTTTGGAGGCACCCTACATCACACATCCTGCGACCAGAGCATGTAGCCTGCGCACCTGAGCAGATGGGCGGGGGAGGAGGGACCTAGCAGAGCTCTGCCACCCGGATGCCTTCTCAGAGAGGCCACCGGCACACCTTGGTTCCCTCATCTTCCAGTTTCTCTCACCTCCTGCTTCAACAAGAAGACTTGAGGCAAATGAATGAACTTTCTCACTTTACACAGTTCAGTTTCCTCACCTGCAGTGTCCTCTCCCTGTAACCCAGCCCAACATCTGTCACCAGCTCAGCATCTCTCCTCCGTTGTCCTTTCTTGGCATCATTTTTTTTTTCAAGCTTTAGTGAGGTATAATTTAGGTACCATACAATCTACTTGTTTTAAGTACATAAATCACTGATCATTAGTGTATTTACATGGTTGTGCAGCCATCACCACATCTAATGTTCAAAACATTTTTATCACCCCAAAAGGAAACTTCATGCCCATCTGCAGTTGTTTATTGTCCCACACCCAACCCTAGGCAACCACTAATAGATCTACATTTTCTAGACATTTAACATAAATGGAATTATAATAATTATACAATACGTAACCTTTTGTGTCTGGTTTCTTTTAGTTTTCAAGGTCCACCCATGTTGTAACATGTATCAGGACTTCATTTCTTCTCACTGCTGAATAATATTCCACTGTACGTGTACAAAACATTTGGTTCATCCATTCCTCAACTGACAGACATCTGGGTTGGTTGTTTCCACTTTGGGACTGTTATAAACAGTGGTGCTATGAACGTTTGTGTACAAATTTTTGTGTAGACATAGGTTTTGCTTCTCTTCGGTATATAGCCAGAAGTATAACTGCAGGTCACATGGTAACTCTGTGTTTAACATTTTAAGAAACTGTCAGACTGTTTTCCAAAGCAGCAGCACCACTTCACAATCCCACCAGCAATGTGTGACGGTTCCACTTTCCTCACATCCTCCTCAGCACGTTTTGTCTGTTTCTTTCATCCCAGCCATCCTAGCAGGTGTGAAGTGATACTTCACTGTGGTTGTGATTTGCATTCCCCTAATGACTTACATTGAGCATCTCTTCATGTGCTTGTTGGCCATTTCTATATGTAATTGGGAGAAAATTCCATTCAAGCCCTTTGTCCATTTTTTAATTGGGTTGTTTTATCTTTTTATTATTGAGTAAGAGTTCTTTATATATTCTGGATACAAGTCCCTTATAAGGTGTATGATTTATAAATATTTTCTCCCATTCCACGTCTTTGGTTTTCACTTCATCTACTATGTCTCCTGAGAGACAAAAATTAATTTTTTACATATTCTGGATACAAGTCCCTTATCAGATATATGATTTACAAATTATTTTCTCCTATTCTGTGCTTGGATTTTTACTTCATCGATTATGTCTCGTGAGATACAAAAGCTTTTAATTTTGATGAAGTCCAATTTATATATTTTTTCTTTTGTCACTTATGCTTTTGGTGTTATACCAAAGAGATTATTGCCTAATTCAAGGTCACAGAGGCTTGCTCCTGTTTTCTTCTAAGAGTTTCAGCTCTTACATTTAGGCCTATGATGCATTTTTAGTTAAGTTTTGTGTATGGTGTGAGGTCCCTGACCTCCTGACTATCTCACTCTTCTCTCCTTCTACTCTCAGGTCTCCCCTCGTGGGACAGAAGTCTTTGCTCAACTCGTTCACAACTCCCCATCCCTTGACAGTCCTGCTGCCTCCCCTTCTCAGCCCAGTCTCCCCGGACGGCCTCTGCCCCCACTACTCTTTACTTCCTCTTTACCACACCCCTGGCCTTGCCTTGCTCATCTCACAACTCGACTTTGTGGCATCGTGTCCTCAATGGCCCATTCTTTAAAATATCCTCTCTCCTTGCAGGGGGAGACACTGCTGGTTCCCCACCCAATACTCATTTCCCTGTCTGCCTTAAAGAGAATGCAGTTTTGTTTGGGGCAAGTGTACATTCTCCAGTCTCCTTGGTGGCTGTGGGGCACAATCCTCATCAGTGAACTACAGGGGGAAGTTGCTGGTGGAACTTACGGAAAGCTCTTTAATAGGGACAAATCCAGCCAGCACCAGCATTTGCCCTTTACTCTTCCCATCTAAGGCAAGGACCACTCGCTGTAAATCAATAGCCATAGTCATAGAGGGAGAAGGTTAGCTAGAAGGTTAGCCCCACAATTCGTTGCGTGACCATGAGCCTAAGTACTAGCCAATGGCATATGAGTGAAAGCTATGTGCACAAGGATAGGCACGTACTCCCTTTGAACCCTTCCTCTTTCTGGGGGCTGGGATACAGATGAGATGGTAAGAGCTGAAGCAGCCACCCTGGAGATGGAGTCCTCATTTTGAGGATACCACAGCTATTTTACCAGTCCCAAAGAGCAATGCCTACACTGGAACTCTTACACAGGAAACTTTTTTTTAATTGTACATATTTGTGGGTACAGTGTGTTGTTTTAATACATGCATATTTTGTACAATGATTCACTTAGAGTAGATAGCATATCCATCACCTAAACAATTATCTTATCCTTGTGGTGATTACACTCAAGATCCTCTTTTCTAGCTATGTAGAAATATGCAATGTAATATTATCAGCTACAGTCAGCCTAGAATACCAAAACTTATCTTTCCTATCTACCTGTACCTTTGTACCCATTAATCTACCTCTTCTCCTCCCCCCGCCACCCCCTTCTCCTCCCAGCCTCTGGTAACCATTGTTCTACTCTCTACTTCTATGAGAACCACTGTCTATAAGATTATGTGGTATTTGTCTTTCTGTGCCTGGCTTACTTCTCTTAACATGATGGTCTGCAGTTCCATCCATGCTGCTGCAAATGACAGGATTTCATTTTTCTTATAGCTCAATAGTATTACATTATGTATATATGAGGGTACTTCAAAAAGTTTGTGGAAAAATAGAATTGAAAGATAATATAGATATTTCTATGAACTTTCTGAAGACCCCTCATACACCACATTTTTTAAAATCCATTCATCCATTGATGGACATTTAGGTTGATTCCATCTCTTGGCTACTGTGAATAGTACTGCAATGAATACAGGGGTGCAGATGTCTCTTCAATATATTGATTTCATTTCCTTTGGATATATACTCAGGAGTAGAATAACACGGTCATAAGATAGTTCTACTTTTAGTTTTTTAAGGAATCTCCACACTGCTTTCCATAATGACTTTATTACTTTACATTCCCACCACAATGTATGAGAGTTCCCTTTACACAGAAAGAAACTTTAATCTTACTTAAACTGTCATTTTGAGGGTTTCTTGCTTTCCTGCCTTGATGTGATGTTGGAGGGGGAGTAGCCACATTGAAACTGTGATGAAGCATGAAAGATAAGCGCCAGACCCTAAGACTGGCAGAGCAGAAAGGTAAAAATAAGCCTGGGTTCTGAACAGCATTGTGGAATCAATATATGGTCCTTGGCACTGCCTAATTATCCACTGTTTTCTTAGAGTGGTTTTAGGTTTACAGAAAGGTAGAGAAAGTTCCCATATACTCTCACCACCCCCCCACACCCCACACACAGTTTCTCCTATCATTAATATTTTGCATTAGTGTGGTTATTATTTGTTACAAGAGATGAATCAATATTGATACGTTCTTACTGATAAGTTCTACTGAGTCCATAGTTTATATTAGTGCTCACCCTGTTGAACAGTTCTAAGGGTTTTCACAAATGCATGATGTTCGGTATCCAAAATTACAGTAACGTGCAGAGTATTTACACTGCCCCCAAAATCCCACGGTCTACCTAGTCATCCCTCCCTACGAGCTTACCCTCCTCCCGCTCCCTCCCGGCAAAAATAAGACTGAACTTCTTACTGTCTTCATACTTTTGCCTTTCTTAGAATGTCACACTGCTGGAATCACACAGTATGAAGCTTTCTCAGTCTGGCTTCACCACATGAATTTAAGATTCCTCTATGTCTTTCCTAGCTTGAGAGCTCATTTCTTTTTATCGCTGAATAACAAATACTCCACCATGTGACTATACGACAGTTTGTTTATCCATTCACCTGCTGAAGGACATCTTGGTTGTTCTCAAGTTTTAGCAAACACAAATAAAGCATCTGTGTGCTGGTTTTTGTGTGGACATAGTTTTCAACTCATTTAGGATAAATAGTGTGATTGCTGAATCATATGGCAAAACTATGTTTAGCTTTCTAAGAAACTACCAGACTGTCTTCCAAAGTGGCTGTACCATTTTGCATTCACATAAGCAATGAATTACTGTCCTGTCGTTCCACAGCCTCGCCAACATTTGGTGTTGTCAGTGCTTTGGTTTTTAGCTATGCAAATAGGTGTGCAGTGGCACCCTGTTTTAATTTGCAATTCCCTGATGGCATATGATTTTGAGCATTCTTCCCTCTGCTTATTTCCCATCCGAATATCTTCTTTGGTGAGGTATCTATTCAGGCCTTTTGCCAATTTTGTAACTGGATTGTTTATTTTCTTATTGTTGAGTTTTAAGAATTCTTTGTATATTTGGGGTACTTCCTTTATCTGACATGTGTTTTGCAAGTATTTTCTCCCTGTCTACAGCTTGTCTTTTCATTTTCTTAATATCCACCTTTTTTTCATGAAAAAATATACTCACAAAAATTTTAGGATATTGTTATCTGGGTTCTTTGCTACATGCAACTAAAATTAATTCCTTTCTGATGTTCAGTACTTGGTTATGATTTCACTGTGTCATCTGGATGCTGCCTTTTGGGTGACTGCTAGCTCCTTGGTCCCTACAGCCAGGTCATCTCCTCACCTCCCCTCTGTGACCGTTCCTCAGGGACAAGACGAGACTCTGCAGCCTCCTCCCTCCAGGGATCACCCCAGCCTCTCTGGTCCTTGAAGCTTCCCACCTGGATCCCAGGCCATTGTTTCTCACTGGCCACTTCACACCTTGAGTGTGGCTTGCCATAACCTCAGACTAACATGTATAAACCTCTCTTTCCCCTCCCCAAACTGTCCCCACTCTATAACGTCACTACCTCTCAAAGTAGTCCACCACTCTGTGCACTATCTAACGTCAAGTGTCCACTTCTTTTTCCTGTTCCCTCTACACAAGATAGTACCACATCTCCACGTGCACATCCCCCCTCCCATTAGTCCAGGCCCCCATACACTCACCTTCCTCAGCTACCAGGTATTGGCCCATTAGGTCACTCCCTTCTCATCCCCACAGTGGGTGACATCTGACCACAGCCTCCCTGCTCAAAGTTCTTCCCACTCACCCCCACTCTCCTTCCTGCCCACCCCACCCATAACCCCCTCATTACTTGAGGACTTCCGTGAGGGCTCTCTCTTTGCAGGTCATTTCTCTTCTGTCTGACTCCAACCCACACCTTACAGCCCAGCTCAGGCCCCCACTCCTATCTGATGCTGTCTCTGTCCTGTCACACAATCTGGCATTGAAGGAATTTAGAGGCCTTCTGATTCCACTGTCCATTCAGCACCAGAGTTAATTCATTCTCATCTGACTTACTACAGCCTTTTCAGGAATGCTGTCTCCCTCATGGAGTGGTCCTCAGCATACCCAGCCATGAGTCACCAGTCTCACACTGCCCCGTACGCCCACCCCCGCCCAGGTGGGGCCTGAGGTAGGAGGACTGTGCCCCCCTCACAGATAAGAGAAGGTGAACAGCAGCTATCCTCAGAGCTGAACCTCTGGTACAGGCCTGAAGGGAAACACGCTAAGGAAAGGTAGGTGCCCCAAGTTACTCAAAGTTAGGAGCACCTGGGAATGAATGTGTACACCACACCCCACAAGCACACCGGTCCTCATGAGGTCCCAGAAACATTGTGCTTCTCAAGCCCACTCTCAGCTCAAGCCACGCTCCCACCTACTGCCCTTCCACCTGCCCAAAGCCACTCTCTCCCCTCAGGGCTCACCTAAAAGCCCACCTTCTCCAGGACAGTCTCCTGTGGACCTCACTGGCACTGGTCTTCTTTCAGGCACTGGGGCTGGTAATAGGCAAAAGCGTGGGGGACTCTGGCCCAGCTCACCTTGTCTTCCTAACTAAAATGCTTGACCTGCACAGACACCTCCAGGACTAAAATCCAGCAATTCCCATTTCAATGTATCATCTTCCCAAATTCTGCCTATAATTATAGCAAGGGCTAATTTTGAGTGTCAGGAACTAGGCTTAATGTTTTAGATACACCATCATATTTTATGTCAAAACAACCCAAGGAGGTAATATTATGTTTATATTATCCCCACTTATAAGGAAACTGAGGTTCAGAAAGGCAAAGTTACATCCCCGTGGTCACACTGCCATCACACTAACTGCAAAGCCCGTGTCCTTAACCACTATGCTATGCTGCTCTCCTCAGGTGCCAGAGACCTTGTCAGGACCCTTGCTCATATAGGGAGGGAAATGAGATTGGGTAATATTGTCTTTATTTTATAAGTAAATTTGATAAATGTCCTCATTTTATAAACTCCTATTGCAAGTAAAGTGGCTTGCCCAAGGTCGCACAATGGCAGGGTTGGGGATAATAATCCAGAGGCTTTTGGACATGCTTACTCTGCACCATACTGCACTTGCTAATTTCCCTGGCCTTGAAAGGCAATGAATAGACATAGCTCTATTTTGTTAGCATAATAATTGCTCTGTCTTTCTACTTTTGAAGGTCTTTCTCTTCTCTGATTAGCTATAGCCTGAGTGATAATTCTAAAGGAGTGAGTTAATTTTTAGTCTTGGCATAAAAGAGCAGAGTCATGGATAGGAAGAAAGAAACTAACTCCTCCAGCAAAGAAACTCACCCAGAACACACTGTATGAAAACCACTGCTATTTTCACACAGCCTGCCTTACATCTTCATTAGATGGCCACAGAATTAGCAAATATTTTGCTACAATTTACACAAAGAAATCAAGAGAAAGAATAGTATTACATTTGTTGTTTTCATACCTCAGGAGGGCAAATCTTAACTAGGAAAAAATTATATTTTAATTCCCATTCATGGGAGTCATGCGTTCTCAGGCACAGAGATTCTGTCAAATGCCACACATCTGGGAGAGGACCTAGGAGGGGTCTCACCACAGGTGACACTGCAAATGTGCCCAGGCACCTCACACCCATGTGGGGAGGGCTCAGCCTGCAGTCTGCTTCCCGGCCAGCACCCAGTGATTTGCCACATGCTTCCAAAGCTCAGTGGTGGTAAATAACCTGGGATAACTGGGGAGGCCCAACAATGCCAGAACAACACTATCCTGGCATGTCTTCTGCAACTAGGCAGGGGCAAAATGGGCCTCCCAACCAGGAGATCAGCAAAGGTGGCTTCTTCACACTCTTCCAGACAAAGAGGAGTTGTCATCCTGAATATGTCCGAAAGGATAAGGAGTGGGTCATTATGAATGAAGACTGTTTCAAAGGCATAAAACCTCACTCTGGGGTGAGTTTGTGGCACACTTGTCAAAATGTGTAGCTATGCAGCATCTTTTAGGCTACCTTCCTCCATTGGCAGTTTCCCACATCTTGAGTCCCACCTCCTGATCTTGCTATAATTTGTTTTTCCAGTGTACTTTGCTATTAGGGTACAGTAATGGGACCCAGGCTCCACCTGTTGGGTGGACCCATGGCCAGGAGTTGATTTAGAAGGGAACAAAGTGAGAAAGCAAGTGCCAGGACCTACTCTGGTGAGCTTGCAGCAGAGTCCCCTGCTCTTCAGAAAGAGCTGTGGAAGAACTTCGAGCATCTGGATGCTGGTATTGCCAGTACAAGTGGTAGTGTCAGTGATGGACGATGGCAACAAGGGTGTCTTCCCTGAAGCCACCTGGCAGCATGACTGGGTGCTGTTTCAACCAACGGCAGTGTTTCAGACCAGGACCGATGACTTTGCATGAACCAACCTCACATCACTAAAGGTACAAATGTACATCCCTGAAATGCCTTTGCCCAGAAGCTCTTGGGATGGCAGAGGAGTGTACCCTTGGGAATCGGTCACTCCTGTGTTCCAACCTGGCTCCACCATCTACTGGCTCTGCTGCCCTGGATGTGTGATTTAACTCCTGACACTCAGTTATCTCAAATGAAAAATGGAGACCAAAAAATCCAACCATATAACTATTATGAGAATTAACTATTAAACTAAGTAGGTGCTCCATAAATGTTATTTTCTTCCCCATCCTTTATTCTTATACTGTTACCTAATGTATTCGCCCTTTTTTTTTTTCCTGAGCTTCAATCTCCAAATCACTCAAGATTTGATAAGAAAGAAAAAGAATCAAACAGGACAAGGTCTTCAAGCACAACACCACTTGAGACATTTTTCAAATTGACAATGATCTACTCATAGCACTCCTGGGGTCTGTTTGATTAACAAGCCATGAAGTCATCCAATTAGATTGTCATCCAGCCCTGCCTTCTGACATTTTATGCAAGGGTATGTCATTTTCAAACACTTGGTAAACTATTGCAAAACTATCCCAATGGAATTTCCCCAAGTCTGTCAGTCTAATAATGTTAATTTAAAAAACAATAATGAGTAAAATCTGGTGTGACTTAAGATACCCACTACACTCTGCATCCTTTCTATGGCCTGAGACCACAAAGGCCTTGAAAATTTTATGTTTGCAAAATGGTGGTTTCCAGGGTCTTTTCCTACACATTATTGGTGTGGCCCTTAAAACCACTCTGAAGACAAGAAGGGTGTCCTGAGAGAACCTTGCAGGATCTTACCAAGGACCTTCGTCTTCCTGGTGCTCACAGCCATGCCATTCAGGAATCCATTCTGGAACTGTGCCATTTGCCTGTCCATCAATATTCACTAAGTGTCAGCAGTGTGCTGAGAAAATGCTAGGTGCTAGACATCCAAACAGGCACAGTTCTGACCTAGTGGAGTTTTAGCAGGACAGAAGAGGATACAATGACCATAAATTGTGAAGGGTGTTAAAACAGAGGAAATTCAGGAAACCACCAGAACACAATGGAGTCAGTTGGCTACATGAAGCTAATACTAAAAAGGTCCCAATTTTCCCTCATTCTTTGAACTATTCATGAAAAATTAGTACTCTCAGACAATATTCACCTGACTGTATTTTTAACTAAGGCAAGGCAACTTCAAACAACTTTTGGGAGTCCCTGAAAACTAGTTTAAGATAGTTGAGCATTATTTGGAAAGTATCAGGGAGCCTCTGAAGGTTTCTAAGGAGGAGAGAGACTCTTGGTTCGAGATGGATGAAGGGTAGAAAGAGAGGCAGGGTCCCATTAGAAGGCTCTTTCAGTAATCTAATAAATACAGGAATGGCTGACTGAATAGGTATATTCCTACAGAGGTTTCACTTCTGTACACACCTCTGACTTTTTATATGCATATTGCTTTATTTAGACTCACAGCAATCAGAAGTATTCAGCTATTCTAGATATAGGCTAAAAGTGACTAAGAATTAATTAACATAATTAATAATTATTTTCTCCACTGTAATAAGTTTAAAAGATGATATAGTATCAAACTATCTACAAGGGCATCTGCCTAGAAAATGAAATATCTAGTAAATTGTCATTGAAAACAATGTTTAAAACCGTTGTCAATCACTAAAATCTGGACAACATAATTTAATTGTGATATGTGGCTTATAATAACTTAGAACATAAATACCATGTCCTTGATTAAACTATACCAGAAATTTTTCCAGGGCAGACTACCCCCAAATACCTTTGTCAAGAAAATTTACTCAGAATGGAAAAGGGTCTGCAGTCACCACTGAGGAGTCACTTGCATCTCCCTTCTTCTTGTGCAACTGTGAGTGAAAAGAAGGTCAAAGCCACAGTGGTTTCTCCCAAATACATTAAGGCCTCCATGTTCCCCCTATTCCTGGTAGGTGGGGATCAGTTGTCAGGGACGACAGTTGCTCTTACCCAGCATCATCCTGGAAGCCTTCCAGCTCATCCCGTTGCTCTGCCAGGGTGGCTTCTAAGTCCAGGTAGGTGCCATTGTGGGAGAGCTGCAGCGTGCAGTCATCAAGCTGCAAGAGAAAGAGCCCATTAAGCCCAGCCTACTCCTCGGATATGGGTTTTGTATGGAAAAATCCCTTTTAGTTACCCTCATGTGTTTCTTGAAATCAAGCATTATTCTGAAATGTGGATCATAACCAGAAGAACAAGTATGTTAGTATAAATAGATCAGAAGCAAACTGCATACCAAGTGGGCAGATATGACATCTGCTAAAGGAATGGCATTGACAAGGCCCAAAAGACATGGATGGGGAACAGAAGGAGCCCTTTGGGCACTGGGCCAGTGCCACTTTCACTCTGAGGGGTCTAGGAGAAGCCATGCATTTGGGGAGTGGGAACCAAGATCACGATGTTGATGTGAACATGGATTAAGAGTCACAGAGTTTAAAAGGTAAATTTGTTGGAGAAAACATGCTGTTTCCTTTACTTCAGTAAGAAGCCTACTTATTGAGATTTTGTGGTCATACCTGGCACATTACAAATAATAGTTGCTCAATAAACATTTTTACAATTGAAATGAAAGAACCATTCTCTATCTGAATGGAAACATATCCAAATTATAACTTGCCAAACAGGAAATTAGGTCTCTTCATTATTACTCTCATTTTTAGAAGATTTTATTTAACAAACACATACATGTTGTTAATTACGTTCTGGGCACTCTTCTGAGTTTTACACACGGTAAGTCATTTGATTCTCACACAAACTCTACGGGTTCTATTTTTATCCCCCTTTTACAGATGAGGAATCTGAAGCACAGAGAGAAATGAAGTTACTTGCCCAGTGTCACCATTTGGTAAATGTTGAAGCTGGGATTTGGATACCAGCAGTTTGATTCAAGGTCATGATCTCAACCACTACACTCTGCATCCTTTCTATGGCCTGAGACCACTAAGGCCTTGAAAATTTTATGTTTGTAAAATGCAGTTTGTGTCATCTGGGTTTTCTAGTGTGCCCAAGGCAATGCTGTGGGTGTGCCAGCCCCGTTCCCTTTTCTCCTGGGCACACAGCATAGTCTTATAGTTGGGCTCTGGCCTCATAACTGAGTACTGACCAATGGAATTGGGGGTGAAAGTGAAGAAGGCCCCCAACAGGCCTAGCCATACCACCTCTGCACAACTTCCCACCTTAACTCTTCTCTGTGGCCAGATGCAGAGGAGGCTCCCAACCTAGAAAACGGCACAGCCCAGATGCAAGGAGCTTGGCTCCCTGAATCTTTGCGTGGAAGAGAGCATTCTGCTGTTCAGACTCCACTGACTTATCCTGGACTGTGACAAGATCAAGAAATAAGCCCATGCTATGGCAATTCATTAAGATCTTGAGGTTTGTTACAACAACTAGAACTGTGTTACATTTAGCATGATTACGCTTAAAAATACTAAAGGAAAATAATCTTACCAAAAAAGATTGAGGTTAACATTATGAGGAAATCCAAATTTATAACTTCATGCTTGATTTCACGGACTGTTTAAGTGTGATTTTTAACTATTAATCTTCTTGGTGAGTGAAGGCCCTCATTCCAAAATGACAGATTAGGGAAAAGTAGAGACAAATATGAGGCTATTTTAAAACATCTAGATAAATGCTTGATAATCCAGTATAGGTGCAATTTCAAACAAGGAATTAGTCTCCTTTGATAGACAAGCTTTGCTATTAACTTCCACAAGAGAAATATGAACTGTCATCCTATTTAGAATCAGCATCTATAACAGGCTGTTAATTCTTTAGTTAGATATCCCGCGGTTCCTTGTTTGTGGTTATCCTCAATAGAATGAAAGGAATTTGTTCTTTATTATTTGTGAGAAATACCTAGTTAAATCATGTGAAGGGGTTAATCCCATTTGATTCACTTGTTCTCTCATAATTACTAAAGGCACACAGGTGAGTTTCAGCATTCTTCACTGGCATTTTATAGATGGGTCATCTGATCTGAGAAGGCATTTAAATACAAGAATTGCATTGGCCAAACTCCCTGTACTGAGATGTCAGAGGTGTGCCCAGTGTTTTAGAGAAATACACAGGAGCTGCCTCTCCCATCCACAGAAGCAGCAGACAGGAACAGTTTCCTGCAGAAGGCATCTCCTGAGCCAAAGGCCTCCCATGTACTGAAATCAGACTTTTTCATTCCTAGGTGGAAATTCCATCAGAAACTGCACCTGTTAACATGTGCACTGGCCCATTGTGTAGCTGTCATCACTGGCAGCTCATTCTTGCTTCTAACGTCTACTGCTGTTACTAATAAAGCTCACTTAGCGTGTTCCGCTGATAGTATCAACACTTTTGCTTATTTTTAAGCCCACATATAATTAACAGACTAGAAGATGCGATAATGAAAGCCCTAACAATTAAGCCATAACAATTTCCTTTGCCTCAGCCCCTGGAAACATATGAGCCCAGAGAAAGAAGCTTTGGGGTAAAGAGTTTCTGCTTCTCCTTGAGTCTTTCTGAGCTGCGGTCCACGCTCAGCCTAGAGGAAGAGAACCACGAGCGAGAGGAGGCGCTGCTCTGGCGAGGAGAGAGGCAGAGTGTGCAGGCGGGTGTGGTGGGAGTTCCCCTGCCCGGCCCGTTCCCAGCCGCCAAAGCGAAGTCACTGAGCGCCGAGCTGGAGAAAGGGACGCAGAGCTCACCAGCACACAAGGGTGCTTCAAAAGGCTTGTAGAAAAATGTAATTAAGGGCCGAACCTGTGGCACACTCGGGAGAGTGCGGTGTTGGGAGCGCAGCAACGTTCCCACCGCAGGTTCGGATCCTATATGGGAATGGCCGGTGCACTCACTGGCTGAGTGCCCGTCACGAAAAAGACAAAAAAAGAAAAATGTAATTAAAAGATAATAAAAATTGTTCCATGAACTTTTTGAAGACCCCTCCTAGGGTATTTCTACCACACAGTTACAAAACACATATGTAACCTCAAGAGCACAGGCAGCGAAATGTAGTGAAATAATTAGGAAGTGACAGGTTCTAATATCTATTACCTTCCTTTTTACTCCAGTTTACTCCAGTTTAATCCCTACTGTAAGCTTCTATAATCTAATTTTTAATAAGGGCTATGTTTAACAACTGGCTCACAAAATTCTTGAGAATGTAACTATCGGCCCTCGCAGGTCACCCAGGCTGGCACCAGCACGCTCTGCTGTGACCCTCCCACTCACTCATCTGAGGCACCTAAAGTGGAGACAGCAGGGAGGGGAGGAAAAGGCTGAGAGACCCTGACGCAGGCCTTCTGTCCCCACCATCCCCTCCTCGGCCCTGTGCTCTCCTCCTTAGCTAGGGCAGAGGTGGGGATGTACAGGTAGCAGCAGTTGTAGCCCAGTGGTAGCAGTGGCTATTTTGTACAGCATTTCCATCTCATACCTACCAATTTTATTCCCAGCAGCCCAAGGTGAATATCTGTTTTCCTGGACATTCACTCTGGCCTGCCAGGTTATCTGCCTCCATATGCTCCCGGCCAGCCCCAGATCAGAACAGGAAGCCCCACAATGTCCCCAGCCTTCAGACAACGGAGTCCCTAAACCTTAGCATCCCTCCCCTCACATTCCAGGCATCATTAACTACTACCATTTCCACAGTTCAATTTTAACAAAATTATATGTCAAGCACAGGCAGGGCACAAGGGAACACATAATTGCTTCCTTCTCTCCAAGAGATCATTTCACTGAGTAAGTATGACCCACAGATAGAACACAGAAAGGAATAAAACACCATGTAAATCAACTGTCAAAACGAGTGAAAGTTCTTCCTCAGTTATAGTACTTCTGCTATAATTGTCAGAGACCCAAGCATCCTCATAAAACCACCCAAGGCCCCCTTCCAAGATAAAGCCTGCCATTACTTCCTAAGCCAAATGTCACCACTCTGGTCCCCTAAATAATGAGTAGGCAAGCCCCTCCCCATTTGTGCTATTGAGTCCCTCACCTAAGAAAGAAAAGCGGAATACATGCCTCTGGATCCCTCAGGAAGCACAAGCGAGGTCCTCACAGGAGGGTTGTGGGAAGAGGGGCAAGCTCAGAGGTTGGTGGCCCTCAGGGAGATGGGACATGTGGGCACAAAGGGGATCCTAACAACACAGGTGGCCTGTGAAGATACCTAATGAGTCAACACACACTGCCCAAGCCATCCCACAACACAAGCCCTGCCTCATCATTACTCCCAAAACACATGAAATTAATATTTAAACCATCACATGAGCCAGGGAGTAAGAGAGTAAGAATAAAGCACTTCTTGGCTAGACTGACACAATGAAACAATAAAATCCCCTAAATATTGGGGGGGGTCAGCTTTAGGTATCATTTTTATAAACAAATTGATAAGTACACTAAATGAATTCTTCATTCTTATCAGTGGTAAGTAAGTAACAGTTATAACCTTCCAAAAGAAGACAAAAACTGTGCAAATATTCAGCAAGTGGTGATTAATTCCAATCTAGCTATTACAAAGATTTAGACAGAAAGTTCCAAACTTTCCTTGTATAGTGAAAGCCTTAGACACCTCCCTGCCGGACCAGTCCCTGACGGGGAACCTCAATTCCTACTTATAGGGAGGCAACCTGATCCCCTCCCTTGGCCTCTCATGTCAAATGTCTTCCCTGATGACTTAAGGGCCCTGGAATTTCCTGACTCCAACAATTTTCATGTCAACCCTGATCCCCTGGCAGCATGTCCTCTGCACTCCTTTCTTGGCTCTAGGTTTGGTGGCCGGGACACTGCCGGGCACTTCAGGACATAAGACAAAGCCAGGAGCCATGTGGGGAGATAACGTTATATTATAGAAGTGCAGTGATTAGGGAAATTTAGGAGCAGTGACAGTGGCGCAGCAGGAAGACTTCAGATCAGGTTGCAGGCTCGCACTGCTGAAAGCTCTAAACCATGGCCAGGATTCTGGTGGGGGGTGGGCGCTCGGGAGGGAGTCAGTCCTAAGTCCACAGCAAGGGTCCTTCCAAATACCCTGAATTTTGTGCCACTCTACTTGGGTCAAAACACACCATTAAAACGGGCCCTTGTTCTCTGGAAGGGTCCTCTGCTCTTCATAGAAAGACTGTACAAAGTCACTCTGGGGTTCTTTTCACAGCTTCTACAAAGACAGTGCATTCAAAAAGGGCAGATTCACCCTCCTGAAAAAACCCAACATCTAAAACAAGGCTGATGTCACGTCTCGATTTGTATATTCTTTCCTTGCTTCACTCCAGTGAAGTGGCATGTTACTAGGGTGGTTTAATGATTATCTAGGTTTGGCAGCAGGCCAACAGTTACCCCTAGTCTAGGCAATAAAATTTCTGGGTAACTTGAAATAGATCTGCACAGAACTGCTGTATAAATATACACTAGGGCTATCCTTTAAACTAATTTTGGTAATAGTTCAGAAGTGGGAAAATATATGCTAATTTTAAAACAAAAAAAAAACCTAAAGAAAAGCTCAAGTAAATGTCATGGGCTTACGTCGTTTCATTGGTTCCCTGATCCCTACATCCCTACAATGTAACTTTGCAGCTCCTTCCCTCAAGAGGCAGATTCTTCCTCGACTCCTGGAATCTGGGCTGGTCTGTATCTTGCTTTGGCCAATGAGGCGGTGGCAAATATGACAGAGCAGAGAATGAAAGGCACTTGCTTGCTGGGGCTGTCCTTTCTGGCCGTTCCTGGAACTCTGCCACCCCATGAAGAAGCTGGGGTTACCCCACTGGCCTGGCTGCTTCTGCAGCCCCTGCCCATAGCCTGCCAACTGCCACACGGTTGGCAAGGCCAACCTGGATGAGAAAGCCTCCAGAGGACCCACCTGCTGATGACAGACAAATGAGAGAGACCAGCAGAAATCAGCCAAACTGGTGCAAGGCAGAAGAACTGCCCAGGAGACTCATGCTCATGTGAGCGACCTCATGGTTGTTACTTTAAGTCAGCCTACTCTTCCCATGAACCAGCACCCCCCAAAGCAGACAGGGAGTCCACGTACCCAGCGCCTGGATGGGTGGTGGGTGAGAGGCTCAACCCCACAAGTTGCCAGCTCAATGCACCATGACGCTGCCAGCTCAGACACTGCAGGGATGGTCAGAGCACACACGCCTACCCCTGACCTTCCCTGAGGGCAGAGGACAGCGGCAGTCGCTGGGTAAAAGCAAGGAGGGGAGGCCAAGCCTAGAGCATCAGGGAGTGAGAGCCCATCCCAGAGAGGTGAGGAGGCAGCAGGAGGGGAAACGATGCAGGAGGTGAAACCCCAAGCTCCCACAGCATGTTCCATCATTCCACCTTCCTTCGCTCACAAAATGCAAATTGAAGGAGAGATTGATGCGAAACTCCAAGCAACCGCAAGCGCAGGCACTTCTGACCGCACTGGTCATGTGTACTCGAAGCTGGCCTGCTCCTGGCTCAGAAATGAAGCATGGCTTTGGGCCCTGACTCTCTCCAGGGCGGGGTTTACTGTGCCCCCACCACCCACCCCAGCCAGTGCCCCACTTCAGGCTCATCCCAGCTCTAGGAGCACCACAAAAGCAGCCAGTGCATTTCAGATGGGCATTTGTAAGAGAGCCACACCCGTTTCCTCCCTCAAATGGTACTCCTGTTGCTAGGCAGCCATGAAGCTTGTGGCTTCCTTAAATTTTGTGGTTCCTTCCAAAAACAGCAGTGACAAGAAACTGGACTTAGATAACAAGCAAAAAAGACTAGGAGACAGTGCTTTTTAACAAGCAGTGCCACGTGTCCCTGTCAGAATTCTTAATAAAATCAACACAAAACCATGGCTCAGTCATGCAAGCATTATGGGCTATGGTTCCCCCATAACCCATAACCACCACTGCAGAGGGACGAGGTAGAGAGAACCCACGCTGGGGTCGCCCACTGCCACCTCCTAAGGCAGATAGTGAGGGCCTGGTATTCAGTTCTTCATCCTGCAAACGACACATGCCCCTCACGTACACTGCTGTGCATGTATACAGCATTTCACAATAAAAAATTAATAGTTTCATATGAAGTTGTAATTCAGTTTACACATTTAAAAAATACAAGTAACACTTGGTCAGTTTTCTTAAGAAAACGACCAAATGAAACTGATTTACACGAGAACATAAGAAAAGAGGTCCTGTTGACTAACCCCAAGTCATACTTAAACTTTCAAGTCCCTGGGGGCACATTTAGCCTCTCTGAAACACGGAATATGAGGGACCAAATAGTTCGTGGAAGAATTCTCATTACCTTTGAATCCCATTTTTCCTTACACTTTCTGAAGTACCCTCGTAGATCACGGGTACGTTAACAGAGTTTTAGAGTGAAGCACAGGATATTTCTGAAGCTCCAGCATACACGGGTTATGAAATAATATGAGTGTATTCACTTTGAAAGTGGTTAGATTTTGCTTCCTCAGAAACCTTTAGTAAGTGATGTTATTTGAAGCCACCAACCTAAGCAAGAGCAGCAATGTCTTGAAATTGATTTTAGGCAGTTTCCAAATCAAGCCCTAGATTTCCATGTAAGTCGACAAAAGGGCACAGCTCACCCACCAAAGGCAAGAGCGTCTGCCCAATTCTGCAAGAAAGACAAAGGCAAGCTTGCTCCCATTAAGAGCTTAAATGTAGGGGGAGTGGTAATCAGGTACATAGGTAAATATTTGAATTATTTTAAAACACCTTGTTATCATTAGATAAATAGCCAAAAAACACATTAAACTTTCCTCTTGAAAAAGCTAGAATACATTTACCTATGTCTACAGGTACCTTTTTCCATTTTCTGTTTCACTTTATTTGAACTAAAAAATAGTAAGAGCACTATGCTTCAGGATGAAGATTGCCCATTATCATTCATTTATACACTCATTCAGTTTCACAGTCCCTTCCTGTGCTCCATCTCTGTGCCAGGCACTATGCTGGGTCCCAAGGAGACGGCATGAGCAAGATGGACCAGGTCCCAGGAAGCAATCGGGGCTGTGGACAGGACTGATCCCAACAACTGGTCAGAGTTCAGGGAAGTGAGGAACATAGAGAGTTAGTCACCTTTGTCATTTCTGTTCTTGTTTTTGTGGGGAGAGGGGTGTGGGATGCAGAGACTCAAGCATCGTGGATGCAAAAGCCCTGCCACAAGGAGTGTGAGTGGTTGAGGCACTGATAGAAAGCAGGCCAAGGGCCCCAGAGGGGGAGCCTCCTGGCCACAGTAGATCTTAGACTTGACTCCAGGGCAAGGAAAAGCCGGGAAATGGCATGGTTGTAAACACATGCATGCAGTACCAGCTTTGCAGTGTGGGGACAGGAGAAATAAGCAAGCCACTGCTGGAATCAGGGCAATCTGAAGGTATCTTAGACAATGGTGGAAGCAGTGGAAATAGAGAGAAGGGAGAAGAAAATGCAGGGAAGGGTGGGGTAGGGAGGAAGGAAAAGTCAGCAGACTGGGTGATGGATGGGATGTGGAGGCATCCAACAGACAGAGACAAAATGTTGAGTTTCTTCCTTGAGCAAATTAATAAGTGGTGGCACCATTTACCAACATGGGAAACAGCAGACAAAAAGCTCTTTGAGGGCAGAAAGATAGGATAAAATTGGGATTTTTGTTTTTAACATGTTATGGCTAAAACAAACGGAGTCATTGAGTAAAGAAACATATTTTGGGGTTTGGGTGTGAATAAAAAAGTATGGTGGTTGAAATCCAACCAGTGCACTGGCAGTGTAACAGCTAACTTCTTGTGTCTCATGGCTCTGCTGTGGTACCCCCTTTTTCATTACTCATATTGGTAATTTGTGCTTTCTCATTTTTTCCTCTAACAGTTTAGGAGAGGTCCTTTATCGATTTTATTAGTCTTTTAAAGAACCAACTTTTGTTTTTGTTTTTGTTTTTATTTTAACTTCTCAATATACATTGTAGTTGATTTTCATGTCCCTTTACCTGTTCCTCTTCCCCCCCTTTCATCCCCCCACTACATCATATCTGAAAGAACCAACTTTTGATTATATTCCTTTTCCTCTATTGTTAAGTTTTTTTTGTATCTCATTAATTTCTGTTCTTTGTTATTTCCTTCTATGTTCTTTGTGCTATATATGTTGGGGTTTTTTTCTAACCTCTAAAATCTTAAGATTTTCAGTCTTTCTTCTTTCCAATTATGTACATTTAAGACTATAAGTTCCAAGTAAATTTTAGCTATACCTCACAAGATCTGATATGTTGTATTTTTATTATATCTGGCTAAAAATATTTTCCAAATTCTATTAGGATTTCTTCTTTGACCCAAGGGTTATTTAGAAATGTATTACATAATTTCCAAATATTTAGGAACTTTCTAGTATTTTTTTATTGTTGATTTCTAACTTAATTTCACTATGGTCAGAAAATATATTCTGTATCATTTAAATTCTTTGAAATTTCTTGAGACTTATTTTAAGGCCCAATAAATGGAAAGGATGTGTTGTCAATAGCTGTAGTGTTAGCTAAATGAGATGCTCAAATTTCCTCTATCCTTACTGTTCTTTACCTGCTTGTTCTATTGAGAGGTGTGTTAATCTCCTGCTACAACTGTGAATTTATCTATTTTTCCTTCTAATCCTCTCAATATTTTATTTGTTTTGGTTATTTATTAGGTGCAGACAAATATTTCCAGCTGGACTGACTTGTTTAGCACTATGATACTCTTTATCTTTCTTAATGTTTCTTCCCTTAAAGATTACAGTGTTTGTTATTAATACTGCCATATCATGTTCTTTTGGTTAGTGTTGCATGGTTTATCTTTTTCCAGTGTTTTACTTACATATATATAAATGTGCCCATAAATTTAAGATGTGTCTCATGTAAGCAGAACACAGTTTTCTAAAATCCAACCTAATAATTTTTCAATAAAAGTATATAATCAAAGTCTGTTAACCTAAAGTGATAGCTGATTTTAGGTATGAATCTACATGTTTAGTATTTGATCTGTATGTTCTAGTTTCCTTTTCCTCTTTTCTTGCCATATTCGGTTTATTCTACTATTCTTTATTATTCCACATTTCCTTTCTATTATTCTATCTGTTACTAGTTACATATTCTTTAATTAATGCTTTTAGTAATTTACCCTATAGATAACAACATGCCTTCCTGACTCAGCAGAACCTACTACAAATTAGTGTTATCACATCCAAGACAATTTAAGGGCACTAAACCACCTTAATATGGCCTATACCTTTTGAGATTTTGAGAAATGTATTTTAAACCCTATGAAATAGTATTGTTTTAGACAGTCAATATTCATTTAGATGTACCCACATATTTACCTTGTTTATTGAACCTCATTCCTTCCTACATTTCTGTGCTTATATCTATGATAATTTCCTTCGGCCTGAAGAACTCTCTTTAGCATTTCTTTAGTGAGAGTCTGCTGGCAACAAAATTCCAGTTTGTATTTAACATCTTTATTTCACCTACATTTTTTTGAGTGACAGCTTTATTAAGATATAATTCACATATGATATAATTCACCTATTTAAAGCATATAATCCTCTGGCTTGTTGTATATTTACAGAGCTGTGCTCTATCACCACAATCAATTTTAGAACATTTTCATCACCCCAAAAAGAAACCTCAAATGCATTTACAGTAACTCCTCATTTCCACACATATACACACCCTCTAGTCTACTAGAAAACCACTCGTCTACTTTCCATCTCTATGGATTGTATATTCTGGACATTTCATACAGACAATATGTGGGCTTTTATGACTGGCTTCTTTCACTTAGCATAATGTTTTTGAGCTTTATTTATGCTATAGCGTTTATCAGTACTTCACTCCCTTTACTGATGAATAATATTCCATTGTACATATATACCACATTTTATTTATCCATTCCTAGTTGATTGACATTTGGGTTGTTTCCACTTTTTGGCTGTAATAAATAACACTACTATGAAATTTGTATACAAGTTTTTGTGTAGACATATGCTTTCATTCCTCTTGGGTATATACACAGGAGCAGAAATGCTGGGTCATATGGTACCTCTATGCTTAACATTTTAAGAAACTGCCAGACTGTCTTCAAACTTAACTGCACCATTTTACATTCCCACCAGCATTGTATGAAAGTTCCAATTTCTCCACAACTTTGTCAACACTTGTTTGTATTTTTTTATTATGGCCATCCTAACGAATGTAAAGTGGTATCTTATGGTTCTAATTGCATTTCCTTGATGGCTAATGATTTTGAACATCTTTTCATGAATTTATTGGTCAAAGGTGTATCTTCTTTGGAGAAATGGCCATTCAAATTCTTTGCCCATTTTTAATTGGGTTGTTTGTCTTTTTGTTGTTCAGTTGTAAAAGTTCTTTATATATTTTAATACGCATCCCTTACCAGATATACAATTTGCAAAAATCTTGTCCCATTTTATGGGTTGTCTTTTATTTACCTTTTGATGGTACCCTTCGAAGCACAGAAGTTTTTAATTTTGATGACTACAATCCACCTATTTTCTTTCATCATTTGTGCTTTTGGTGTCATATCACCTCCACTAGATATTTTTGCTGGATACAGAATTCTAGATTAGCAGTTATTTTCTTGCAGCACTCTAAAATTGCTATTCCACTACCTTCTAGTTTACATCATTTCTGCTGAAACATCAGTGGCCAGTCTTACTGTTGCTCTTTTGAAGATAAACCATTTTTCTCTGCCTGCACTTGATATTTACATTGTCTTTAATTTCCTTCAGTTTAACTGTAATTCACTTATGTGCAGTTTGCCTTGTATTTATCCTGCCTGGGGTTTACAACACTTTGTTAGCTTGTGGTTAAATGTCATTTATTGGTTTTAGAAAATTTTGTCCATTACCTCTTCCAATATTGTTTCTGACCATTCTCTTTCTTCCATTCTTATATTCCAATACTTGTATTTTAGACCCATGTCCCATATGCTTCTTATGTTCTTTTCTGCATTTTCCATTTTCTGCTTTCCATAAATTGGTCTTAATATCTTCTACTGACCTATACTCCAAGTCATTAATTCTCTCTTTATCTGTGTCTAATCTCCTGTTAAACCCATTTACTCCATTCTTAATTTTTACATTTTTCATTTCTACAATTGATTCTTTATGTTATATATCCCTGTTTCATTTTGTTAAAATTCGCCATCTTGCCTATATTATTAAATATGTTTATCACGATCATTTTAGAAATCATATCTGATAACTCTACTATCTGGATCACCTATAGATGTTTCCATAGTCTCTCTTTTCTTCTTGGTCATGTCTCTAGATATACCAGGTAAATTTTTATTGAATATAATCGTTGTTTATGAAGAAGCTTAGAGACTCTGGATGATGTTTTCCTACAGAGGATTTTCCTTAACTTCTGGCAAGCCATAAATGTATATCCCCTTAAACCAATCAAGGATTGAACTCACTCAATACTGGGTTTCAGTCCTTGTATGGCCTAGTCTGTGTTAAGTTAGCCCTTATTTCTAGGATAAAATCTTTAGGGGTTCCAACTGAATGCCTGGAATGTTTATGAGGATTTGTCCACCTTGGTGCACCCTGATCTCCATTTTTTTGTCCCCAACATTATGAAACCACTGTTAGCTCTGCTTACCTTCTCAGCCTCATCACAGTCACTTTCATAGCCTCTGAACCTGACACTGATGAACTGGGAAATGCATGAAGGTGAAAGTCAACTAACAATGTCAGATTCAATGAGTCTGACCTCACTGAGTCTCCTTTCTCTCAGGAATCTTGGCCTGTTAAGTCTTGGCTGCTCTGGTAATTCTCTGGAGCCTTCAAACATATTTTTGGTCTTTTGGCTAGATCCTCTGTTATTCTGGGTAGGAGAATTAGTCTGCTACAATCTAGTTCATTATACCAGAGTAGAAGCCCAAACATCTAACTTTTAATAGCTAAAAACACTATTCACTTACACAAATTAACATTAATTATTTAATCATCACACAAGCTTATTAGGAAGTTACTATTATTATTCTCATCTTTAATTGATATAAAACTGTGGAACACAAACTCACAGAAAACTGTAACTTGACCAACTTGCTCAAGATCACCACAATTAGTAGCAACTGAACCCAAACAACAAGGCTCCTGAGACAGTGTTCTTAGCTCCTGTGCCACAGAATACAGAATGAGGAAGAAAGGCAAAGGAGTAGGCCCTCAGCAATTCCAACCTCAAAGAAAAGGGGACCAAGAAAGAGCAGCCAGGGGGACCAGAGAAAAAACAACAGAAGGTTATTACTACACAAGCCAAGGGAAGAGAGTGTTTCAAGTAGAACGTGGTCGACTGACAAATGCTGATGCGAGGTCAAGTGAGACACAGACTACGATAATTTTCTTTTGAAAATAATTAGGCCTAATGTTATCAGCTGTTCATCCCTTCAAACAATAAAAACTTTTGCCAAGACATGCACACTCTAATCCTCGCATCTAATTCTTCTGCAAACATTCGCTGAACACACACTGTGTGCCAAGTGTATCCTGCTGATTTTGCCTGACAAGGTGAGGCAGTGCATACTACTCCTAAATAGCGAAAGCACATAACCAAATTTATGCAGTCAAAATTGGACATGAAGTTATTGGAGAAACCATGCAAATACGGTCGCTCTCACCTTAAATCTTCTCTCCTTAAATCTTCAAAACTCTTGCATAAAATTTACAAGGAACTTTTAATACATTATTATTTTATTCTTCAAAAAGTCCTTGTTGCTCAAATTCATTGAAAGAAAAACACAAGAATGTATAATATAAAGAAATCTGCGAACATATGGAAAACTTTTGATATTATCAGAATGAAGCATTGGTAACAGGGGGAGAAAGAGAAAATCTAGAGAAAGGGACACATTATTTCATTGATGTGAGTCACCAAACAGTTAGACCCACCAAGAACAGAATTTACAAATAGGGCCACTCAGGCAAGCTACACAACTTGCAATGCAAACTGGAAATGTGGAGCTCTGTGTTCAAAAAGCTGGAAAAAATCTTTCTCCTTTCAGCAACGTGTCATGGTATTTTTTTTTTTTAATCTGCTACTTACCATTGTACTTCATTGGGCACAGGGAAACTCACCCAGCACATGGAGAGCTTTGCAGATGTCCACGACCCCACTCAGCACGTGGGGCACGTGCCCCACCCTAACACTCTCTGCTGCACCTGGACCCTACTGGAGAGGAGGGCAGCAGAAGTCACTGAACACTCCAGAGAGGTAAGAGGCACAGACAGGCCCAACTGTTCATGAACAGAGGCACCAAGCCCCCTCGCCTGCTCCATTGTCCCATCAGCCTTCGCTTAAAAGACACGGATATAAAAATAAAATAAAGGCTTTCAAGACTATGACCGCAGGGTATTAAATCCCAAGTGCAGGGCCCCCTTCTGAGTGTGGGGCCCTGTGTGACCGCCCTGGTCACACACACATGAAGTCAGTCCTGAGGCAGGCCACCACTTAACACCGCCTGCTGGGTTCTGGGCTGTACGCCAGACCGCCCGGTTGACCACTGGCTCCTGGGATCGCTTGTTTTCCTGCTCGGTGGGTCTTTAGAATATGACTTGGAATCACAAGACCCTACTGCCTGTGTCTCTACCATCCCTCCATCAGTGGTTCTCAAATGTCAGTGTGCACAATAACCTCCCTGGGAGCGTTTGAAATGCAGATTCCTGGGCCACACCCCAATCTCCTAATTCTGTCAGTCTGGGCAGATGGGGTCCAGGACATGCACATTTCCCACCACCCACAGGTGATCTGATGCAGGAACCTGGGGCCCCACCCTGAGGAAAGGTGTCAGAGGTACCACTTCACCTCCCCTGGGGGAAGGCAGAAGTCTCAGGTTGGGCTGAAGATCAACAGCAGAAATTTGGGTGTCCCAATCTCTTCGGCACTTTTCCCTCTTTACCTGGTTCCCAGCTCTACTGCCAACTTCACTACATTTGTCCGTGTGTCAATCTTCATGCTGAGCAAGTACATCTCAGGGTCCAAGTGTGGGTATTAACCTGACGCCCCAGCAAAGGTTCACTAAGATCCTAGGAAAACACACAAACGAGCCAAGAATCCACCTGGCATCTATGACACAAACACCCAGGAGCAGAAGCTGGACCTCAAGGAAAGTCCAGCTGGCCGTGACTACGGACTTCAAGGAAGAGCTTTCAAGAATACTAGAGGGTGAGCTCTCTGCTAGCCAGGAAAACCCCAAACACCTGAATCATTCCAGGGCATCCCCAAGAAACAGCCCTTGGAGAACTGGAGAAGAAACGAAAACCAGCTTCAGAGCCAAGCCAGTGATGGAAGCTTGGCCCAGCCGGTTATCACAGCTGTAAAATGACAGAGACCTGCAGACATCAGGGTGCAAACTGGCAGCTCACAGCCACGCTTAGTTTGGCCAGCATGACATTTTGGAATATTTTGGGGTAGTTACCACTAGTTAAAAGTACATATTGTACATAAAAATCTAAGTTTCCAGCTTTTCTTGAAGAACAGAAAGATCCAGAAACCCTGGCAATCCCTGCTGGGCCCTGGGAGATCAGACTGAGCAGCACCCACCCTTCATTCCAAGCACATGCTACTGGGTACCCGGAGCCACCTGCCCACCTGAAGCCACCTACCCACCCAGCTCCTTTCTACTATGTGTCTGGACCCTGGCACAGGAGACTCTCCTTTTTCCACAGACATTATATATGGTCGAATGTGCAGCTTCTTCATTTCATTTCAACTGAACACAACAATAGTGTTCTCTAATGCCTTCTCAATAACCAGAGGATTTCAAAGTCAGCAGCATGAAATCAGCAGTGTGTTTTACTCTGCTCCTTTCCCTTAGTAATTCATTAACTATATCACTGGACACCCCTGGTTTAGTGATCACTTGAAATCTCTCAACAAAACATCTCTCCAACATCTCTCCTCTTTAGTAGTCCACGAAGGTTTGTGTTGCCTTTAAGATCCTGAGTCCTAGGTACCTAAGTCAGCATCCACTGCCTCCACTCTGTTTCCTCTTTTCCGTCTCCATAGCAAACAGCAAACCCCACTGTCAGAAGCCTGATTCCATGCTCAGTGGTGATGCCTTCCCCACCTGGCATCACAAAGTACAGGGCTGGTGAACTGTAATTAAAGACTGGTCCCAATGCGCCCTGCCACAACATTTTAAATCCAATTTTAAAATCCACAGGATTCCACGTATTTCTAAATTACAACTTGTACATTTTTAATTGAAAGAGAAAAAAGAAAGAAACTAACAAACACTGTCCTTGCTCACGAGCAGAAGACCACACATCTTTGGGACAGATCTCTCCTGGAGCTGCAGGGTGCTAAAGGACAGCCCTTCCAAAGAGCCACATTCAAGAACAGCAAAAATAAAACACTTCCATTTGTCCTGCCATATGCCCCAAATAAATGTTCCCTGAAAACCTCCAAACATATTGTCATCTTTAATTCATGTTTGAGAAATGTTTGGAGAGAAAAAGTCGATGCCTTTTCGGGGATTACTCATGTTAGACAGCCAGCCTGGAGCCAGGCTATCACTGTAACCACGACTGGGGTGTTTGGGGACTGCATTCCCTGTGTAGGATGTACATTTCTATAACTAAAAATAAAAATTATCAGTATACAACTTTAGGAATGTTCTGAGTTAACTCATTTGAGAGTCTGGAGAATCTGACCTTTGATACAAAAATAACTTTCAATCTCACATTGCTGAGAATCAAATTTTTGGAATCAATGAAAATTTTAAACATAGTATATTTTCTGGTGAGAATCTACTGTGAAATTTTGAATTTATGGATTATCGTTTGTGAGATTCAGATCTGTCATCAATCATTGTCCTGTTGGAATCTAGAGATACTTTACGGCTAAAAACCATAGTATAATGATGGCTTTAAAAAAGCCAAAATCAAAATTTTCTTCAGGTCCCAGAAACAGTACAAGTGACTTTGCACAGGCAGTGGCACACTGGTAACAGGACTCAACTCGGACCTCTTTCTAGTTCAGCACCCAAAGTGAAGAGACGTGGGATGTTTCTGGAACACAGTTCATATCTACCATCTTCATGGAGGTACACACATGAGCACAACTGCCTGCCTGTTTTGTTAATTCACCTAAACGTGGAGTTCCTTAGGGCTTCCACAAGGTTTGGTTTTAGGCAGAGAGCAATCATTCCCAGATGTTGAAGAGAAATGCTCTGACCAAGCAGATGCTGCAGTGTCAGATGTGCCTGGTGTATGAACACGTCCTGAGTCCTGTAAGGATGCCCCCACACTCACACTGTTCTGCCAATGAGATGCCCAGACCATCATGTGCACCAGCACAGCATGGTTCTCACACACCCTCATGGAAGGTAAAGGCCAAACGGGCAGAAGCCATTCATGCTTTAGGTTCAGAGCAACCACTGTCTATCAACACAGGTCTGCAAGGAACACAGAAGCACCCAAGTTTCTGCACACCTAGAGGCCAGGAACAGTGAAGTGGCGGCAATATCTACATGGAGCAAACAGGACACTTCCAAGGCAGCTGTCTCTGGCTCTTACCAATGAGCAAAGCTATAAAACGGGGACAGAGCTGAGACATACTGGACAGGTCTAGAACCTTGAGTTTCTGACTCCAAGGTCAAAGCCGCTTCTACCAGGCTACTCCCATGTGCATTGATGAGCCCAGACCAGGACCTGGAGACTTACAGCTGCTCCCAATACCAAGGAGGGTGGAGACAGGCCTCAGGCACACCTACTGAAAGACAGGGGCACGGAGCCAGGAGTGCTGGGCTGATGGTGGCCTCTGGAATGCTTCAGAACTCCTCTCACCAGCTGCCAGGGCTCCTCACAGGATTAATGAAATTAGTCCCTTATCTCTAAGCCAGAGTGGCAGGTGGGATGATTCCCTTTCACCCCAACCACCTCCCCCACCCCCATTCACACTCTCATTCTAGTAAATTTAGGTCAGATTATCAATTACAGTTTCCACAGTAAATCAAAAAGTGGTTTCCTGGTATAGAGCAGTTGCAGCTGTGAATGCGAGCCACATGCAGTAGTTTTTCACCAAGCTTCACTTCCCTCAGGAAGGCCAGCCATGGAGGTTCCAGACTGAGACATTCAGGCTGCTGCACCAAGATTTAGCAGGCATGAAAAGCTCAGCCAAAAACAACCTTTCACTACCTCATTTATATACTGGGGACTCTAACTTGCAGAAAGGAGGCAATCGCTTTACAGTAGTAGAGAATTCTTAAAACCTCTCTTCTGTGTCCTTAAATAGTTATTGAACACCTGCTCTATGCAAGACATGGTGTCAGCTGCTGTTCAAAGCATGGCCTCTGTCTCAAAAACAGGTCATCTGAATATAGTTCCTCCTAGAACAAAGGTGGGATGGGCACATTAGTAACGACACCAGGAGAGCCTGCTCACGCCAGTGTCTAAGGAACGTGCTACCTCTCCTTAACTTGGGTACCTTTCCTTCTTTGGGCTTTTCTGTATTTCCCATTTTTTTCCTAATGAATAAGTATTATTAAAAATGTAATCAGCAAAAACCTGATTTATTTCAAACTTTAGTACGTATATATTATTGGAGGGCTTACAGAGTATTGGGTCCCACCCCCAGAGTTTCTGGATTATTAGGATGAGAGGGGGAGTCAAAAATTTGCATTTCTAATAAGTACCCACATGATGCTGAAGCTGCTGGTCCAGGGACCACACTTTGAGTACTGTGGTCAAAGACAGAAGACTCCGCCGCACCCCCACCCCATTGCAGGAAGGACAACTGGATTGTTTAAACTAAGTGGACTGTTCACATCTGGAAATGGCCATGACAGCTCATGTTAGATCCTGCCAAGGCAAAAATGGTTATAAACCCAAAAGGGCAGAATCGTACATTCCTCTGGATTAGCTTTACAATGGTTGAATCCTTCCCACTAAATTCACTGAGGATATGGGATCCTTTCAGCTTGCAAATGAACTCCTGGAGAAGAATTCAAGTTGACAAACAACCGTCCCCACAAGTCAGCAGGTCAAGTGTTCCAAGACAAAGTGAGCCAGTGCAGTCATCTTTGCCCCACAGCCATCCTAAGATATTTTCTTCATTCCCTTCTTTGGGAAGCCAAAATTGAACCCTGATAAAGTCTAGAAAGTCTCCACCCAGTGGAGACAGTGAGCTGGGCCAACTCTGGGATAAACCCAGGGGTACCGTCAACTCCACTGCTCCCGGGAACCGAGGCTGGCCGGACAGTGCATATTCTGTAAAGGCTGCTATTTCCCAAGGACAGTGTGGGGACAGATGTGCAAACAGGATGAAAGCAATCTCTGCCCTCAAAATGTTCATAGCCAAGAGAAATGAGGCACACAAACAAGTAAACAGAGGTGGCCCAGACCAAGGGGTAGAGATGCACTCAAACTAGAGTTCTCGACCTTGGCTGCACTTTAAAACCACAAGGCAGGGGGCCGGGTGCTATTAAAGAATAACAATGCCAAAGCACCACTTCAGATCAATTAAGTCAGAATCTCTAGTGGCTGGGACTCAGGCAGGGGGACACTAAGCAAAATAAAACCTGGTTGCCACATTACCTCTGCAGCATGTCCACCCACCCCGGCCTGAGCCAGAGAGCTCATAGCCACAGGCACAGAGGCTGTCCTCATGCCTGAAGTGCACCAATAACAAAACATTCCTCCCTAGGAAGTCCCTGAGCTGTGCTGGAACAGTGGCCCAGGACTGCAAAGACATGCATCCTCTAGCTAGCCTGAAGAGAGTGGGAGAGAGGGAGGCACCCCCGTGAGCCATCAAGAGTGGCCGATGCCAAAACCACAACAGGTCAAGTTAAAGTCCTAAAGTCACACATGTCTCTAGCAGGAGTGTCAGCCTGCTCCAGCTCAGTTTCTTTCACTCTGAGCTGTGACAGGCCCATGAGAGAGGATCATGAACCCCTCCTCTAGGTCTCTGTGCTTAGCTGACCCAGCTGCCCAAGGTGAAGCTGTGGTCTTACAAGGACAGCCAGCCCCTATGTGAGCCACACACAAGCAAACAGGGCCGCCTGCAGAGAAGCCTGGAGGAAGGGTCCAGCCCACATCCTCACAGACATCCTGGGGCCGAGGTGCTGCAGGGAAAGGCAACCCAGGTGTGCCAGTTAGCAACCTACTGCCTCTCAGCTCCAAATTCACCCTCAGTACACGCTCTTGCAATAGTGGGAGCAATTCCTCCAAGCATTTCTCCTTCACAGTGAGCATGATATTAGGCTTTCTCAGCAGAGGTCGCTGGCCGGAGGGAATGTTGCAGGAAGAAGGGAATGGTGGGGAGGGGTGTAAGGACGTCCAGTGGAGCTCTGTCCCAGCCCCATACCCAGAATGTGCTGTCTCCCAGCAACCTCAAAGCCCCTGCATGGCCCAGCGATCACCTTCCCGCAGCCCTCCCAGCACACACATCTGGCACTCCCTGGTGTCCTCTGTTCACTCATCCCCTGCCTCCAGGTCTGTCTCAGTGATCCTTCTAACAATGTGCGCTCCAGGCCTCCTGCTCACACCAGGACCAGGACCCCACTCCCCTGCATGCCCACACAGGAGCACCGGCTGCTGTGCACCCACCCACCTGAACTCTGGAAGCTGTTTCCTATTTGTCCCATGTCTGCAGACCACCTAAACCAGCCAACTTCCCCTGCCATCCAGTGCACTCAACAACACCTTCCCCAACAACGCCTGAACCCCTTCCAAATTTGTCCTTTCTTGAGTACCCTCAGCCCTAGGGGACCATATAGAACTGTTTTTGATCCTATAGTTACTCTTCAATCATAAGGTAATGGTTCTTCACATAAATTTTCCCTGTGTAAATCACTGCGTGGTTTCTCCATTCTGATCAGATCCAAACTGCTAAAGCGGGGGAATTGCCCCTAACGCCCACCCCACAGAAGCCCGACGGTTACAAGGAGGCACCCAGGCCAGCAAACCCTGCCTTGTTTATCTGCCAACATTGATGTACTCAGAGGAACAAGGGGCCTATATAAAGGAGAGAGACTAACTTCTAACGTCATTTGTAACAATCAATACAGTTCTTTTGTCAATTAGGTACATACAGAAGCCAAGAACAATTAGATACGTACAGAACAGCCAGGAACTCAAACCCTCCTATTGAATACTTTTACATTATCAGGCAATCTAAAACTTTTTGAATGCATACTAACAATGAGTACTTCATAGCCTGTTTCTATCAAACACCAGCAGGGAAAATTATCTGTATTTTATTGTTTAGTGTTTAACCTATTTCCAAAAGAAAATAGTAAATATCTAGATAAACACCTCTTTGGAAGAGATCAGAAAAAGCAAAATCTTACAAAGAGACTAGCACCCAGAAGCATTTGGGACTTGGATGTAATCAGAACTGAGCTTGGGAGGCAGCAGGGAGTGGCTCTTCTCAGAGGCAGGGGCAGGCCAGCTCCCGAGTGACACGCTCACTCCTAGTTGCTTCAATCCAGGACACTCACTCACTTGCTCACCAGATAGGTACTGCGCATCCAGTGATCGGGGGTGGAAGGAGATGCTAGCTCTGATGCTGCATTCACCACGGCTTCCCTGACCTTGATGTGGCTCCCAAGGAGGCCACCCTGCTGGGAAGAGAATGTGCCCATAAACAGCAGGCTGCCCAGCAGGCACAGCCATTTTCATACTAGGTTGGCCTCCCCATATGAAGCCCATTCACACATGCCAAGCACGGGAGGCAACCGCCAACTTTTCACGGGCTGGATCCCTACTGGATAAACTATGAAAACGATGGATGACTGGCCCTGCAAGCGACATTTCCCTGCCCTCACCAGCAAGGACTCACCGAGTTCAGGCCAAGCCCATCTTCAGAGGTCTCTTCAAGTTCCAAGAGGAGGAACTTAATTGTAGGACGGAAAAAGTAATCAGGCAAGTCTGTTCTGTAATTGTCAGCATTATGGCTGAGCTGGTTTTCCTCAAGCAATGTGCAATAATAAGTCCTTACATTTATAGAGCACTTGACAGTGCTCAAAATACATTCACAAACATTGTTTCCTTTTGGTCAAGGAAATCTCCTGTTACTTTAGATGTTTTTTCTCTCAGATGTTTTCTTTTCACTTCTGTAGAAGCTTCTGTGTAATTCACTCCATGATGCACAACACAGAAAACAATGTTCGAGGTCACCTCCAAAGCACGAGGAGAAAACCTGTGACTTTCACCTCACCCCATTATTTAAAACTAACAGATCTGGTTAGTGTGCAGTTAAGTTGGTTAATTTCAAGCCAGGTCTAACTTGGTGGGTGTGTGGTTCACACGGCATGATTCCCCACAGGTTTGTGTGGGGAATGCCAAGCAGTCCTCAGCTCAGTAGGAGCAGCTCTCAGTGAGTTCAGCTTTCAGTGAGTCCAGCAACACCCTCCAAGGCTTGAATGACAAATGCTTGCCCCACATTCCCTGGCAGACATGACTAATCAATCATTGCATTCTTTCTCCAGAGACCTGATCTCAAGATGGCACTCCAGGCAGGCATTTTCAGTCAATTCAACTTGGCAAATGCAAGTGAAAGCTATTTGCCCTTCCTAAACTCAGGCTGATGGCAGTGGGTCCAACAGTGCCCTGGGCACCCTGATTAAGTGCTTCCCTGGGATTCTCTCTCCTGTTGGGATGTGGCTGTTGGGTCCACACAAACATCCTCAAGACTTCTGCAGCATTGCTAGGAACCTCTTCACCTTTAGGCAGAGCCATAGTCCCAGCTGGCCCCATCCCTGCTGCAATCCAGTTCTCCTCCTTCACAGCTAAAACTCAATGCATCTACTCCCTCCTTCTACATCTACCCAGTCCCGTCCTGCACTATCACCTACCCCACTCATCACAGCAGCCACCAGACTTCAAGAGCCACAGCAGGTCTATGAACACATTACCAACGCCTTCTTTATCATCCTGAAGGAATATTTTTTAAAGAGATAAGTCTTTGCACTACAATGATTGACATCCTCTAGAATCTTTTCAAGTCTTTAGCACGATGGCTGCATATTATCACATAATGTTGGGTAAAGAAGTGGATTCCAGGTGGCAAGAACCATGAAGACCCAAGACAGGTAAAGAGAGCAACAGTGCTTCACTGCTTTGCTCACAGGCACAGGGGGCACAGTGGGACACAAGAGTGGTGGGCAGGGCAGAGTGGGACAAATTGCATAGGACAGAGGCACCCGAGCACTTTTCTTCAGGTTGTGCAGACCACCAGAGGCTTTATAGGAGAGGGACATGGCTGGTATTGAGCTCCAGGGTTCCCTGGTAGCTCTATGGATAACCCACTGGGGGAAGCTACTGAAGTAGTTTTAGTAAGAGCCTTAAGGCTTAAAACTGGCAGGGGATCGGGGAAGAGAAGGGTAGTGGCCTCCAACCTTGCCCAACCTTTCTCTGCACTCATTTCCTGGGCAATCCCAGCTAGCCCTCGGTTTTAAAGACCAGGTAGGCCTTTGACTCCCCACTGTACAGCTCCAACCTTAACTCTTAACTTGAAACTCCACTGCCTATTTGACATCTGCACTTGGATGTCCAATGACAACTGCAACTTAAACATACAAACTGAGCTCCTCATCTTCCTTGCAAACATGTTCTCCCCCAGTCTCCCATCTCAGTGGAGGACACCTCAGTCCTTCTAGCTGCTCTGGCTAAAACCTCAAGTCAGCCTTGACTCCTCTCTTCCTCCCACATCCTACTGCAACCCACTGGAAAACCTGCGGCTCTGACTTTATAATATGTTCAGAATCTCTGGGTTTCTCCCACCTTCCTCCTTTAAGCTATACTACAAAGCTATAATAACCAAAACAGTATGGGAATGGCATAAAAACAGACACACTGACCAATGGAATAGAATACAGAATCCAGAAATCAACCCACACACTTACTGCCATCTGATCTTTGACAAAGGCACCAAGCCTATTCACTGGGGAAGGGACTGCCTCTTCAGCAAATGGTGCTGGGAGAACTGGATATCCATATACAGGAGAATGAAACTAGATCCATACCTCTCACCGTATACTAAAATCAACTCAAAATGGATTAAGGATTTAAATATACACCCTGAAACAATAAAACTTCTTAAGGAAAACATAGGAGAAACACTTCAGGAAATAGGACTGGGCACAGACTTCATGAATACAACCCCAAAAGCACGGGCAACCAAAGGAAAAATAAACAAATGGGATTATATCAAACTAAAAAGCTTCTGCACAGCAAAAGAAACAATTAACAGAGTTAAAAGACAACCAACAGAGTGGGAGAAAATATTTGCAAAATATATATCTGACAAAGGATTAATATCCAGAATATATAAGGAACTCAAACAACTGTACAAGAAGAAAACAAGCAACCCGATTAAAAAATGGGCAAAAGAGCTAAGTAGGCATTTCTCTAAGGAAGATATCCAAATGGCCAACAGACATATGAAAAAATGCTCAACATCACTCAGCATCCGGGAAATGCAAATCAAAACCACATTGAGATACCATTTAACCCCAGTTAGGATGGCTAAAATCCAAAAGACTATGAACGATAAATGCTGGCGAGGCTGCGGAGAAAAAGGAACTCTCATACATTGTTGGTGGGACTGCAAAATGGTGCAGCCTCTATGGAAAATGGTATGGAGGTTCCTCAAACAATTGCAGATAGATCTACCATACGACCCAGCTATCCCACTGTTGGGAATATACCCAGAGGAATGGCAATCATCAAGTCGAAGGTGTACCTGTTTCCCAATGTTTATCGCAGCACTCTTTACAATAGCCAAGAGCTGGAACCAGCCCAAATGCCCATCATCGGATGAGTGGATATGGAAAATGTGGTACATCTACACAATGGAATACTACTCAGCTATCAAAACGAATGAAATACTGCCATTTGCAACAACATGAATGGACCTTGAGAGAATTATATTAAGTGAAACAAGTCAGGCACAGAAAGAGAAATACCACATGTTCTCACTTATTGGTGGGAGCTAAAAATTAATATATAAATTCACACACACACACAAAAAAAAAACAACCGGGGGGGGGGAAGAAGATATAACAACCACAATTACTTGAAGTTGATACGACAAGCAAACAGAAAGGACATTGTTGGGGGGGGGGAGAAGGGAGGGAGGTTTTGGTGATGGGGAGCAATAATCAGCCACAATGTATATCGACAAAATAAAATTAAAAATAAATAAATAAATAAGGGCAATCAGGCAGAAAAAAAAAAAAAAAGAATGTGAGACTTTGAGAAATGAGGGGATAAAGTGAAAACTCCCAAGCAGACAGACAGTGATGCCATTAACAGAGAAGTGGGAGCACACAAGGATGTGGGGGCTTGAAGAGAATAGCAGGCAGCATGGATTGAAGCAGGAGTCAGCAATCTAGAGCCCATGGGCCAAATCTGACCCAATGCCTGTTTCTGTAAACAAAGTTTTATTAGAACATAGACATACACATTTGCTTAAGTATTGCTTTGTGGTGCTTTCACACTACAACAGCAGAGTTGAGTCACTGCAACAAAGATTGTATAGCCTACAAAGCCCAAAACATTTACTATCTGCCCCTTCACAGAAAATGTTCATCAACTTCCAACATAAAGCAGTCTTTTTCAAACTGTACAATGCATGCCCTCCCACCAAGAAAAATTCTACGAACTTTCCAGGGGGCTCAGTCTTCAGTGAGACAAAAAGTTATGAAAAGAATGACAGCAGGGAAGAGAAAGACTTGAGTTCAGTCCAAAGCGCTGCAATTCACCGGCTGTGTGACTTCACACAAATTACTTAACTTCTCTGAGGCTCTTGTTCCTCATTAGTGAAATGAGAAATACCACCACCAAGCCTACAGAATTATTGTGATGAGTCGAGATTTTGTAGGTAAAGCATCTGGCAGTGGCTAGCTCACAATATACCTACACAAAAACCATTTTTTGAGCATTTACTGCATTCCAAGTACAAACTAGATGCGGCTCATGCATTAATTCATCTAATCTTCACAAACTCTAATAGGGCTGTGCCAGCGCTCCAGTGGATTTTCTTTATTTTTGATGAATACAATTTTTAAAAACCAAAATGAAGGTGATCAAGTCAGTGGTTTCAGAGTTGTTGAGAGGAAAGACTGACTCGGGGAATCAGGGAAACATCAGAGCTGCTTTGGCCAGTCTCCTCAGCTGCTTCCCAAATTAGCAAGAAAATCTTCCAATTCCAAGAAAACTCATGACGCACTTTACAGAGATATCACTGAAGGCAACTGATTTTCTGCCTATTTTTGGCTGGCTGGAAGATAGCTGGTCCCTGCAAGAGCAAAGCTCTTGAATCACGGGATGAAAAATGCCAGAGTTAGAGTCCAGCAACAGTGGAATTGGGCAAAGGTAAGATTGGCCAGGCACCTGCTGCCGCTCTGTCTCTGCTGTAGACTGGATGCCCCCCAAACTCACCGAAGCTTAAATCCCATTGTAACTATTGAGGGGGGAAATCCTATTGTGGCAATTAAAAGGTAGGGTCTTGAAGAGGTGATTGGATTGTAGGACAATGCCTAGTGAATGGACTAATAATAGTGGTCGTGAGCAAGTTCTGAGGGCTTTAAAAAGAGAGTGCATGAGAAGTTCACTCTCTCTGCTCTGCCATTATCTGCCATGTGTGACCCCTACATTGCTGTAAAGCCACCAACAAAGACCCTCTCCAGATGTATTCCCTGGACTTCAGACTTCCCAGCCTCTGAAACCGTAAGCAATAAATTTTATTTTCTTTATAAAATACCCAGTCTGAAGTATTTTGTTATAAGCAACAAAAATGGACAAATACAGAAAATTGGTGACAGAGAAGTGGGTTGTTGCTTAAAACAAATACCTGAAAATGTGGAAATGGCTTTGGAATTGGGTGTTGAGGAGGGGCTGGAAGAATTTGAAGGAGCAGGCCAGAAAAAGCCTAGCTGCTGGTGGGAGTTTGAAAAACAAGAAAACTAGGGAATGTTTGGAATGTTTTAGAGACTGATTAAATGGTGGTGACCAGAATGCTTACAGAAATATGGACTGTAAAGACCACTCTAAGGAGGTCTCAGATAGAAATAAGGAGATTATTGGAAACTGGGGCAAAGATCACCCTTGCTATGAACTGGCAAGGAACCTGGCTTCATTCTGTTCATGCCCAAAAACTTTATGGAATGTGGAATTTCAAGGTGCCAACCCAGGGTATTTGGTGGAAGAAATGTCTTAAGCAGCAAAGCATTAAGGAAGTTGCATGGCTACTTGTACCTGCATATGCTGAGTTATGGCAGAAAAGGCATGACTTTAAAAAAAAGTAAAGCCAGAACTTAAAAGGGAAGCAGAGCATAAAGATTCAGAAAATTTGCATCCTGGCCATATGGTAGAGAAGAAGAGAACATTTTCAGGAGAAAAATGCAATGGTACTAAGAACATTAGTAGAAAGGAAAGGAATTATCAAGAGAAGGGGGGAAAGGCCCTGAAGGCCTTGTAGAAGCGTCTGGGGCCAACCCTTCCATTTCAGGCCCAAAGGCCTAGAGAGACAGAATGTTCTTGGGGAACAGGCCCGAGGCACCCTCTATGGGCTGGCTGCCCAGGACCACCTCAGGATGTTGCTCCCCACACCAGCACCCCAGCTGCTTTGGCTGCTGCAGCTGTGGTTAAATTGGCCCCAGGTGTGGCTGGACCCACAGCTTTGGAAAATACAAGCCAGAAGCCTTAGCAATGTCTACGTGGTGTTAGATCTGCAAGCTCACAGAATGCCAGAGCTGTGAAGGCTTGGGAGACTCCACTTTGATTTCAAAGGATGTATGGAAAAGCCTGGGGACTCAGGAAGAGATCTGTCACAGGCACAGATTCACTGCACAGAGCCTTCACTAGAGCAATGCTGACAGGAAATGTGGGTCAGAGTTGCAGAAGAGAAACCCTATTATCACCATGCCTAGTGGAGCTGTGACAGCAGGACTGCCACGGAGACCCCAAAATTATAGAGCTACCAGCATGCAACACCAGCCTGCAAGAGCTGAAGCATCACCTGAGACCAGGAAAGCCATAGAAGTGGAGCTGCCACAGGACTTGGGGACCTAACCCCTGCACCAGCATGCAGAGGATGTTGAACATGGAGTCAAAGTACATGATTCTGACTTCCAGTCAAGATGTCGGAATAGATGGTCTCTAGTATCACTCTCTCCCACAAATCAACCGATTTAAACTATAAAAACATAACATCAAGTGCATACAGAATGGGGAGACGTCCAGCAGGGGAAGCAGAAGCTCCATGGAGACCACATGCCCTGTGGGGCCATCGTCACATGATCCAGCAGATAGGCTTCATCACTGCCACCGGCTCCATTCCCAGCCCAGCCCAGTGCACACAGAGTGGGGAGACATCCGGCAGGGGAGGCGGAGGCTCTGCAGAAACCACACACCCTGTGGGGCCGCAACTGTGTGATCCAGCAGGTAGGCTTCACCGCAGGCACCCGGCTCCATTCCCAGCCTGGCCTAGTGCTCTGGGAGCAGGGAGATGTCTGGCAGGGAAGATGAGAACTCCACAAGGACCACACCACTGCCGCACAATCCAGCAGCCCGGCCCAATGCCTATGGAGCACAGAGACGTCCAGCAGGGGAGATAGAAGCTCCGTACAGTCCACACAACCTGTGGGGGGGCTGCCGCCATGCGATCCAGCAGCAGGTAGGCTTTACCGCCGCCACCCGGCTCCATCCCAAGCCTGGCCTAGCATGCCCAGAGCAGGGAGAAGTCCAGCACGGGAGGTGGAAGCTCAGCAGAGATCACACACCCTGCAGTAATGCCCCATGATCCAGCAGCCCGGCAGAGTCCAAGCTGACCAGAGAGGTGGCTCCCCGGAGAGGCCCAAGACCCGAGGCAACCACACACGCAAGGCACTAGTGGCCAACTGAGCAGTCACTGAGGTAGCCATACCAAATTGGCAACCACAGCAACATCTTAGTCAATAGTGTCAAACCTGTGGACTGTGAAACCCCCTGCCACAATGAATAAACATCAAAGAAAAGATACCAGAAATATGAAAAATCAAGAAAGTACACCACCAAAGGATAATAACTTTCAAGCTCTAGATCCTATAGAACAAGAAGCCCTTGAAATGACTGAAAAGGAATTTCGAGTGATAATTCTAAGGAAACTGAATGAGATACAAGAAAACTCAGCTAGACATCATAATGAAACAAGGAAAAGTATACAGGACCTGAAAGAAGAAATGTACAAGGAAATCAATGCCCTGAAAAAAAATGTAGGAGAAGTTGCCGAACTGAAGAAGTTATTCAGCGAAATAAAAAACACAATGGAGAGTTTAACCAGCAGGCTTGCGGAAGTTGAAGAGAGAACCTCTGAACCTCTGAACCTCTGAAGATGGGCTGTTTGAAATAACAGAAGCAGACAAAAAAAAAAGAAAAAAGAATCAAAGGCATTGAAGAAAGTCTGAGAGAGATATCAGACAACCTTAAGCACTCAAATATCTAAGTCATGGGTATTCCAGAAGGGGAGGAAAAAGGAGATTGCATTGAAAACATATTCAACAAAATAGTGGCAGAAAACTTCCCAGGTATAGGAAATATCACAGATCTTCAGATCCAGGAAGCTCAACGATCTCCAAACGTATTCAACCCAAAAAGGTCTTCTCCAAGACATGTTATAGTCAAATTGGCAAAACTCAAAGACAAAGAGAGAATCTTAAAAGCTGCAAGAGAGAAGCATCAAATTACCTATAAGGGAGCCCCAATCAGACTAACATCAGACTTTTCATCACAAACCCTTACTAAAAGCCAGAAAGGAATCGGATGATATATTCAAAATACTAAAAGACAGAGATTGCCAGCCAAGACTACTCTACCCTGCAAGGCTATCATTCCAAAATGAAGGGCAAATAGTATATTTCTCAGACAAACTGCGGGACAAATAGTATATTTCTCAGACAAAAACTGCGGGAGTTCACCACCACATGACCACCCTTACGAGAAATTCTCAAGGGAGTACTGGGTTTGGTTCCTGAAAAATAATTACCACTGCCATAAAAACCCAAGAAAAATCAAAACCCACAAGTATAATAAAAATGGCATTCATGAAGAGAAAACAAACAAACAAAAAGGCTATCTACAACCCAAGGAACCAACAAACACAGAAAACAAACAGTAAATCAGAAAGCAAGGAACAAAAGACACCCAAGACAACCAAACAATAATCAATATAACGATAGGAATAAATCAACACTTTTCAATAACAACTCTTAATGTAAAAGGCTTAAATTCCCCAATCAAAAGACACAGACTGGCTGACTGGATTAAAAAGGAGGAACCAACTATATGCTGCCTTCAAGAGACCCACCTCACCCATAAAGACTCACATACACTAAGAGTGAAAGGATGGAAAAAGATTTACCATGCAAACAGAAAAGAAAAACGAGCTGGAGTAGCTATTCTTATATATTCTGATAAAATAGACTTTAAACTAAAATCCATAAAAAGAGACAATGAGGGACACTACTTAATGATAAAAGGATTGATCCATCAAGAAGACATAACAATCATAAATATATACACACCCAATGTTGGAGCCGCCAGATTTATAAAACAAACTCTATTAGACCTAAAGAAGGAAATAGACACTAATACCATAATAGCAGGGGACCTGAACACCCCACTGTCAATATTGGACAGATCATCTAGGCAAAGAATCAGCAGAGAAACACAAGATCTAAACAATACTCTAGACCAATTGGAACTGGCAGATATCTACAGAACATTCCATCCAACAACCTCAGAATATTCATTCTTCTCATCAGCACATGGATCATTCTCCAGGGTAGATCACATATTAGGTCACAAATCAAGGCTCAACAAATTTTTTAAAAAATGGAATTATCCCATGTATTTTCTTGGACCACAATAGATTAAAATTAGAAATCAATAACAAACAAAATTCTGGAAACTATACAAACACATGGAAATTTAACAGCATTCTACTTAATGACATATGGGTCCGAGAAGAAATCAAGCAGGAAATCAAAAGATTTATTGAAACTAATGAAAATAATGATACATCATACCAAAACCTGTGGGATACGGCAAAAGCAGTACTAAGGGAGAAATTTATTGCATTAAATGCTCACCTCAGAAGAATGGAAAGATGGCAAGTGAACAACCTAACACTTCACCTGAAAGAACTAGAAAAACAAGAACAATCCAAACCTAAAGTTAGCCAACGGAAAGATATCATTAAGATCAGAGCAGAACTGAATGAAATTGAAACCCAAAAAACAATACAAAAGATCAATGAATCAAAAAGTTGGTTTTCTGAAAAGATAAATAAAATTCACAAACCATTAGCATGGCTAACAAAGAAAAGAAGAGAGAAGATTCAAATAACAAAAATTAGAAGTGAAAAAGGTGATATTACAACTGATTCATCTGAAATACAAGGAATCATTCGAGACTACTAGAAACAACTATATGCCAACAAATTTGAAAATCTGGAGGAAATGGATAAATTTCTGGACACACACAAGCTCCCAAAACTGAGCCATGAAGACTTAGAAAATCTGAACAGACCAATAACAATGAAGGAGATTGAAGCTGTTATCAGAAGGCCCCCAACAAAGAAAAGCCCAGGACCAGATGGATTCACAGCAGAATTTTACCAAATATTCAAAGAGGAATTGACACCGATTCTTTACAAACTATTCCAAAAGATTGAAACTGACGCAAATCTTCCAAACTCATTCTATGAAGCAAACATCATACTGATACCAAAACCAGGTAAAGATATAACCAAAAAAGAAAACTACAGGCCGATATCCCTGATGAATATAGATGCAAAAATCCTCACTAAAATACTAGCAAACAGAATACAGCAACACATACGTAAAATTATTCACCACGATCAAGTGGGATTCATCCCAGGGATGAAAGGTTGGTTCAACATACGCAAATCAATAAATGTGATACACCATATTAATAAACTCAAACACAAGGACCATATGATCATCTCTATAGATGCTGAAAAAGCATATGATAAAATTCAACATTCATTCATGACAAAGACCCTCTATAAGTTAGGTATAGATGGAAAGTATCTCAACATAATTAAAGCCATATATGATAAACCCACTGCCAATATCATCCTGAATGGGGAAAAGCTAAAAGCTTTTCCTTTAAGAACAGGAACTAGACAAGGATGCTCACTCTATACAACACTCCTATACAACATAGTGTGGGAAGTACTAGCCAGAGCAATCAGAGAAGAGAAGGAAATAAAGGGCATCCAGATTGGAAAAGATGAAGTCAAACTGTCCCTGTTTGCAGATGACATGATCCTATATATCGAACAGCCTAAAGCCTCTACAAAAAAAATTCTTGGAGTTGATAAAGTATTTCAGCACAGTAGCAGGATACAAAATCAACACACAAAAATCAGTAGCATTTCTATTCTCCACTAGTGAACATACAGAACGAGAAATCAAGAAAGCCTGCCCATTTACAATAGCCACCAAAAAAACAAAATACTTAGGAATTGAGTTAACCAAGGATGTCAAAAATCTCTATAATGAGAACTACAAACCACTGCTGAGAGAAATTAGAGAGGATACAAGAAGATGGAAAGATATCCCATGCTCTTGGATTGGAAGAATCAACATAGTGAAAATGTCCATACTACCCAAAGTGATATACAAATTCAATGCAATCCTCACCAAAATTCCAATGACATTTTTCTCAGAAATGGAAAGAACTATCGAGACATTTATATGGAAAAACAAAAGACCACACATAGCCAAAGCAATGCTGAGCAAAAAAAATAAAGTGGGAGGCATAACACTACCTGACTTTAAACTATACTACAAAGCTATAATAACCAAAACAGTATGGTACTGGCATAAAAACAGACACACTGATCAATGGAATAGAATAGAGAATCCGGAAATTGACCCACACACCTACAGCCATCTGATCTTTGACAAAGACACCAAGCCTATACACTGGGGAAGAGACTGCCTCTTTAGTAAATGGTGCTGGGAGAACTGGATATCAATATGCAGGAGAATGAAACTAGACCCATACCTTTCACCACACACTAAAGTCAATTCAAAATGGATTGAAGAATTAAATATACACCCTGAAACAATAAAACTTCTTAAGGAAAACATAGGAGAAACACTTCAGGAAGTAGGACTGGACACAGACTTCATGAATACGACCCCAAAAGCACAGGCAACCAAAGGAAAAATAAACAAATGGGATTATATCAAACTAAAAAGCTTCTGCACAGCAAAAGAAACAATTAACAGAGTTAAATGACAACCAACAGAGTGGGAGAAAATATTTGCAAAACATACATCTGACAAAGGATTAATATCCAGAATATACAAGGAACTCAAACAACTTTACAAGGAAAAAACAAGCAACTCAATTAAAAAATGGGCAAAAGAGCTAAGTAGGCATTTCTCTAAGGAAGATATCCAAATGGCCAACAGACATATGAAAAAATGCTCAACATCACTCAGCATCTGGGAAATGCAAATCAAAACTACACTGAGATACCATCTCACCCCAGTTAGGATGGCTAAAATCCAAAAGACTCTGAACGATAAATGCTGGCGAGGTTGCGGAGAAAAAGGAACTCTCATACATTGTTGATGGGACTGCAAAATGGTGCAGCCTCTATGGAAAATGGTATGGAGGTTCCTCAAACAATTGCAGATAGATCTACCATATGACCCAGCTATCCCACTGCTGGGAATATACCCAGAGGAATGGAAATCATCAAGTCAAAGGTATACCTGTTCCTCAATGTTCATCACAACAGTCTTTACAATAGCCAAGAGTTGGAACCAGCCCAAATGTCCATCATCGGATGAGTGGATACAGAAAATGTGGTACATCTACACAATGGAATACTACTCAGCTATAAAAAAAATGAAATACTGCCGTTTGCAACAACATGGATGGACCTTGAGAGAATTATATTAAGTGAAACAAGTCAGGCACAGAAAGAGAAATACCACATGTTCTCACTTATTGGTGGGGGATAAAAATAAATAAATAAATTCACACACACTCACACACACACACAAAAAAAAAAAAAACGGGGGGGAGAAGACAGAACAATTACAATTCCTTGATGTTGACACAACAAGCATACAGAAAGGACATTGTTGGATGGGAGGAGGGAGAGGGAGGAGGGAGGGAGGTTTCGGTAATGGGCCACAATAATCAACCACATTGTATATCAACAAAATAAAATTAAAAAAAAAAAAAGTACATAATTCTCCAGCTTTGAGATTTAATGCCTGACCTGCTGGGTTTTGGACTTGTTTAGGACCTGTTACCCCTTTCTTTTGGCCTATTTCTCCCTTTTTGAACAGGAATATGTAACCTTATGCTTGTCTCACCATTGTATCTTGTAGTAGATAACTTGTATTTATTTTGCAGATGGGACTTTGAACTTTGGACTTTTTAGTTAAAACAAGTTAAGATTTGGGGGATGAAACAAATGAATTTGTATGTGAAAAGGACATGAGTTTTGGGGGAACAGGGGCAGAATGCTGTAGATTGGATGCCCCCCCCAACTTCATTGAAGCTTAAATCCCCACTGTAACTGTTGAGGGGGGAAATCCTATTGTCGCAATTAAAAGGTGGGGTCTTGAAGAGGTGACTGGATTGTAGGACAATGCCTAGTGAATGGACTAATAATGGTGGTCATCGGCAAGTTCTGAAGGCTTTAAAAAGAGAGTGCATGAGAAGTTCACTTTCTCTGCTCTGCCATGTGAGACCCCTGCATTGCTGTAAAGCCACAACAAAAGACCCTCTCCAGACGTGTTCCCTGGACTTTGGACTTCCCGGCCTCTGAAACTGTAAGCAATAAATTTTGTTTTTATAAATTACCCAGTTCCAGGTATTGTGCTATAAGCAACAGAAATGGACAAACACAGTGTCTATTCCCCGTGCCAGTGACATTGTTTTGACTTTTTTACAAACTAAATAATTCAGTATTATTTTCTCACAAATTACAGCAATTTGAAGTATTTTATTGGTATGAAATATATGGGGAAAAGTCTACACCATTGAAACATGGTGTCCATTAAATTGGCAAACAGAATTTTCAGCTCTGACTTGACACACGAGAAGTGCCATTAATAAAGAACCAAGAGCAAATTCTTTTATGACAGCTCTTTTTAGGAGTGAACAAGGTTTTTAACTTTTCTGCTTAGGCTAAAAATAAGCAGAATTTAAAGGAAAACACCCTGACTTCAAAGTCAATCTAATGATGCCACTGGCAGGCATATTTGAATCGTTCTGTTTCCATAAACTCAAATGTTTCTTGTTGTTTCTTTCCTTGACTTTCCCATTACCAACATGGGGACAGACTGAAAACCTTAGCACTTGCAAAAGGCATTTTTTTTATCTTGACTTGACCACCATGCTCACAAAAGATGGATATGATTTACTGCTGAGTGACCCAACCCGTACCACACCACAGATAAACACCCTCATAGGAGGAGGCTGTTGACCTCACCTTCAGGAGTCAGTGCTGTTTAACCAAATGAAGTTTAATTTCCTCGAATATTTTATAAAACATCTTTTCACTCAGCTTCCGAAAATGGAATTCTTGCCTTCTCAAAGAAAATTCTGCCCTGCCCACTGGTCTGGGTTCTATGACATTCTGAAGTCTTAGCACTTGTGTCGCTGTCTACAATATGCTAATTTACATTTGTCCTTTTAATAAATGTCCTTCTGTCTTCTTAATCTGTGGGTGTGGGCCCCCCAGCAAGAATTCTAAGTCTTTGCAGCAGAGTAAGAAGAGACGAAGGAGGAGAAAGAGAGAAGAAAAGGAGCCTTTGGTTCCCTTCCTCCAGCCCACAGAGCTCTGCATGCTGCCAGCACCATCTACTGTGGATAAAACAGAGACCGTGGAGCTCTAGTGTCTCCAAAGGAGAGAGAAGGTCAAAGATATGGCTATTTTGCTGCTTCCTGGTCCTCAGGCTCCTCAGAGACCACAGTGCTAAAGTGCGCTCAGGGATGAAGATACATCTGCCACTGTATAACTTTGAAGTTAGAGTATCTGAAAAAAGTTCTGGGACTTTATTATCACCTCACTCTTTTCCAAACACCAATTCCCAAATGGCAAAAGCGAAGAGAAATTTCTTGTACCAATGGCTTCCATCCTTTTTTTTTTTTAAGTAAATGTAGTATTTAAGTATAACACATTTAGAAAAGTGTAAAAATCAATGAATTTTCTCAGTGAACACATCCATGTAAACACCACTCATAAAAGGAAAGAGAACATTACCAGCACCCAAGAGGCTCCCACCACTCCCAACCAGTCATAAAACCCCCTTCTTGACACAGGTAACTGCTATCTTAACTTATAAAATTATAAATTTGTTTTACTTGAACTTGACATAAATGTACATACAGTATGTACTCTCCTGCATCTAGCTTCTTTCATTCAACTGTATGTCTGTGAGATTCATCCATGTTGTTACAGGGATGTAACAGTTCATTCATTTTTAGGGCTGTATAGTACTCCATTGTATGAATATACTATTAGTATCCACTTCACTGCTGATGAACATTGCATTGCCTCGGTTTTTTGCTATCACACAGATTGCAACTGTGAACATTCATAAGTACATCTTTTGGAGCATATATATACATATCTGTTGATTTTCTATTTAGGTGTGGGACTGCTGGGTCATAGAGCATACATAGGTTCAGATTCACAGCTGTCAAAGAAAAGCAGATATGTGAGTGCCCCCGGTATTCCTTTGTCAACCCTTAATATTATTGTGCTTTTAAATTTTGACCATTCTGATGGATGTGCAGTGATGTTTTAATTTGCATTCCCCTTATGAATAAAGTTTATTGGCCATTTGGATGTCTTCTTGAATGGAGAGGCTGTTCAAGTCTTTTCCCCATTTTTATACTGGGTTGTCTATCTTATTCTTATTTATTTAGTGGAAGTAGGAGCTCTTTATATATTTTCAGTATGAGTCCTTTGTTGACACAGAGAGATAGGAGAGCACATAATTATCTTTTCCCGTCTGGTGGTATGCCTTTTCACTCATATCAGTATCTTTTGATGAACAGAAGTTCTTAATCTTAATTTACTCCAGGCAGCTGGCCAGTTAGCTCAGCTGGTTAAAGCACAGGTGTTGTAAAACCAAGGTCAAGGGTTTGGATCCCCACAGCTGTCAAAACAATAATAATTTACTCCAAACTATCCCATTTATTCCTTTATGGCTAGTGCTTTTGTGTCCTGCTTAAAATCTTTGCCTACTCAAAGTTTTGACTATGTTTTCCTCTGTTATTTTCTAGAGACTTTATTGTTTTACCTTTCACTTTTAGGTGTATGATCCACCTGGAATTGAGTTTTGCATACAGTGCAAGATACGGGTGAACATTCATTTATTTCTATTGGGAAAACATAGGAAAATGGTCAGGGCCCCTCAGATGTTCAGAATCTTGCTGAGCATTTGATGTAAATATGCACGTGCGGCCAGGTGCTCCTTGGTTATTGTCTAATGTAATTGTGCATGTGCACCCAGGTGTCCTTGGTTATGGACTTAAGTATAAAGGATGAGAGGCTCTGATCCATGGGGCCCCCACCCCCGTGATGCCCCTGGGGGTGATCACGGGGAGGCCGCTTACTGCTGCTAGAGGCTGTTGCTGCCAGTGCCCCCAGGACCCTCCAAGAGGCCACCGCCACCGCCAGACCTGTAAGCTGCTGGACCTATAAGCTGCTGCTGCCATTGCTGAGGACTGAGCTTGTGTCATCTGCTAACGGCTCCCAGGATCCTTCCCAATTACCTAGCACGGACCTGCATGTGAGGGGTCTGGGGACCCAGCCTGGCGTGTAAGGGATCTGGGGACCCAGTCTGTACAATGGGTTTGAAGGGTCTGAGTCCTAGCTCTGACAATATAAATGGAAATTTAGTATAACTAAAATAATGAAATATTTTGGCTTTAGTTATGATTTGCCTTACTTGACAACTGGTGTAGTTGTGTAGCTTTGCAATTGGCATAGTTGGTAGGATTCTGACATTAGCCCCAGCTTTACAATTTCCGTGTGGATATCCAACTGACCTAGCACCATTTGCTGAAAGGACAAACCTTTTCCCACTGTACTGTGGCATGACCTCTGTCCTCACCAATATTCCGATGGTCTATTTATCTATCCTTGCACCGATACCACAATGTCTTGTTACTGTAACTGTAAAGTAGTCAGTGCTACTTATGAATCAACAGGTTCCTCAAAGGGAAAATCAGCAAAGAATGCTGGGCTCACCTCGATATTCATTTTTTCAGGGTCTTGACCCCACAAGTCCTGACTGGCTGCTTAAATGTCTTCTTGCATAGTACTTATAGTTTACTCAGCTTCTTCTAATTGTTTTCAGAAGAAAGATTGGTCTATCATAAACTAGTACATCACAGCAAGAAGTCCTTTTTGGTGAAGATATAATTTACATCCAATTAAATGCATGGCTTTTAAGTGTACAGTTTGATAAGTTTTGACAAATGTATATACCCATGTAACCCTCACCACAATCATAGTATAAAATATGGATCAATTGAACAATTTGTCCCTGCAGGTCCTGTGGGTCAAATTCCTCAATTGTGACCAACCCCTGTGAGTCAAATTCAAATTTTATTTTTTAGAAAATTTTCATTTCATCTTTCCCAATGGACAGACATCCATATCAAGATGTATAGCAGCCTATTATTGTCAATGCTTCAAACCTACCAGCCACTGACTTCTTAAAATAGCATAATTTGTTATCTGTGGCTCCTGGATGTTCCTCAGTTCACCAACCCTTACAGTGGATGGTACAACACCAATGCAATGAAGACTGTTCATGGAAAAGGGTTCACCACAACTGCCAATCATCATGGGTCTCTCTTTGAAAAGAACCTTTATTCACATAATCCAACATTTCCTGAAAATGTGGCTTGATTTTCTATTCTTATGGTCTACAGAAGTCACAGAGGAAGCAGCTACTGCTGTTACTAGAATTTCGGCCCATACTATGGTCAATATCTACACTTTCTGTTATGAAGTATGCAAGCATTACTTTGAACTGCATCCAATACAGCTAGGTGGTCCAGATTGTTACCTGCAAATCAGTGAGAGCTGTTTTAGCCATAAAATCAAACATCACCATGGCCATGCTCCAGAAAGGGAAATACGATATGGGTTTTTGGTATCTTAGATACTACCCATCAACCAGCTATTGGTTATTTGAAAATTGTTGGTGACAGTGCTGCCCAAACTTTGCTGCCATTTTGCAATGCATAATTCAGCCTGGCTCTATCATTCACTCCAATTCCTGCATTGCATATAACAACATTCAGCCTCTCCTTGGATCAATTTGTAAATAATGCTTTCAGTTCTCTTTTACTGCATACATCGGAACAATTTCCTGTTAGCTACTATGATGTTTTGACTTTTGGTTTTAGTATGTTTTAGTACAAATACCCAGGGACAAATTCCTCAAATACATCTGAGAGACAAATTGTTTGATTGGTCTTGAATATTTCCATCACCCCAAGATGTCCCACATACTCCTTAGTCCTTTGTTGTTCACTGACAAATGAAACTTTTCCAATTTTCCTTTCTCTGTGGTGTGAACAATTATTTGCCAGGTTTCTTCACGTTGTTATTTCCTAGAATGGGGACCAGCCCAAACTGGCCCTGCCCACCGTTTCCACATTCTCTTTCACACTTTCAAGTTACTACAGCAAAAGAGTGACAGCTGAGCTGAAAATGTCTACCACCTGGCCCTTTACAAAAAGGTTTGTCAATCTCTGCTCTAGAATAAACAAAACCAACTTATAATACACGGCTATAAATCAAAGTTTGCTAGGAGAGGGTAGGTGCAGCTGCCTGAAATCAAGTTACCTCATGTATCCCCAAATCTTCACTAATGTTTTCAGCTTTAGGAATACACTAGGACATATATCTAAGAATCT